>NC_041382.1:477322033-477386679 GCF_002162155.2 Triticum dicoccoides | reverse complement strand
CTAGTCGATATAACGCACTTTCAATTGGTATCAGATCAGAGCAAGGTGCTCCCTTGTTCTGTGTGATTCGGTTTAACCACCTGGAGTTTTAGCTATGTCGACTGCAGGGATAATTAAAGTCTCCGCTGCGTGCCCCGTCTTCGATGGAACTGAATATCCCTACTGGAAGAATAAGATGCGCATGCATCTTGAAGCCATTGACGTCGACCTATGGTATGTCATCAAGAACAGCGTTCCCAAGGCTGGAGAAGGTGTCACTGCTACTGATGTCAACAAGTTCGTTCAACTGGACTCTACTACCAAGAATATCATCTGTGGTCATCTGACCAAGGGACAGTATGGCCGTGTGAGTGCTTTGGAAATATCTAAGCTGGTCTGGGACTGGCTCTCCAAGGTCAATGAAGGCATCTCAACCCAGAGAGATCAGAGAATCAGTGTCCTTCGCAACCTCTTCAACCGCTTCAAGCGAAATGACAATGAGAATGTCCAGCTCACATTTGACCGACTCACTGACATCACAAATGAGCTTCAAGCCCTCGGCGCTACTGAGATCACCAAACATGAAGTTGTCAAGACACTAGTGAGATCACTTGATAGTTCGTTTGACACCCTAGCCCTGATGATTCAAGAACGTCCTGATTTCAAGACACTCGATCCGTCTGACATACTTGAGAGGCTCAACACACATGAGTTTCAGCTTTCTGAGAAAAGAGATATCTACGGTCCAAACTATGGGCGAACTCGTGCCTTGAAAGCAAAAGATGTCTCCTCATCTGAAGAAGAATCTGACAGCAGTTCGGATGATCCTGAATACATTGGAAGGGAACTTTCTATGCTTGTGAAGAAGTTCCAAAAATTCACCAAGAAGAAAGGTTTCAGAAAGTCTTCCCGATCAAGCTCAAGGAATGATGAACCTTCTGCTCACGACTACAAGAAGAAAACATGTCACAAGTGCAAGAAACCTGGCCACTTCATCTCTGAGTGTCCACAGTGGGACAATGAGAACAAAAAGAAGAAGAAGAGCAAGGAATATGACTCTGACGACAAGAAGAAGAAGAAATACTCAAAGTATTCTTCCAAGTCTTCCTCAAAGTCTTCATCACACAAGAAGAGCTCATCTGGCAAGGCACGTGCGTTGGCAAGGAAATGGATTTAGAGGAGGAGTCCGCTTCTGAGGAGGCGGAGGTGGAGTCTGAGGAGGAGTCCAATTCAGGCGTCGCAAGTCTGGCTACAGCATACGTTGCCAAGTCCATCTTCAACACTGAAGACAATGACTTCATCACCGACACCGATGCAAATGACAAGGACTACTCCGCTTCTACCTACTACTTCATGGCACGCGGTGCCAAGGTAAACACACGCACTACTCACTATCAAACATCCAGTGACGATGACTCTGATTGTGGTTCAAAACCCAGCTACAAAACACTTGCTAAAATTGCAACTAAACAACAGAAAGCTATGGAACATATTCAAAAACTGTTAGACAGAAGCGATGATCTGTTAGGTGCTGAAATGACTCGATCCGAATCCTTAATTGAAGACATAAAAATCTTCACGTTAAGTATGAGGAACTTGAAAGTCGTCACGAAACTCTCTCAACAACTCATGAAAAGCTTTCCTATTATTATCTTCAAAGGAAGCAAGATCTTGAGAAATTGAGAGCGGCTCATGAAGATCTTCAAAAGGAAAACGAGTCACTTCGTGCCGAATAGATCAGCTCCGCTCAGGAAGGATTTGAACCACCATGTCTTAAATGCATTGAGCGTGATAATGCTACTACTGTTGCTGAATGTTCTACTGCTGCTACTGTTGCAATATCTTCAACTATTGATGTGGGAACTAACCCCTCTGCTGAGGATTCCACTGCTATTGCTGATGAGAATGCTAGGTTGAAGACATTGCTTGAAACAGGGATGTACAAAAGTCTTAAAGGGCATCAGACACTATGTGATGTCCTCAAAAAAGCAGATTTTGAACCGAAACCCGAGGAAAGAGGGTGTTGGGTTCGTAAGGAAAATGAATGCTGATGGCTCTTACTGGAAACCTGAGCAGTACCCCAAAACCACATGGGTTCCTGCAAAGGAATTTTCAGCAGATCCATCCACTCTATCTGGGTTCACTTGTGCTAACCCCATTGTCATTGATGAATCCTTTGATGCAAACTATAAACTGTTTAAGAATCAGAATGGTGAAGTGTTTGCCAGGTACATTGGTACTAACTGCAGGAATGGACTGCCTATGAAGAAGATCTGGGTTCCGAAAAGGTGTTTGGAGAATCTTCCTGTGAATGTCATCATGACACCTCACGTGAAGAAGACAAACCTCAGACCAAAGGCTTCATACAGTCCAAAGGCTTCATATAGACAGAGGACTCACCTGAGTCGCACTAACGCAAATGTTTTGCAGGGAAACCATACTCAGGCATATGAATATGAGAGCGGTTCATCAAACCGCCATGTTCATAAGACCAAGAACTATTCTGCTTATTCTTATGAGTACTATTGTCCGCCTGCAAGACTGTTTGCTAGGGCTCCAAAGCCAAAGTTCTCAGATGCTGCACTTAGAATTATTGCTTCTAAGCCACCCTTGAAGATGTGGGTGGCTAAGAAAGCTTAACTCTCTTTTGCAGGGAAAGGTCTCCAGCAGAAAACCAAAATCGTCTGACGCTATTGCTGGGGACCTTAAACATCTTGTAGGGCGCAAGATCAAATGCCCGAATGGTCTTACTATGTACTTCATTCCTGAATCGCTTGCTACTCTCCCTATTAGTCCTAATCTGGATCTAAGCTTTCATAACCCACTGGTTCGTCAAATGTTTTTGGTTCACAATGCTCTTCGTGAAGCCTATCCCCCTAACTGCACTGTAGGGTACGACACCAGCGTCTTCAGAATGGATTATTGATAGTGGGTGTACAAATCACATGACTGGCAAAAGAAGTCTTCTTATGGACTCAACCTTACGTCCATCCGACAAGAGCCACATCACATTTGCTGACACTGGTAAAAGTAAGGTATTGGGTCTAGGTAGAGTTGCAATCTCAAGGGATCAACACATGGATAAAGTCATGCTTGTTGAATCCCTTGGCTTCAACTTAATGTCTGTCTCAATGCTTTGCGATTTAAACATGATCGTAATATTTGGAAAATATCGTTGCCTTGTTCTAATGGAATCTGACAAGTCTCTAGTATTTGAAGGGTATCGAAAAGATGATTTGTACGTGGTAGATTTCTCAGCAGGACCACAGCTTGCCGTATGTCTTCTAGCAAAAGCTTCAGAATGTTGGCTCTGGCATCGGAGGCTTGGGCATGCTGGCATGAGGAACCTCCACACCCTAGCAAAGAAGAAGCATGTCATAGGCATCGAGGGCGTCAAGTTCAAGGAAGATCACTTATGCGGTGCCTGTGAGGCAGGAAAGATGACGAGGGCCAAACATCCCTCGAAGACAATCATGACCACTACTCGACCCTTCGAACTGCTTCACATGGATCTTTTGTTGATGATTATTCTAGATATACTTGGGTGCACATAATCCTTTACAAGACTGAAGTGCAGGATGTCTTCAGACGCTTCGCCAATCGAGCAATGAACAACTATGGCGCCAAGATAAAGCATATCAGAAGTGACAATGGCACTGAATTCAAGAACACTGGCCTTGATACATATCTTGATACCTTGGGCATCACACATGAGTTCTCAGCCCCGTACACGCCACAGCAGAATGGGGTCGTCGAACGCAAGAACAGAACACTCATTGAGATGGCCAGAACAATGCTAGATGAATATAAGACTCCAAGAAAATTCTGGCCTGAAGCCATTGATACTGCATACCATACAATCAATCGTGTTTATCTTAACAAGCTTCTGAACAAGACATCTTATGAGCTCCTTACTGGCAAGAAGCCAAATGTCAGTTACTTCAGAGTATTTGGCGCCAGGTGCTGGATCAAGGACCCACATCACACCTCAAAGTTTGCACCAAAAGCACATGAGGGTTTTATGCTTGGATATGGAAAGGATTCGCACTCCTACAGAGTCTTCAATCTCTTTCATTACAAAGTGGTTGAAACAGTGGATGTGCGGTTCGATGAGACCAACGGTTCACAAAGAGAGCAACTACGAAATGTGCTAGATGAAGTTCCATCCAGTGAATCAATCAAGCTAATGGGAACTAGAGAAATTATACCTTCTGAAGCTCATCCTGAAGAAGAACTTATCATCTCAGCACCTGATCAACATGAAGACAATGCTCAGCCTGAAGACATTCCTTCTAACAACGACAATGATTAGCAAGAGCAAAATCTTCGCCCTGTACATCCTCGCGTTGCCAATGAAGTGTAGATTGAAAGAATAATTGATAGCATCAATGCACCCGGTCCACTCACTCGTTCAAGGGCAACTCAGCTAGCAAATTTCTGTGGGCACTTCGCATTCGTCTCAATAACAGAACCCAAGAAACTTGAAGAAGCCTTCATGGAACCTGAATGGATTCAAGCTATGCAAGACGAGCTTGAACAGTTTGAGCTGAATAATGTATGGGAACTGGTCAAGCGTCCCGATCCTCGGAAGCACAACATAATAGGCACCAAATGGATATACCGCAACAAGCAAGATGAGCATGGTCAAGTTGTTAGAAACAAAGCTCGTCTCGTTGCTCAAGGATATACTCAAGTGGAAGGCATTGACTTCAATGAAACATTTGCTCCTGTGGCTAGACTTGAAGCCATACGCATACTGCTGGCCTATGCAAATCATCACAACATACTTCTTTATCAAATGGATGTGAATAGCGCCTTCCTCAATGGCAAGATTGAAGAAGAAGTGTATGTTGCACAACCTCCTGGCTTTGAAGATCCAAAACATCCTGACATGGTATACAAGCTCAACAAGGCACTGTATGGCCTCAAACAAGCCCCTCGGGCCTGGTATGACACACTCAAATACTTCCTGAAGAGCAAAGGCTTCATACCTGGTTCCCTAGACCCCACTCTCTTCACGAAGACATATGATGGTGAACTGTTTGTGTGCCAAATATATGTGGATGACATTATCTTCGGCTGCACCAATCAGAAGTACAGTGAAGAGTTTGGATATATGATGCAAGAGCAATATCAAATGTCTATGATGGGAGAGCTGAAGTTCTTTCTCGGTCTTCAAATACGACAGCAACACAACGGCATCTTCATATCTCAAGAGAAGTATCTCAAAGATTGCCTAAAGAAGTTCGGTATGCAAGACTGCAAAGGCTTCACGACGCTAATGCCAGCCAAGCATCATCTGGGTCCTGACGACAATGGTAAAGAGTTCGATCAAAAGGTATACCGCTCCATGATTGGTTCTTTACTTTATCTATGTGCATCTAGGCCAGATATTATGCTTAGTGTTTGCATGTGTGCTCGATTCCAAGCGGCACCAAAGGAGTCGCATCACTTAGCTGTGAAGCGAATTCTTCGATATTTGGCTCACACCCCAACTCTAGGATTATGGTATACAAAGGGCTCAGAGTTTGATCTGGTTGGATTCTCGGATGCTGATTATGCTGGTGACAAAGTTGATCGCAAGTCTACATCAGGCACATGTCACTTTCTGGGACAATCACTTGTATGTTGGTCTTCAAAGAAGCAGAACTGTGTATCTCTCTCCACTGCTAAATCTGAATACATTGCTGCTGGATCTTGCTGCGCTCAGCTTCTGTGGATGAAGCAAACGCTCAAGGACTATGGCATTCATCTGAAGCAAGTGCCACTATACTGCGACAACGAAAGCGCCATCAAGATTGCCAACAACCCAGTTCAGCACTCGAAGACAAAGCACATTGAAATTCGTCATCACTTTCTCAGAGATCATGTTGTGAAGGAAGATATTGATATCATACACGTCAACACTAAAGAGCAATTGGCAGATATCTTCACCAAGCCCTTGGATGAGAAGAGATTTTGCAAGTTACGGTGTGAGCTAAATATCCTGGAATCCTCAAATGTCTTGTGATCAGGCACACATCCTAACCCTTATGCATATTGATGACTTAGATGTGCAACACACGAAGTAAAGTATATCTTCAATCAATGAAGACATACATTCTAAGTGTGAATACATTAATGTGGAATTTGACTTCAGAGCACCACGATAATTGTGCGCCGTGTCTGGGTCTAATACCTCCTATACGGTGGGTAACGCCACCACCAAATGTTCTATTTTGAAGTGTTTCACTCATGGCGTTACCTTGCTATGTCTTCACATTTGGTTTGGCTTCAATCTCAACATGTCTTCATGATTATCTTCACTATGTTGATTATATATATATATATATATATATATATATATATATATATATATATACCAGTGTTCTGTCCTCTACAGCATTCACTTATAGCTATGTCTTCTTGTTGAATCTTTTGAACTAAGTGAATGTGATCGGACCCTAACCTCTCTATGCTATCTATCTCAAACTCTATCTCTCCAAATCATATGCATTCTATTGAAACTGTCGAATGTCTTCTCTGCGTCCTTGTCAGCAGAAGATACAAAGACAAACCTTAAGTCCACTTTCAATGCTCATTCCTCCACATGAAACCCGGAGAAGTAGGAACGACCACCCGACAATCCAGGCATGCGTGGGACGTGGAACAAACCCCAAAATTCTGCATGATGGCCACGTGTTCCTCAGATGCGAATCGCCAGGGGCACCTGTGTAATAACGCAGTGCCGCCCCTGTACCTATAAATACACACTTCACGTTGGTCATTATCTCTTCTTCCACTCTCGCACGAACCCTAGCGCCACCGCTAGCCCTCGACGACACCGGCGACGAAGCGCTTCGCTGCCGCAACCTCTCCGACGTTGTCTTCACGCCGACCGCGGACATCGTCCTCTCCGCCGTCGCCGTAGGTGTCCTCCGTCGCCAAGTTAGGGCACGGAAGATCGAACTGCTCGGCCTCATCTTCCACTCCGTCTAGCAGTTCTTAGTGTGGTAAATAAAACTTCCTTTTTACGGCACCGTTGATCCTATGGCTTTGTCACTTTCTACCACAAGCAGTTTCTATTCACACAAGTTAGATCTCTCTCATACTGCATCTCATAACATGCCTAGTATATTCACTTATGCTTCACAAAGTAGTTAGATTCCTCACTTGTACTAATCGCTAGACTCGTACAAATCTGGAACCAACTCCTTATCTATGAGTGAATGTCTTCGCACGATGAGGTCAATGTCTTCTAAACTGATTTATATTCAAAATCTTCTGAGAATGCATATGACCTCTTCCCCTTCCCTCGCACCTTAATGCTGTCACAGGTACATGTCCGTGGGAGAATCCCTTGGTTCTCATAGTCTGCATTCATTTGCAAAATTCTTACAGCATCATATAAATTCTCCCGAAGCAAGTTCCTGTTTGTCCAGCAAGTGAAAATCTATGAAGCCTTTGAACGTGTTGAAGCCTTTTAGTTTAAAGTTCATGGCTTCAGAGAAATCAACAACGAAGGGTGGCAGAAAGCGTCGTGGAGAAACATCTAGAGATCTGCCAGATGACCTCTTAGAACTGTACAAGACAGATCCTGAAGAGGATTACAATCATCGCAAGACCCGAATCCAATGGATTCGAAGATATTGGGTAGAACAATGGTTCAAATACCGATTTGTAACCCAGGAATATGGTGAGAAAAATGCCATCAAGAGACCGTGGGGAGACATCCTATACAAGAATCTTCAACCCAGGTCCAGAGATGAAGCCATTGAACAAGGCTTCTATCCCTGCATGGTCCGTGGGCCACAGCCTGCTGATGCACACCCATCGTCACTACTATGGTGTCGTGACGACATTCTGTTCAAGCGCAACTTCCAGTTTGCCCAGAACTCAGCGAAGCAAAACAAGAAGACATTGGGACTAGACTTCAACCCTGGTCCCTCAGCTCTAAGGGCTGATGGCACACGAGATGCAGAACCCAATGTCGTCGGTCCTTTCTACAACCTTGAAGGCCTCATCACCCATATCTTGGTTCAAGGGACTGCAGTGAATGAGCCTGCAGCTGACGCTGAATCAGATGAAGCGCCTGTAGCGTCAAAGCCAAAGAAGTTGAAGAAGCCTAAAGCTTCAAAGCCTTCCCCTTCACCAAAAATCTCACGGGCGAAGCCACTTGCAACTGCACCTCCTAAAGACAGTGTGCAGTCCGAAGATTTATCACGCATCTCCAAGCCCCAGAAGGTCAAGATGCCTCTGCCACACACCGGCCAAGAGCTAATAGCTGCTGCCATTCTGCGCAATGATGCCATTGATCTGTCAAGTGATGAAGATCTTGCAGATGACGCTCTTGAGCAACTCATCAAGAGCAAAGAAGAAGCAGAAATCTTCAATGATCTGCCTCTCTTTGATGTAACAGTCATTCACAACTTCATTGATGAATGGTTTGACACGCCAAACATCAGCCAACGATCTCCAACTACCCATTGGCCTCAGTGTCGCCTTCCATGGCGCCATTGCTTCAGAGTTAGCTATCACCTAGCGCATTGTCGAACTGAAGCAGAAGATTGACTTTGAGAAATCTCAGTTCAAGAAGCATATGGCCAAGCTCAGCGTGCAAGACGTGAAGAATTTCAAGATTATGCTGCACGAGCTCAAGGAAGCCTTTCTAAAGAAACATGCAGAAGCTCAGGGTTCTCGTGAGCGCATGAAGGTCCTGGCTGATAGGTGTGTGCAAGCCTACAATGAGGCTGAGAAGCGCAAGGCCCTTGGGCGTCCTAGCATCGACCCCAGGATGGCTGCCAAGAAGCAAAAGAAGCCCGCTATGGCTGAACCTGAAGCACCAAGGCAGGAGGCAGATCCCCTTGTCTTCCCAACTAGCATGACTGGCCCGAAGCGAAAGACCAGGTCAACCACTTCAGAACTGAAGAAGACCAGGACTGCTGAGGCTGAAGCAAGGAAGAGAAAACATCCTGAAGCCTCTGCTACTGCCCCCGCCAAGAAGAAAAGAATGACCAAGAAGGAACGGGCTGCTCCCACAGAGCCCTTGATTGTTGAACCCATTTCCATGGTTCACCCCGATGCCGATCCACAAGAACGTCAACTGACTGTCCATGAGCCTGCTTTCACAGAGGCTCATGAAGCTGAAGACTTTCCAGCAGCTGATCCCCTCGCTGCTGAGGACATTGGTCACCATGACCATGTTGAAGATGATGCAGCCCTTCCTCAGCTAGAGCACCAACAGGTATCATCGCATGTGCTCACGCACAGTGAACTCATCAGCATTGGTCGTCCACTGACACCAATAGCACAGGATGCTTCGTGGGCGGATCGCCCACAAGAGGAAGAAGACTCTGAGGCCCAGCCAACACAAACTCCACAGTCGTCGCCCGCGTTGCACAGGCTTCGCAAAGGTCCAAGGCCTCAAGTCTCTGCATCTGAAGCTAAAACTGCTGAAGACATTCCGGCTGCATCAGCCGATGAAGAAGAAGTACCACAAGCTGCTACTCCCCTGTCCCACCAAGAAGCAGTTCTCGAGGAGAATGTGAGCGTAAGCGACCCTCCAGCTCGTCAAGTGGAGGTTGAAAATCTTGCGGCTGCCACCACCAACACTAGTGAAGCCACTGACGCTGTCATGGCTGAAGCAAATGTGGAGCCCTCACCAACAAAAGCACCAGAAGTCAGCGAAGCCACTGATCCCACTGCTTCTATTCCTGCGTCTGCTGCCGGTCCCCAATTCGACTATCATGTTGAGCACAGGCCTCAGGTACAGAAGCCAATCCCAAGATTGCCAAGGTTCCCAGGTCCTGCATCAGCACCTGGCTCCTTCAATATCAATGGCTTCAGAGCAGACAACACATTCTTCAACAGCTCCAGGAACCCCTACTCCAGGGAAAGAATATCATCTGATCGGTTCTGGAGTTATCTGCAGCGAAGCTATTACTCATGCGTTCTTTACAACCAAGGTCGCATCTTCCCACACAAGCGCCTTGACATTGAAGCAATAGCTGGTCTGCCCTGTCTGGAAGAAGCTTTGGATTGCTTCAAAGAGGTTGGACTGCTTCCGTTCGTCACTGACCAAGAGCATTGGAATGAAGAGTTGCTTCTCCAATTCTATGCCACACTTCACATCCGCGGGTATAGCAGAGATCCAAAGACTTGGGTCCTGGAGTGGATGACAGGAAACGTTCATCACGAAGCCAAAGCCTTTGACATCATTGAGCTCACTGGTTTGCCCACTCCTGGCGATCTCTACGAGCATGGCTGTCAGCTTCATAGTGAAGCTATTGAGAGCATCTTTCAGAAGACTGAACCTAATATGAGTCAGATGCTCAGTATGATGAAGCCATTGCCCCAAGATGCTGCTTATCCCACGGAGTTCTTCGTTGAAGACCTTGAGTATCTGCCAAGAACCATTTATCACATCATAAGGCGAACTCTCTAGCCAATCAAAGGACATTCTCCCCATGCCAAGCTGGAAGGTGCAATGAAGACTTTGGTCTTCTACATTCTTCATGGAAAATGCTTCAATACACATGATTTCTTCATTCGCCAACTTGCTGCATCTGGCTCTGATCTGTTTGGTTTGAAGTTCTACGCCCCTTGGGTGATGCGGCTGATCAAACTTCACTCCGCTATCTCATATCAGCCCTCGGCCCGCAACCATCGGATCTTTTTGCCTGATGTGGATATGTCTATTGAAGCCATCTATCCTGAGCCTGCCAAGGAACCTCTCAGTCTTCAGAATGCAGAGCATCAAAGTTTCACTCAGAACGTTGAAGGCGTTGAAGCCGTAACTCGTGTGTATCCTTTGGCTGGCACTACACGTGCACCACATCCTGCTCTCACTGAAGCCACTGACAGTACAACTGCTCCACGACCCAAGAAGCGCACTCGTGTTCTCAACGATCGAGAGCTTCTTGTGGCTCTTCATCAGAAACAGGATAGGCATCATGACTGGCTGAAGCGTCAGATGCAAAGCCTCTTGGTGGATGTTAATCACATTCGCAATCTTGCCACCAAGAATGCTTTTGTTGCCCATGAAACCTCTCGCCGCACATGGAAAGGGCTAACACTGATGTGTTCTGAAGATGATCTTCAAGAGGATGGCTTCACTTAGCGATTCAAGTTTGACTCCACACCTCTTCGAAGGGCAGTGCTGTGACAAACTCCATCCCTTGAAGACTCTGAGTTCTCTTCCTCTGCTGCAACTGTGAATGCCAGAGTAATCGAGGATGAAGACGATGCTACTTCACCGCCACCTCCTTCAGCATGCTTCAACTCTGCTCCAAGCTCTTCAGCACCGCCGAACACAACCAATGACCCTGCTGCTTCACCTACTCCTCATGGGAATGAGTAGATGCTCTATGTCTTCAAACCTTTTTGGTCCTTGCTGACAAAAGGGGGAGAAGCATATGAGGTTGATAGTCTTCAAGCGGGTCCATATGGGTGGGTGCTTTATATTTTGCTTCGTGCTTACAACTCTCGTTTTGCTACATTTGGTTCTTTGAGTTGTAACACTTAAACTCGATGGTCGTCTGCTACTTATTTGCCACCTTGTGTTGCGATGATAAATTCCGCATGTGCGACGATAAATTCCGCACTTAGATCATTCTGCAGACGTCCATTTTCCATTATGCATGTCATTATCTTCATATACTTTCACATGCATAGTGGATTGTCATCATAAGTTGAAGTGGATCTCCACAAGTACAACCTGCCATGTGCATTTGCATTCCAAAAGCAAATTACTTATATGCACATCTTCTGGGGGAGCCCTTGCAACTTATGAAGACAATTCCTTATCCTTTACAATTTCATAGATTATATTCCCCGTTGAAAACTTCAACTAGTTTGTCATCAATCACCAAAAAGGGGGAGATTGTAAGTGCATCTACTGCCACCCCTAGTTGGTTTTGGAGTATTGACGACAAACCTAGTTGAGGGACTAATGTGTTTGTGAGAATTGTAGGATAACACAGGTAGAAGTCCCTCATTGATTCGGTTTTCCTACCAGAGATGACCCCTAAAAATGTATGAAGACATTGAAGTCAAAGGTGGTATATGAAGATACTCACATTGAAGACTATGACAAGAGAAGACACCACATGAAGCCTATGGAGCTCGAAGACTTAGATCTTTCGTAGTTCTCTTTCTTCTGTGTTGAGTCATAGGAACCACCGTACTGTTAAGTGGGGTCCAAGACAACCAGTCAGAATGACTGAAGTGATGCCTAAACAAAACCTATGTCTTCGAGTGAAGACTTTGAGAGCGAATCTTGTCCAGAGTCGGGCAAGTCAGCTTTGCTTGAAGCCCAAGTAAAGTTGCCGTGTGAGTTTGAAATCTGACCGTTGGAACACATGTCAGTTCCTTAGTGACCCAGGGTCATTTCGGACAAATCAGGTCGGGTTGCCAAGTGGCTATAAATAGCCCACCCCCTACAACCATAAACGGTTGGCTGCTCAGATTCAGAGTACGGCTTTTGTCGTTTGAGAGCAACCCACCTCGAAGCCTTTGAGAGAGAATTCCTTGCGAGGATAAAGCCCTAACCACCCAAAGCCAAAGAGAATTAGGCATCACTTAAGTCTTCTTGTCTGTGTGATCTGAAGACTTATTACACTTGACGACTGTGCATCCTCCAGCCGGTTAGGCGTCGCGTTCTGAGCATCCAAGAGACATTGTGGATTGCCGGTGAACGAAGTCTGTGAAGGTTTGGGAGTCTACCTTGAAGACTTACCAGAGTGATTGGGCGAGGTCTATGTGACCTTAGCTCAAGGGGAATACGGTGAGGACTGGGTGTCCCGAGCTGCGTGTTCAGGACTGGGTGTCCGGGACTGTGTGTCCTAAGGTTTAAATACCTAGTCACCCTAACCAGACGTACAGTTGTCACAGCAATTGGAACTGGTCCAACATATCATTGTCTTCAGCGAGTCACTGGTTTCATCTTCCCTTCCCTTTATTTACTATTACTCCTTGTGAAGTCATTGTATGTTCGCACTATCTTTTGTCTTCACTGAGTGACTGCGTGTTCTGTGTGGCTTCACAATATCTTCCTACCTGATCCTTACTACATTGCTGCTATTAGTCATTGTGCTTTCACTCTATTGAATACTTGACTATGGCTTGCCTAGTGTAGTCTACCTTCCGCTGCAGGGTAATAGGTTTATTTCTATCATTTGTCTTCATAACTTCCACGTTTTGAAGACTTTCATAAAAATCGCCTATTCACCCCCCCCCCTCTAGTCGATATAACGCACTTTCAACACCCCCTCTAGTCGACAACTAGCACTTTCAATTGGTAGCAGAGGAAGGTGCTCCTTTGGTCTGTGTGATTTGGTTTAACCACCTGGAGTTTTAGCTATGTCGATTGCAGGGATAATCAAAGTCTCTGCTGCGTGCCCTGTCTTCGATGGCACTGATTACCCTTACTGGAAGAATAAGATGCACATGCATCTTGAAGCCATTAATGTCGACCTCTGGTATGTCGTCAAGAATGGCGTTCCCAAGGCTGGTGAAGGCGTCACCGCAGCTGATGTCAAGAAGTTCATTCAAATGGACTCAACTGCCAAGAATATCATCTGTGGTCATCTGACCAAAGAACAGTATGGCCGTGCGAGTGCTCTGGAAACTGCAAAGCTAGTTTGGGACTGGCTCTCAAAGGTCAATGAAGGCGTCTCAAACCAGAGAGACTCAAGGATCAGTGTTCTTCCCAATCTCTTCAACCGCTTAAAGAGAAATGACAATGAGAATGTTCAGCTGACATTTGATCGCCTCACTGATATCACAAATGAGCTTCATGCACTCGGCGCCACTGAAATGACCAAGCATGAAATCGTCAACACACACTTGAGATCACTTGACAACTCATTTGACACCTTGGCCCTGATGATTCAAGAACGTCCTGACTTCAAGACTCTCGACCCGTCTGACATACTAGACAGGCTCAACACACATGAATTCCGGCTATCTGAGAAACGAGACATCTATGGTCCCAACTATGGTCGAGCTCATGCCTTGAAGGCAAAGGCTATTTCCTCATCTGAAGAAGAATCTGACTACAGTTCTGAGGATCCTTCAGACATTGGAAAGGAGCTTGCCATGCTCGTGAAGAAGTTCCAAAGGTTCACTAGGAAGAAAAGCTCCAGACAGTCTTCAAGATCCAGCTCAAGAAATGATGAAGCTTCCTCCCGTGACTACAAGAAGAGAACATGTCACAAGTGCAAAAAACCTAGTCACTACATCTCTAAATGTCCTCAATGGGACAATGAGAACAACAACAACAAGAAGAAGAGCAAGGGATATGATTCTGATGATAAGAAAAAGAAGAAATCCTCAAAGTCTTCTTCTAAGTCTTCGTCAAAGTCTTCATCACACAAGGAGAGCTCATCTAGCAAGGGTCGTGCATTTTTTGGCAAGGAAATGGATTCAGAGGAGGAGTCTGCATCTGAGGAGGTGGAGATGGATTATGAAGAGGAATCTGATTCAGGTGTGGCAAGCCTGGCTTTAGCTTCAGCGTACGTCGCCAAGTCCATCTTCAACACTGAAGACGATGGCCTCTTCACCAACGCTGATGCTAACGAAGATGACTCTACACCCACCTACTGCTTCATGGCACGTGGTGCCAAGGTAAACTCACGCGATGCTCACTATCAAACATCCAGTGAAGATGACTCTGAATGTAAATCTAAACCTAGCTACAAAACACTTGCTAAAATTTCAACACAGCAACATACTGCTATGGAACATATTCAAAAATTGTTAGACAAAAGCGATGACCTGTTGGACGGGGAAATGACTCAAACTCAGTCCTTAATTGAAGACATTAAAAATCTTCATGTTAAGTACGAAGAGCTTGAAATTCGTCATGAAATTCTCTCAACTACTCATGAAAAGCTCTCCTACGATTATCTTCAAAGGAAGCAAGAACTTGAGAACTTGAGAGCGACTCATGAAGATCTTGAAAAAGAGAATGAGTCACTTCATGCTCAACAAATCAATCCCGCTCAGGAAGGATTTGAACCACCATGTCTAAAATGCCTTGAGCGTGATAATGCTACTTCTGTTGCAGGATGTTCTACTGCTACTGCAATATCTTCAATTGCTGATGTGGTAACTAACCCCTCTGTCGAGGATACCACTACTATTGCTGATGAGAACGCCAGGTTGAATACGTTGCTTGAAATAGGAATGTACAAGAGTCTCAAAGGGCATCAGACACTATGTGATGTCCTCAAGAAACAGATTCTGAACCGAAACCCTAGGAAAGAGGGTGTTGGGTTTGAGAGGAAAATGAATGCTAATGGTTCTTACTGGAAGCCTGAGCAGTACCCCAAAACCACATGGGTTGCTGCAAAGGGACCTTCAGTGGACCCATCTACCTTATCTGGCTTCACTTGTGCTAACCCAATTATCATTGATGAATCCTTTGATGCAAACTATAAACTGTTTAAGAATCAAAATGGTGAAGTGTTTGCCACGTATATTGGTACTAACTTCAGGAATGGACCACCTTTGAAGAAGATCTGGGTGCCCAAGAGTTCTCTTGAAAATCTTCAGGTGAATGTCATCATGACACCACCTGGGAAGAAGACAAACCCCAGACCAAAGGCTTCACATGGTCCAAAGGCTTCATATAGATAGAGGACTCACCAGAGTCGCCCTAACAATGTTTTGCAGGGAAACCATATTCAGGCCTATGAATATGAGCGTGTTTCATCAAACCACCATGTTCATAAGACCAAGAACTACTCTACTTATTCTTATGAGTATTATTCACCTCCTGCAAGACTATTTGCTAGGGCCGCAAAGCCAAAGTTCTCAGATGCTGCACTTAGACTCATTGCTTCGAAGCCACCCTTGAAGATGTGGGTGGTTAAGAAAACTTAACTCTCTTTTGCAGGGAAAGGTCTCCAGCCAGAAATCAAAGGCGTCAGATGCTATTGCTGGGGACCTAAAACATCTTGTGGGGCGCAAGATAAAATGTCCAAATGGTCTTATTATGTATTTCGTTCCTGAGTCGCTTGCCATGCATCCTATCAGTCCTAACCTGAATCCGAGCTTTCATAATCCACTTGCTCGTCAAATGTTTATGCTTCACAATACTCTTTGTGAAGCCTATCCCCCTAACTGCATTGTAGGGTATGACACCAGCTGCTTCAGAATGGATTATTGATAGTGGATGCACTAACAACATGACTGGCGATCGAAGTCTTCTCATGGACTCAACCTTACGTCCATCTGACAAGAGTCATATCACATTTGCTGACACTGGTAAAAGCAAGGTATTGGGTCTAGGTAGAGTTGCAATCTCAAAGGATCAGCACATGGATAAAGTGATGCTTGTTGAATCCCTTTTTTCAACTTAATGTCTGTCTCAATGCTTTGTGACTTGAACATGATTGTAATATTTGGAAAATATCGTTGCCTTGTTCTAATGGAATCTAAAAAGTCTCTAGTCTTTGAAGGGTACCGAAAAGGTGCTCTGTAAATGGTAGATTTCTCAGCAGGACCACAGTTGGCAGTATGTCTTCTAGCAAAAGCTTCAGAGTGTTGGCTCTGTAATCAGAGGCTAGAGCATGCTGGTATGAGTAACTTGTACACTCTCGCGAAGAAGAAGCATGACGTAGGCATCGAGGGCGTCAAGTTCAAAAAGGATCATATGTGCGGTGCCTACGAAGCTGGGAAGATGACTAGGGCCAAGCATCCTTAGAAGACAATCATGACTACATCACGTCCCTTCGAGCTGCTTCACATGGACCTATTCGACCCTACTCATTACTCCACTCTTACTACTACTACTTGTCTCTATGGCTTCGTTATTGTTGATGGTTACTCTAGATATACCTGGGTGCATATAATTCTCTACAAGACTGAAGTGCAGGATGTCTTCAGACGATTCGCCAATCATGCCATGACAAACTATGGCATCAAGATCAAGCACATAAGAAGTGACAACAGCACAGAGTTCAAGAACACTGGCCTCGACACTTATCTTGATACATTGGGCATCACTCATGAATTCTCAGCTCCATGCACACCTTAGTAGAATGGCATCATGGAGCGCAAGAATAGAACACTCATTGAGATGGCTCGGACGATGTTTGATGAATACAATACTCCAAGGAAGTTCTGGCCTGAAGCTATTGATACTGCATGCCATGTCATCAACCGTGTTTATCTTCACAAGCTTCTAAATAAGACATCATATGAACTATTGACCGGTAAGAAGCCAAACGTAAGCTACTTCAGAGTATTTGGTGCAAGGTGTTGGATCAAGGATCCACATCACACTTCAAAATTTGCACCGAAAGCACATAAGGTTTTATGCTTGGTTACGGGAAGGATTCGCACTCCTACAGAGTCTTCAACCTCTTTCACTATAAAGTGGTTGAAACTGTAGATGTGCGGTTCGATGAGACTAACGGCTCGCAAAGAGAGCACCTGCCAAATGTGCTAGATGAAGTTCCACCTAGTGAATCCATCAAGCTTATCGGTACTAGAGAAATCATACCTTCAGAGGCAAAGGCTGAAGAGGAACTTATCATTTCTGCACCAAGTCAACCTGAAGACTCTGCTCAGCCTGAAGCCAATACTGAATATGAAGACAACGATCAATAAGAGCAAAGTCTTCGTCCAGTTCATCCACGTGTTGCGAATGAAGTACAGATTGAGAAGATAACTGATTGCATCAATGCACCTGGTCCCCTTACTCGGTCAAGAGCAAGGCAACTGGCAAATTTCTGTGGGCACTTTGCATTTGTCTCTATATCTGAACCCAAGAAAGTTGCTGAAGCCTTCATGGAACCTGAGTGGATTCAAGCCATGCAAGAAGAGCTTCAATAGTTCGAACTGAACAATGTGGGAATTGGTCAAGCGTCCTGATCCTCGCAAGCACAATATCATAGGCACAAAATGGATCTATCACAACAAACAAGATGAGCATGGTCAAGTTGTCAAAAAAAAGGCTTGTGTCATTGCTCAAGGATATACTCAAGTGGAAGGAATTGACTTCGATGAAACATTCGCTCCGGTGGCTAGGCTTGAAGCCATTCACATTATGCTAGCCTATGCCAACCATCACAACATCCTCCTATATCAAATGGATGTGAAGAGTGCTTTTCTCAATGGCAAGATTGAAGAAGAAGTGTATGTTGCACAACCACCTAGCTTTGAAGATCCAAAACATCCTGACATGGTTTACAAGCTCAACAAGGCACTGTATGGCCTCAAACAAGCCCCTCATGCTTGGTATGACACACTCAAAGACTTCCTGAAGAGAAAATGCTTCAAACCTGGTTCACTGGATCCCACTCTCTTCACAAAGACATACGACGGTGAACTGTTTGTGTGCCAGATCTATGTGGATGACATTATCTTCGGTTGCACTAACAAAAGATACAGTGATGAGTTTGGACACATGATGCAAGAGCAATATAAGATGTCCATGATGGGTGAGTTGAAGTTCTTTCTTGGTCTTCAAATTCATCAGCAAAGCAACGACATCTTCATATGTCAAGAGAAATACCTCAAAGACTGCCTAAAGAAGTTTGGAATGCAAGACTGCAAGGGATGCACGACACCAATGCCAACCAAAAGTCATCTGGTCCCTAACAACAATGGTAAAGAGTTTGATCAAAAGGTATACCGCTCCATGATTGGTTATTTACTCTATTTATGTTCATCTAGGCAAGATATCATGCTTAGCATTTGCATGTGTGCCCGATTCCAAGCGGCACCAAAGGAGTCACATCACTTAGCTGTGAAGCGAATTCTTCAATATTTGGCTTACACCCCAACACTAGGATTATGGTATCCAAAGGGCTCAGAGTTTGATCTAGTTAGATTCTCAGATGCTGATTATGCTGGTGACAAGGTTGATCGCAAGTATACATCAGGCACATGTCACTTTCTTGGACGATCTCTTGTTTGTTGGTCTTCAAAGAAGCAGAACTGTGTATCTCTCTCCACTGCTGAATCTGAATACATTGCTGCTGGATCTTGCTGTGCTCAGCTTCTGTGGATGAAGCAAACTCTCAAGGACTATGGCATCCATCTGAAGCATGTGCCACTCTACTGCAACAATGAAAGCGCCATCAAGATTGCCAACAACCCAATTCAGCATTCAAAGACAAAGCACATTCAGATCCGTCACCACTTTCTCAGAAATCATGTCATGAAGGAAGATATTGATATCATTCACGTCAACACTGAAGAGTAATTGGTAGATATCTTCACAAAGCCCTTGGATGAGAAAAGGTTTTGCAAGTTGTGGTGTGAGCTAAATATCTTAGAATCCTCAAATGTCCTATAATTGGACACACATCCTAACGCTTATGCATATGATGACTTAGATGTGCAACACATGAAGTAACGTATATCTTCAAACAATGAAGACATACACTCTAAGTGTGAATACATTAATGCAGAAATTCACTTCGGAGCGCCATGATAATTGTGCGCCATGTCTGGGTCTAATACTTCCTATACGCTGGGTAACGCCACCACCAAACTCCTATTTGAAGTGTTTTCATTTGACGTCTCATTTGCATAGTCTTCACATTTGGTTTGTCTTCAACATTGATTAGTCTTCGTGTTTATCTTCACAATGTTGATTTGGTATGATATTGGTATACACTTATATTAGTGTTCTGTCCTCTACAACATTCACTTATAGCTATGTATTCATGTTCAAATCTTCTGACCTAAGTGAATGTGATTGGACCCTAACCCACTCTATGCTTCCACCTCAGATTCTATCTATCCAAATCATATGCATTCTATGAATCTGTCGATTGTCTTCTCTGAGTCCTTGTCAGCAGAAGACGCAGAGACAAAATTGATTCCGTTTTAATGCTATATCTCTTTTTCCTGAAAACAGAGAAGCGGGAATGACCACCCGACAATCCAGGCATGCGTGGGAACATGGAACAAATTCCAATGTGTTGCATGTTCGCCACGTGTCCCTCAGATGTGAACCGCCAGGGGCACCTGCGTAATATCATTGTGCCGCCCCTGTACCTATAAATATACACCACACCACAGTCATTATCTCTTTTTCCACCTCTCCACAAACCCTAGCGCCACCACTAGCTCTCGACGACGCCGGCGACGAAGCGCTTAGCTATCGCGACCTCACCGACGCCATCCTCACGCCGGCCGCGGACCTCGTCTCCTCCGCCGTTGCTATAGCTGTCCTCCGTCGCTAAGTTAGGGCATGGAAGATCGAACTGCTCAGCTTCCTCTCTACTCCGTCTAGCAGTTCTTCGTGTGGTAAATAAAACCTCCTTTTTACTGTCTTTTTGATCCGATAGATTCATCCTTTTCAACCACAAGTGGTTTCCGTCCCTAAAAATTTGGATCTATCCTGTTCCGCATCTCATAACATGCCTAGTATATTCACTTATGCTTCACACACAGTTAGATTCCTCACTTGTACTTATTCTTGGATTCGTACAAATCTGGAACCAACTCTCATCATATAAGTGAATGTCTTCGCGCTATGAGGTCAATGTCTTCAAACTGATTTATCTTCAAAATCTTCTGAGAATGCATATGACCTCTTCCCCTTCCCTCGCATCTCTAATGCTGTCACAGGTACATGTCCGTGGGATAATCCCTTGGTTCTCATAGTCTGCATTCATTTGCAGAGTTCTTACAGCGTCACATCAATTCTCCCGAAGCCAGTTCCATTCTGACCAGCAGACGAAAGCCTTTGCAAGTTCTGAAGCCATTCCGTCTGAACTTCATGGCAGCAGAGAAGTCAGCAAGAAAGGGCGGTGGACAACACCGTGGGAACACAACCAAGGACCTACCACGAGATCTCTATGAAGTATACAAGTCAGATCCTGAAGAGACCTATGGGGAACGCAAGAACCGAATCCAATGGATTCTAAGATATTGGGCAGAGGAATGGTTCAAGTACAAATTTGTCACTGACGAATATGCTGAAAAGAATGCCATCAAGGGCCCCTGGGGAGATATTATATACAAAGGTCTGCAACCCAAGTCCAAGTCCGAAGCCATTGCTCAAGGCTTCTACCCTTGCATGGTCCGTGGACCTTAGCCTACTAATGCCGACCCATCTACTCTGTTATGGTGTCATGAAGACAATCTCTTCAGGCACAACTTCCAGTTTGCCAAAGAGTCTGCCAAGAAGAACAAGAAGGAGCTTGGACTCGGCTTCAACCCCGGTCCATCTGCTCCTCGGGCTGATGGCACTCGTGATGCCGAACCCAATATCATCGGGCCATACTACAACCTTGAAGGTCTGCTCACTTACATTGCTGTTAAGGGGCAGCCGTGGAGCACTCTACAGACGACACTGATTCTGATGAAGTGCCTGCACTACTTAAGCCACAAAAGCAGAAGAAGTCGAAGGCTTCAAAGCCCTCCACTGCACCAAAAGCTTCGCGTGCAAAGCCTCTGGACACTGCACCTCCTGAAGCTAGTGTGCAGTCTGAAGATCCCTCTCGCATCTCCAAGACTGAGACGAAGAAGAAGCCCATCCAGATTTCTGGTCAAGCACTAACCCCAGCTGCCGTTCTGAGGAACGAAAATGAAGCCATTGATCTGTCAAGTGACGACGATCTTGGCGATGATGCTCTTGAGCTGTTGATAAAGAGCAAGGAAGAGGCGGAGATCTTCAATGATCTACCCCTGTTTGATGTGGATATCTTGAAAAACTTAATTGATGAATGGTTTGAAAACCCTAGCATCAACCTCGATGACCTTGAGCTTCCAATTGGCATCAGTGTCTCTTTCCATAGTGCCATTGCTACTGAGTTGGCTCTGGCTCAGAAGATTGTTGAACTGAAGAACAAGATTGATCATGAGAAAGCTTAGTTCAAGAGGAACATGGCCAATCTCAGCGTGGCGGATTTTCAACGCTTCAAGCAGACGCTACATGAGCTCAAGGAGTATTTTCACCAGAAATGCCAGGAAGCAAAAGGTTCAAGAGAGAAAATGAAGTCTTTTGCTGTGAAAAGTGTGCAAGCACACAATGAGGCTGAGAAGCGTAAGGCACTGGGGCGCCCTGGCATCGACCCCAGAATGGCTGCCAAGAAGAAGAAGAAGCCTGCTGTGGCCCAAGCTGAAGCATCAAGGCAGGAAGAACCTCGCATTGTCTTCCCCGCCAGCATGACAGGCATGAAGCCTAAGGTCCCCACAGCTGCTTCAGAACTCAAGAAAACAAGGGCAGCTAAAGCCGAAGCCCGAAAGCGCAAGAGCAAGAACACCACTGACGATGCTCCACCGGCCAAGAAGAGAAAGACAAAGAAGAAAGATCGAGTTGCTCCCACAAAGCCCCTTGTCGTCGAGCCAATCTCAGTTGCTCATCCTGCATCTGAACATCGAGAGCGTCAGTTAATAGTTCATGAGCCTACTTCCATAGAGGCTCCTGAAGCTGAAGACATTCCAGCTCCTGAAGCTGAAGACATTGGTCCTCACGACAATGTAGAAGATGATGAACTCCTTCCTCAGATTGAGCACCAAATGGTATCATCGCCTGTTCTGATGAATAGCGAACTCATCAGCATTAGTCATCCTCTGATGCCAATTGCTCGGGATGATTCATGGGCTGATCGCCCTCAAGACTCCCCCCATCAAGAATCACCAAGTACTCGCCTACCTCAAGCCACCACTCCAGTGCCTGAAGATGATGACTTTGTGGTCCAGCCTACTCCCTCACCTAACAAGTCATCTTCATCACTATTGAAATCAACATACTCGGGGTGTGTTACCTTAGGACCTTTGGCCATGAAGCATCTTCCAATTCCTTCATTTGGTGAGTCAAATATGTCGTAGGAGTTGGTTGACACAAGTGCTAGACCGGCAACACCTTCATCTTGAGTATCTTCGGAGTCGGAGTGATAACTTCTCTCGGAGTGGCTGTCGGAGTCGGAGCCGGATACCCATTCACCAACATGAGCTTGATGTCTTCGTCTTGTGTAGCTCCTTGATGATTTTTCCTTTCTTTCCGAATCCTTGCTTCTCCGTGAGTATCTTCGTTCATAACGATCATCTCTACTCCTTCTCTTTCTTGGTGGTGATTCTTTGCTTCTTCTTTTTGGAGAATCTTCTCTTCTCTTGTAGGGAGCCGTACACTCATTGGAATAGTGTGCGGGTCTTCCACAACTGTAGCAGTTTCGCTCTCGACTAGAAGATCTTTTGTCATTGTAGGACCTTGACTTGAAGCTTCTATCTTTGCTTCTACTCTTGTAGAACTTGTTGAAGTTCTTCACCATTAAGCTCAATTCTTCATTGAAGTCTTGTTTCTCACTTGATGATGTAGGGGCTTCACAAGAGGCTTTATAGGAACCACTTGATTTGTTGTGAAGTTCCTCTTTATCCTTAAGTGACATCTCATGAGCAACAATTCTTCCAATCACCTCCGTTGGCTTGAGATCTTTGTAATTGGGCATCATTTGGATCAATGTGCACACGGTATCATATTTTCCATCCAAGGCTCTTAGAATCTTCTTGATGATGAATCTATCGGTCATCTCTTCACTTCCTAAGCCGGCAATCTCATTTGTGATGAGAGCAAGCCTAGAGTACATTTCAGCGACACCTTCACCATCCTTCATCTTGAACTTGTCAAGTTGGCTTTGAAGCACATCCAACTTGGATTCCTTGACGGAGTCGGTACCTTCGTGCATATCAATCAAAGTGTCCCAAATTTCCTTTGCGTTCTCAAGATGGTTGATTTTGTTGAATTCTTCGGGGCACAATCCGTTGAAGAGAATATCACAAGCTTGAGCATTGTATTGCAACATATTCAACTCATCCGTGGTAGCTTCATGGTTTGGTTCTCTCCCATCAAAGAAGTCACCTTGCAAACCAACACACACAACAGCCCAAACGGCGGGGTTATGTCCAAGAATATGCATTTTCATTTTATGCTTCCAACTAGCAAAATTAGTACCATCAAAGTAGGGACCTCTACGGTGATAATTTCCCTCGCTAGACGCCATACTCTCCTAGGTTGTGAAACCAAGGCTATGAACACCAAAAGCTATGGAGATCAAAGCAAATGGAGACCAAAGCTCTGATACCACTTGTAGGATCGAAAGTATGTCTAGAGGGGGGTGATTAGACTACTTGACCAAATAAAAACTTAACCTTTTCCCAATTTTAGTTCTTGGCAGATTTTAGCTATTTTAGGACAAGTCAAGCAATCATCACCACAATTCAAGCAAGCATGCAAAGAGTATATTGGCAGCGGAAAGTAAAGCATGCAACTTGCAAGAATGTAAAGGGAGGGTTTGGAGAATTCAAACGCAATTGGAGACACGGATGTTTTTCCCGTGGTTCCGATAGGTGGTGCTATCCTACATCCACGTTGATGGATACTTCAACCCACAAAGGGTAACGGTTGCGCGAGTCCACACAGGGCTCCACCCACAAAGGGTAACGGTTGCGCGAGTCCACACAGGGCTCCACCCACGAAGGGTCCATGAAGAAGCAACCACCCACAAAGGGTCCACGAAGAAGCAACCTTGTCTGTCCCACCATGGCCATCGCCCACATAGGACTTGCCTCACTAGCGGTAGATCTTCATGAAGTAGGCGATCTCCTTGCCCTTACAAACTCCTTGGTTCAACTCCACAATCTTGTCGGAGGCTCCCAAGTGACACCTAGCCAATCTAGGAGACACCACTCTCCAAGAAGTAACAAATGGTGTGTAGGTAATGAACTCCTTGCTCTTGTGCTTCAAATGATAGTCTCCCCAACACTCAACTCTCTCTCATAGGATTTGGATTTTGTGGAAAGAAGATTTGAGTGGAAAGCAACTTGGAGAGGCTAGAGATCAAGATTCATATGGTAGGAGTGGAATATCTTGGTCTCAACACATGAGTAGGTGGTTCTCTCTCAGAACATATGAGTTGGAATGGTGTATGTGTTCTGATGGCTCTCTCTTCGAATGAAGAGGAGGTGGAGGGGTATATATAGCCTCCACACAAAATCCAACCGTTACACACAGTTTTCCAATCTCGGTGGGACCGAATCAACAAACTCGGTCGGACCGAAAATGTAAACCTAGTGACCGTTAGAGATTTTCGGTGGGACTGACATGCAACTCGGTAGGACCGATATGGTTAGGGTTTGGGCATAACGTAATCTCGGTGAGACCGATTACACAAACTCGGTGAGACCAAATTTGGTAATGAGCTAACCAGAGAGTTGGTCAGGCAAACTCGATGGGACCGATTTGCTCTTTCGGTGAGACCGAAAAGTTACAAAGGGGAAACACTGAATTTACATTGCAATCTCGGTGGGACCGACTCGCTCTTTCGGTGAGACCGAAAAGTTACAAAAGGGAAACAGAGAGTTTGCAATCCCATCTCGGTGAGACCGAGATCTCTATTGGTAGAACCGAATTGCTAGGGTTTGGCAGTGGCTTATGACAAGTGAAACTCGGTGGCGCTGGATAGGAAGAATCGGTAGGACCGAGTTTGGCTTAGGGTTTAGGTCATATGTGGATATGGGAAAGTAGTTGAGGGTTTTGGAGCATATCACTAAGCACATGAAGCAAGAGGCTCATTAAGCAACACCTCATCCCTCCTTGATAGTATTGGCTTTTCCTAAAGACTCAATGTGATCTTGGATCACTAAAATATAAAATGAAGAGTCTTGAGCTTTTGAGCTTGAGCCAATCCTTTGTCCTTAGCATTTTGAGGGTTCCACTTTCACATCCATGCCATGCCAATCATTGAGCTTTCCTGAAATAATCATCTTGGAATAGCATTAGCTCAATGAGCTATATGTTGTTATGAATTACCAAAACCACCTAGGGATAGTTGCACTTTCATGTGGAGCACATGCCTCAGGTCCAGAAGCCAAAGCCAAGGCTGCCAAGGTTTCCCGCTACTGGAACTTCACCAGGATCGTTTAATGTGAATGACTTCATAGCACACAACACCTTCTTTGATAGCGCCAAGAACCCATATTACAAGCCAAGAATATCATCTGATAGGTTCTGGAGTTATCAGCAGTGCGGTTACTATTCTTGCATAGTATACAATCAGGGGCACATTTTTCCTCATATGTGTCGAGACTGCGAAGCCATGGCTGGCCTACCCTACCTAGAAGAAGCCCTTGACTGCTTCAGAGATGCTGGCCTTCTACAGTTTGTGACTGACAAAGAGCATTGGAATGAAGAGCTTCTGCTGCAGTTCTATGCAACTCTCCACATTTGCGGATACTATAGGGATCCGAAGACTTGGATCCTTGAGTGGATGATAGACGATGTACACAATGAAGCCAAAGCCCAAGATATAATTGAGCTTACTGCCCTTGTCGGATTTCGGGTTCCGGCAGACCCTTGAGGTTCGAACACTGGGGTGTGCGCGGAGATCTCTCCCCTACCAATCTACATCCAATCTCCTCACGTGATCTAAGCTGGAAACAACGAACAACACAAGGGACACGAGGTTTATACTGGTTCGGGCCACCGTTGAGGTGTAATACCCTACTCCAGTGTGTGGGGTGGTGGATTGCCTCAGGAGGCTGATGATGAACAGTACAAGGGAAGAACAGCCTCGCGAGAGGTGTTCTTGAGCTGGTGCGGTGAACTGCTAGGGTGAGTTCAGTCGCCTCTCTCTCTTTCTCTGCTAGGGCTCTACCAGATTTCTGGATGTCTCGGGGTTTTTCTAGATGTCTCTACTCTGTGGTGGCTAGATCCATTTATAGAGGCCCTGGGCCTCTCCCCAAATAATGAGCGGGAAGGGCGCCAACAATTGGCCATTTTGAAGGGGAACATCTAGTACAAGTTATCCTGACCAAAGGTGGTCTTCGGCTGCCAAAAGTACTGGTGATGACGCCGTCTTGGGCTCCACTGTGACCTCCGTCCTGCCGCTCTACTGGTCTTGGTCTCGTTGCACCGGAATGGCAACCTTTGCCCGATGCCTTGGCCTGTGCTTGCCCCCTTTGCACCAAAGGGGAAACAAGGACAATGCGCAGGCCGGCGCCCGCCCGGTGCCCGTTTGGTCTCGATCGTCATGGCTTGCGTCACGGGCTCCTCGCGAGGTACCGCTGCATTGATCTCTCTGCCTCCTCGCGAGCCTACTAATGAGGCTGCCACTGTGGAAGCTTCCGGTCGTCCACCCCGCGAGGCATGGCCCCTCGCGAGGCTCTTGAGCTTGAGCTGATGAAGATGGGCCGCGCTGGGCCCTCACTTGAGCCACACCGCAGGCCGCAGGCAGGCAAGTCTGGGGACTCCCGTTCCCAGAACACCGACAGTAGACCCCGTGGCCAAGGCGCGCCCGGGCTTGGCTCAGCAGGGAAGCGAAGGGGCAAGTGCAAAGCGCTGTGGGCCCTAACAGCCTACGACCTTGGGCGCTGTGTGGCGATTAATTGGACGTGGGCGTCTGCGCTTCCCCACGACGCCTTTTTACGCGCCCGGCTAAGCGGACCCGTAGTTGCACACAGCCGTGCCTCCTTTCCGCTGCTTGCCCGCCTCCTACCTTTCCTTCTTCCTTGAGCTCCAGCCTCCGCCGCCAATCCGGCTCGAGTTCTTCCTCCTTCCCACCGCCATGGCGCTGACGAAGAAAGGAAGGGGAAAGAAGCCTGCGCCTTCGCCCTGCACACCTCCAACGGCGACCCCCTCCGTCACCCGGTCGATCATACTCAATCCAGAAGCTTTGGACAAGGTCCGCTCCGCCCTTGCAACTATCTTCAACGAGTGTGGCAGGACCATGGCCTGGCCTGCGTCCCATGCCTCCCTTGATAGGATAGACACGGAGGTCCGATTCTTCACCGATGCCCTATGGGCGGGTCTGGTTCCCCCCTTTTCCGCCTTCTTCAACGTGGTGCTCTCCCATTATCAGATCCACATGATGCACCTCGGGCCGGAGTCCATTACTCGTCTGGCTGTCTTTGCTTTTGTTTGCGAGGCGATGATAGGCATTCCTCCTTCCTGGCCCTGCTGCGCCACTTCTTTTCCTTGCGCCTGAGCAACCCCACTCAGTGCTCAGGGTGCGTGAGCTTCTTCGCCGTGCCAGAGATGGCCGCTTCAGGGATCGACTTCAGCCTTCCTTCTCCTGAGGCCAGGTTCAGAGAGCGGTGGCTGTACGTGGACGTTGGAGTACCCAACCCTCTGCTCTCGCATCCGACCTCGCCTGCTGTTCCCCATGCGGGTTGGGATCATGAGGTGCTCGCGAGCCCCCGACTTGCCTTCGTCTGGCGCCGCTTCCAGAGTTTGAGGGTTCTCAACATGACAGCGCCCAAGGTGGTGAAGGAGTTCCTCCAATGTCGCATTGCTCCTGTCCAGCGCCACTCTCGCCGGATGTGGGACTTTGTGGGGCACAGAGACCGCATGCGGCTTCAGGAGGAGGACTTGGTGCCTGAAGCACTGCAGACGATGCTCAGCGTCTTGACTGGTGATCCTTCCCCAGGCAGCCTTCGGAGTAACGGTGTCCTCTTGTATCTTTGCTCTGGCAGGGCCGATTTTGTGAGGCAGATGCCCAGCTTAGACGAGTGGGGACTGCGCCCTGCTGGCTTCATGGGGCCCCGCGAGAACCCAGCCGCCATGGTTGCTTCCCCTGCCGCCCACAGCAGTCCTTCCTCGGGCGACAGGGCAGGGAGACAAGAACCGGCGGGAGTTGAGGCGACCGATGTCGAGGTGCCGACGCCGCGAGAAGTCTTGAAGGCGGCGTCTCTCGAGGCCCGCCCTGGAGCGGCGTCAGGTGCGGAGTTGTGGCCTGTGGTTCCTGAGGCCAGGTCTCCCGAGCCCCCAGCCGTTCCTCGCGAGGCGCCGCCTGACGGCGCCCCCCAGGCTGACTCCTCCAGCGCTGATCATCTTGACGCTTCTTCCACACCAGGGCTGACCCCTGCGCCGGGCGCTTAGGTCGGTTATGCGTAGACTTCGAGGCCCTCCGCAAGAGGAAGGAGGCCTTGGGTGGCAACGACCGCCCTTGCCGCCTGTTGAAGCGCAGGAAGTACCTTGCCATGGACGAGTAAGTCTTCTTCTTTCCTTGCTCGTTTACTTTGCTATCCCTGCGACTGAGTGTGGCCCTTTCAGGCCCTGCCCTGCGGAACCCGCTGAGCCAGCCCGGGAGCCATCCACCCCAAGCTTCGTCTTCTCAGCTGCCCTGGGCTCGCCGAGCTCGAGCGGCACCCCTACTGCCAGACCAGTTGATGGAGTGGTCCGTTCCATAGGGCACCTCGAGCCTGTGCACCCGCTGTCCTTTCTTCATGAGTCCTCCTGGGGCACATCCGGCCTGCCCCGTGTTCCTCCTCTGATCATAGATGGTCAATGGCTAAAGTCTGTCTTTGGCTCCTCCTCCGTGGGTGGACCGACGCCGAGCTGGATTCCCAGAGAGGTCCGTTCGGCGATTGCTAGGGCGCCAGCCCCCAGCCCCGCGCCGGGAGGGGGCCTGCCGCCTCGGGGCCCTCTGCATGCTCCGGTGGAAGAGGGTGATGCGGAAGACGTGGTCAGGCGCGCTCGGGAGCGACACGCCCTTCACGAAGAGTTCCTCCAGATGGAGGCGGATGCGGTGAGCTGGATCGGGGCAGAGCTTGCTGACAAGGATGCGCGCCTCGAGGCTGAAGGTTTGCGCCTTGCTGAGGAGAGGCACAAACTAAAGGTAGCTATCGCCCTCGCGCGTCACCAGTATGATCTCGAGAATGCGAAGGCTGAAGCGTCGCTGGCAGCTTCGCGGGAGGCCTGCTCCTAGGCCATCGAGGAGGCCCGAGAAGCAGACCGACGGTGCAAGGATGCGGAGGAGCGCATGTGGGAGCTCCTGGCCTAGGGCAACTCCCTGGAGCAGCAAGTGGAACTGCGCCAGGCGGCCCTTGAGTCGATGGAGGGGCCCCCTGTTGATTGGGCGGAGCTTCTGAAGCGCGAGGAGGCACTGATGCTGGAGGCCGCCGAGCGCAACCTAGATCTTGAGCGGTTGGAGACGAGGGAGCGCCTGGTGGCTCGGGCGGAGGATGATGTTGCCGCGCGTGAAGCCCGGGCCCAGGAAGAAGTCGATCACCGCGTGGCGGAAGCTCGCTCGGCCTTCGAGCGCGAATATGAGACGAGGTTGGGGCTGACCAAGGCCGAGGCTGAGGGCAGGACTGCGGCCCTCAGAGCCAAACTGGCTGAAGTGACGCGTCGTGCGGACTCCTCTGCAGCCGCCCTCAGCGCAGCACAGGCGGAGCTGTCCTCTTCCCGGGCCGAGTAGCTTCTTCTTCAACAGAGGGTTGATGACGCCGAGGCTGTCGCGCGATGGAATGAGGACGAGATCCGCTGGCGGCGGGTCCTGGAGTGTGAGCATGCCCCGATGCTTCAAATGCTCAGAGAAAGGGCCAACACAGCTTTGGGCAACATCTGTGAGGCTGCCACCAAGGAGCCGCACGAGGTCAATTACGTCGGCAACCTCCAGTTTTTCACCGATGTGGTGACGCTTCTGGAGAACTGATCTGAAAGGTCCAGTTGGCTTGTCGAAGAGAGGAGCCGAGCCTTGCTCGGGCGTGCATTCTCCCGCGTCTTCAGCTATCTGCTGGACAGGGACTCCCACTTTGACTTCGACGCTGCCATCGCACCCGTGCCCATAGCCGTTCGGGGCGCCCTGGCGCGATGGGTGGAGGGAAAGTGGATGCCCTCGCCAGGGCCTTTGCTCTGATGATGCTGGCGTGGTCATGGACGAGCCTGGCGCTGACGGAGATGCTGGCAGCGGCAATGTCAACGACGTCAGCGATGCCTCCGAGGATGCCCAAGAAGACGCGGTGAGTGATATGTCCGACTGACCGCATGTCACTGTTGTTTATCCTGCACGAAGGAGGTTCGGGCTTGGCCCTGAAGAATGTAAGAGCATTTTGTGAGGGGTAGCCCCTCATGTAATGGTTTGCAATTAGTACCCTGGTAAGTATAACGTTGCGTGTGAACTTAGCAGCTGGCCTGGTGATGAGTCAGCTGACTTGTGTACCTTCCGACCCCGACGAGTCCTAAGCGGGCCTGTGGGGGCCGCCGTACCTCAGCTGTCGCCTGATTAACTTGTGGATTCCGCGATGAGGACCTCCGGAGAGGGTGCAGCAATAGCGGTCCCGGCTGTAAAATGTGCCTGGCCCGGCCCGGCTTGCGAGGGGCTCGCGAGGGGGGGCAGTCATGCTAACTTTGGACGCAAAGCCAAAATCAGAACGCGAGAGATTGCTTGAACGAGACTAAACACCCCTTCCCCCAAACACACACAAGCATCGAGCTCAAATCCAACTTAAATCCAAATCGAAGAACTTGTCAACAAGGAAAGGCAAAAGCAAAAGGCCACGTCCGGCACCTAGTCTAGTCTTCAACGTCTTCTCACCAGCGCGGAGCTAAGTGCTACCACTGGGCATGGGCGGGAGCCCCCGAGGCCCGAGGGCGGCTCTCCGGAGACTCCGGGGCATGTACATCCCCACTCATTATTATGTGAGAGTGTCACGGGCAGTGAGCTTCACAGGCACTGGGCCTTCTTCACAGGTACCTGCCTTGCTTCATATCGCCAGGCGAGGGCCCCGCCTTGCGCCACACTCTGCCGCCATCGATGGCGGCCGGAAACCAGGACGGCGCCAATGAGGCAGAGCGGTCGCTAGCGATTCCCCCAACGACCACGGGTCCCCTGCCGGGGGTAGGCCTTGGGGCACCTCCCCGACAGGGGGCCTACCTCCTGAGAACGCCTTACTCTGACCGCCGCACTGACGAACCCGAATCTCGGCCCCTCTCCTGCAGCCCCCTGCGCCCTCCTCCTGAGGGGTATGAGGCTGCAGAATTGGGGCAGCCACCTGCTGCGGCGACCTGTATCTCCTGTGACCAATGGTTAGCATAAGCTTGCTCCTGAGGGATGAGTGGTACCCGATAATTGCCGCCGCCGGTGCTGTTGTCGAGGCTCTCCTGGGGTTCCCGAAAGATCTCAGCTTCTGGCGTCTCCTCGTCCCAGCCTGGCCCGAGGAACGAGCCATGATCTTCCTCCAGTGCGCACCCCTGATCCACCATGCGGGGCACATAAGCTTCCAGGGTCGCCGCCCCGTTCACCCCGCTGTAGTGCCCCGCATGCCATGCAGCCTGGCTTGGAGCGCCGTCTTAGGGGTGATGGCGCGGTGGTCCGCCGAGGCCGAAGGCCGCGGCGTGTACCCCTTCGCTGACCTGAGAGGGGGCTGGCGTGACTTGTCGCCCGGTGCCGGCGGAGGTGTTGGCGCCAGACGGGTCCTGGAGCCCACTGGGAGTCACGTGTGTGCGCACGATGCCGCCATGCGGCCCGCCTTGGGTCTGGGGTGGCAGCTGGACGCAGAAAGGAGGTGTTCCTGAGGCGGCGATGTCCAGGAGCTCAGCTACTCGCTCCAACAACATGTCGTGGCCGCCCTCCAGCAGTCGACATTGTAGCAGCTCTCGGGCCACTGTGAGCGCGGCCCTGGAATTCGCTTGCTCCCGTCGGGTGTACGGCGCCGTGGTCGCGGTGTGGTTTGAGGCCCTTGCTGCGGCTCGCAACTGCCGTGGTGTGAGGGCAGGCGGCGTTTGACCGCATCGCCCGCGCCCGCAGCGCCCTGCGGAGCGCGGGCTACCTGAGGCGCAAGGTTGAGGTCACCCTGGGCTGGTGCCACGGCGTGGGCGGGCCACGCTGCCCAGTGGTCGACGTTGGCTACCAGGTCGGTTGACATCTGAACGGCGAAGCGACGGAACGCGATGCGGAGGAAGAAGGATTCCGGCGCGCCCCTACCTGACGCGCCAAATGTCGGATTTCGGGTTCCGGCAGACCCTTGAGGTTCGAACACTGGGGTGCGCGCGGAGATCTCTCTCCTACCGATCTACGTTCAATCTCCTCGCGTGATCTAAGCTGGAAACAACGAACAACACAAGGGACACAAGGTTTATACTAGTTCGGGCCACCGTTGTGGTGTAATACCATACTCTAGTGTGTGGGGTGGTGGATTGCCTTAGGGGGCTGATGATGAACAGTACAAGGGAAGAACAGCCTCGCGAGAGGTGTTCTTGAGCTGGTGCGGTGAACTGCTAGGGTGAGTTCAGCCACCTCTCTCTCTTTCTCTGCTAGGGCTCTACCAGATTTCTGGATGTCTCGGGGTTTTTCTAGATGTCTCTACTCTGTGGTGGCTAGCTATATTTATAGAGGCCCTGGGCCTCTCCCCAAATAATGAGCGGGAATGGCGCCAACAATTGGCCATTTTGAAGGGGAACATCTAGTACAAGTTATCCTGACCAAAGGTGGTCTTCGGCTGCCAAAAGTACTGGTATGACGCCGTCTTGGGCTCCACGGTGACCTCCGTCCTGCCGCTCTGCTGGTCTTGGTCTCGTTGCACCGAAATGGCAACCTTTGCCCGATGCCTTGTCCTGTGCTTGCCCCCTTTGCACCAAAGGGGAAACAAGGACACTGCGCAGGCCGGCGCCTGCCTGGTCTCGATCGTCATGGCTTCCGTCACGGGCTCCTCGCGAGGTACCCCTACCTTGATCTCTCCGCCTCCTCGCGAGCCTGCCTGATGAGGCTGCCACTGAGGAAGCTTCCGGTCGTTCGCCCCGCGAGGCTTGGCCCCTCGCGAGGGTCTTAAGCTTGAGCTGATGAAGATGGGCCGCGCTGGGCCCCCACTTGAGCCATGCCGTAGGCCGCAGGCAGGCAAGTCTGGGGACCAGCATTCCCAGAATGCCGACAGCCCTGCCCACTCCTGGTGAACACTATGAACCAGGTTGTCAGCTGCACCATAATGCTTTGGAGAGCGTCTTCCAAAAGCCCAAGCCCAACATGAGCCAAATGCTGAGCATGATGAAGCCACTGCCACAAGACACTGACTATCCAAAGGAGTTGTTTGTTGAAGACCTAGAGTATCTGCCCCGCACTATTTATCATATCATCAAGCGAACTCTATGGCCTGTCAAAGGACATTCTCCTGCAGCCAAGCTAGAAGGAGCAATGAAGACATTGGTTTTCTATATCTTCAATGGCATCAGCTTCAATGCTCAGGACTTTTTCATCAGGCAATTGGCTGCATCTGGCTCCAATATAATGGGTCTGAAGTTCTATGCTCCATGGGTAATGCGCCTCATCAAGCTTCACTCTGCTATCAACTATCAGCCTTCTGTGCGCAATCATCTCATATTCTTGCCCGAGGTTGATCTGTCTATCGAAGCCATATACCCAGAGCCTGGCAAGGAGCCAATTTATCTTCACAACGCCGATCACCAAAGCTTCACTCAACCCATAGAAGGAGTTCTTGCTGCCTCTCGTGTTTATCCTTTGGCTAGAAATACACGTGCACCTCATGCCCATACTGAAGCCACTAAAAGAACAATTTCCCAAAGGCCTCGGAAGCGATCTCGTGTTCTAAATGACCGAGAGCTTCTCGTCGCCCTGCATCAAAAACAGGATAAGCATCATGACTGGCTCAAGCGTCAGATGCAGAGCCTCTTGGTGGATGTTAATCGCATTCGTAACCTTGCCACCAAGAATGCATTTGTCACTCATGAAACCTGTCGGCGGTCGTGGAAGAGTCTGACTTTGTTGAGCTCTCAAGATGATCTTCAACAGGATGGCTTTACGGAGAGATTCAAGTTTGATTCCACTCCTCCCCGAAACGCTCACTTGCGTCGGACTCCCTCACTCGAAGACTCTGACTATTCATCCTTAGCGGCAACTGTCAATGCCAGAGTCATTGATGACAAAGATGATGCTACTTCACCAACTACAACATCACTATGTATCGACACTACCCCAAGTTCTTTTGCACCACCAGACCTCAACGACGACCCTGCTGCTTCGCCTACTCCTCATGGGAACGAGTAGGAGCTCTATGTCTTCAAACCTTTTTGGTCCTCACTAATAAAGGGGGAGAAGCATATGAGTTGATAGTCTTCAAGCGGGTCCATAAGGATGGTTGCTATACTTTTGCCAAGTGCTTACAACTCTCGCTTTCGATACATTTGGTTCTTTTGAGTTGTAACACTTAAACTTGATGGTCGTCTGCTACCTTTTCTGTCAACTATGTGATGCGATGATAAATTCCGCATGTGCGACGATAAATTCCGCACAAAGTCATTTTGCGGACGTCCATTTATCATTATTCATGTCATTATCTTCTTTATATATTCTCATGCATGATGAATTGTCTTCATAAGTTGAAGATGATCTCCACAAGTACAACCTGCCATGTGCATTTGCATTCAAACGCAAAATACTCATATATGCACATCTTCAGGGGGAGCCTTTTGCTACTTATGAAGACAATACCTTAATCCTTTACAATTTCACATACTTTTATCCCCGTTGAAAACTTCAACCAGTTTGTCATCAATCACCAAAAAGGGGGAGATTGTAAGTGCATCTAGTGCCACCCCTAGTTGGTTTTGGAGTATTGACGACAAACCTGGTTGAGGGACTAATGTGTTTGTGAGAATTGCAGGATAACACAGGTAGTAGTCCCTCATTGATTCGGTTTACCTGCCGGAGATGACCCCTAAAAATGTGTGGAGACATTGAAGACAAGGGTGGTCTGTGAAGAGTTTCACATTGAAGACTATGACATGAGAAGACATCGTATGTAGACTATGGATTGCGAAGACATAGTTGTTTCGTAGTTTCCTTTTCTTCTTTGTTGAGTCACAGGAACCACCGTACTATTAAGTGGGGTCTAAGTGAACAAAGTCAGAGTGACTGAAGTGATGCTCAACCTAATTTTATGTCTTCGAGTGAACACAATGAGAGAAAATCTTATCTAGAGCTGGATAAGTCAGCTTTACTTGTAGCCCAAGTCAAGCTACCGCGTGTGTTTGAAATCTGACCGTTAGACACATGTCAGTTCCTTAGTGACCCAGGGTCATTTCGGACAAATCAGGTCGGGTTGCCTAGTGAATATAAATAGCCCACCCCCTACACCATAAATTGGTGGCTGCTTAAAGTTAGTGCACGGCTTTTGTCGTTTGAGAGCAACTCACCTCGAAGCCTTTGAGAGAGAAATCCTTGCGAGGACAAATCCCTAAACACCCAGAGCTAAAGGGTGTTAGGCATCACTGAAGTCCTTCTGTCTGCGTGATCTGAAGACTTGTTACACTTGAGGACTGTGAATCCTCCAGCCAGTTAGGCGTCGCGTTCTGAGCATCCAAGAGTCATTGTGGATCGTCGGTAAACAAAGTCTGTGAAGGTTTTGAAGTCTACCTTGAAGACTTACCAGAGTGATTGGGCGAGGACTATGTGTTCTTAGCTCAAGGGTAATAATGTGAAGACACAGTCTTCTGAGTTGAATCTCAGCCTCCCTAACTGGACGTACAATTGTCACAGCAACTGGAACTGGTCCAACAAATACCTGTCCTCACCAAGCAACTGGTTATATCCTTACCTCTCTCTTTACTACAGTTTGTCTTCATGAAGTCATTGCTTGCTTGCATGATATGATTGACTTCACTATGTGAAGACTGTTGTTGATTGGTTTCATACTTTCTTCCATCTTGATCCATACTACCTAGCTGGTGATAGTCTTCGTGCTTTCACTTCATTGCTTACTTGACTATGGCATGTCTAGTGTAGTCTACCTTCCGCTGCATATCAATAGGTTCATTTCTACTATTTGTCTTCAAAGCCCCCGTGTTTTGAAGACTTTCATAAAAATCGCCTATTCACCCCCCTCTAGTCGACAACTAGCACTTTCAATAACGTTCTATGACGATATTGTATTATATGAGTTATGTGATTTGGTGACTGAATGTTGTTCGGAGTCCCGGATGAGATCACAGACATGACAAGGAGTCTCGAAATGGTCGAGAGGTAAAGATTAATATATAGTACAATAGTATTCAGACACCAGAAGTGTTTCGGAGGGTACCGGGTACATATCGGGTCACCGGAAAGGGGTTCCGGGCACCCCCGGCAAAGATATGGGCCTAACGGGCCAAGAGGGGAAACACAACAGCTAGTAGGGGCTGCTGCACCCCCCGTATGGGCCGCACCAGAGGGGAAAGGAAAGTGGGGAACTGAGAAGGAAGGGGAGGGATTCAGCCTCCCTCTCACTTCCATCCTCCTTCCTCTTTCCTCCCCCCTCCGGTGAAAAAGGAAAGGGGGGCCGAATTGGGGAGGAACCCTAAGTAGGATTCGGCCTACTTGAGGTGCCCCCTTTGGCTGCTCAATCTCCCTGCCACCTATATATATGAAGGGGGAGGCGCCTAGAAGAGACAATGACATCTATTAGCCGTGTGCAGCACCTCCCTCCACAAATTACACCCTCAGTCATATTCTCGTAGTGCCAATTAGGCGAAGCCCTGCACGGATCACTTCACCATCACTGTCACCAAGCCATCATGCTGACGGAACTCATCAACTTCCTCGACATTTTGTTGGATCAAGAGTTCGAGGGATGTCATCGAGGTGAACGTGTGCAGAACTTAGAGGTGTCGTACCTTTGGTACTTGATCGGTTGGAACAAGAAGAAGTTCCACTACATCAACCGCGTTGTCAAACGATTCCACTTTCGGTCTACGAGGGTACGTAGACACACGCCCCCCTCATTGCTATGCATCTCCTAGATAGATCTTGCGTGAGCGTATGAAATTTTTGAAATTGCATGCTACGTTTCCCAACAGTGGCATCACGAGGCAGGTCTATGCGCAAATGATATGCACGAGTAGAGCACAAAGAGTTGTGGGCGGTGATAATCATACTTCTTACCACCAACGTATTTTTTTGATTCGGCGGTATTGTTGGATGAAGCGGCCCAGACCAACCTTACATGACCATGTTCATGAGACAGCAGGTTCCACCGACAGACATGCAACTAGTTTTGCATAAAGGTGGCTGGCTGGTGTTTGTTTCTCCAACTTTAGTTGAATCGAATTTGACTGCGGTAGGTCCTTGTTGAAGGTTAAAACAACAAACTTGATAAATCACCGTTGTGGTTTTGATGCATAGGTAAGAACAGTTCTTGCTAGAAGCCCATAGTAGCCACGTAAAACTTGCAACAACAAAGTAGAGGACGTCTACCTTGTTTTTGCAAGGCATGTTGTGATGTGATATGGTCAAGACATGATGTGATATACATTATTGTATGAGATGATCATGTTTTGTAAAAGTTACTGGCAACCGGCAGGAGCCTTATGATTGTCTCTTCATTGTATGAAATGCAAACGCCATGTAATTGCTTTACTTTATCACTATGCGTTAGCGATAGTTGTAGAAGCAATAGTTGGCGGGATGACCATGACGCTACGATGGAGATCAAGGTGTCAAGCCAGTGACGATGGAGATCATGATGATGCTTTGGAGATGGATATCAAAAGCACAAGATGATGATGGCCATATCATGTCACATATTTTGATTGCATGTGATGTTTATCTTTTATGCATCTTATTTTGCTTAGTACGCGGTAGCATTATAAGATGATCCCTTAACTAAAATTTCAAGGTATAAGTGTTCTCCCTGAGTATGCACCATTGCGATAGTTCGTTATGCTGAGACACCACGTGATGATCGGGTGTGATAGGCTCTATGTTCACATACAACGGGTGTAAGACAGTTTTGCACATGCGGAATACTCGGGTTAAACTTGACGAGTCTAGCATGTACAGACATGGCCTCGGAACACTAGAGACCGAAAGGTTGAACGTGAATCATATAGTAGATATGATCAACATAGAGATGCTCACCATTGATGACTACTCCATCTCACGTGATGATCGGACATGGTTTAGTTGATTTGGATCACGTATTTGTAACGCCCCGAGACCGATGCTCGAGAAGACTTCCATATGTTCCGGGTTTCGCCGTGTGTTTCATGTGTGCTTGCTCTTTTATTTTTCTGCATTGCATCATGTCATCATGCCATCATATCATTTCTTGTTCTTAACTCAACTAAATAAATTGCAATGGATCTTCGGTCCATTTAAATCGAGGGAACTCACATGGTGATTTCTCTATATAACATATCCTCCCAATATTTTAGGGAGCTATATTAAATATTCCATTTTCGGAATCACCCATAAGACACATGCAAAATATTTTCCATGTCTATTCCTCTTCGAGTTTGACCTTCAAACCTTGCCAATATTTCTCATCTCTTTTATCGAGGCTCCTCTAAAAGTCTCAGCCCATTTAGAGTCCTTTCTAATGGGTTTCAAAATTCAAACATATTGAATTAAATTCAACATGTGCGAATCTGTTGTTCTCCAAAAATCCTCTTGCCATTTTATTTAAATTCCTCACATTTTTGTGAGTCAAGAAATATTACCCTCGTGCGCTAATTCTTTCCTAACCCCCCTCTTCTTTTTCTTCTCTCTATGCTTTTCAGTTAAAGGAAAAGAGTAAGAGAGAGAGAGAGAGAGAGAGAGAGAGAGAGAGAGAGAGCTTAGACAGCAGGCCTCTCTAGGCCAATCCCTCCCCACCGGCCGGCCTGTTGGACCTCCTCCCGGCTGGGCCTCCCGCGCTGGCCCATCTGGCCAAGGCCTCCCGCAGCCTAGCCACCAACCATGCTCTAACCCTAGCCAACCCCCTCTCTCCCTCGTCTCCTCCTCTAGCGCCGCCAATGCACGCGCCTGATGCCCTCTGCCCGATCCCATCTCCCTCTCCTCGATCTCCCTCTCGATTCCCAGGGCCGCCGCCATCTCCCTCGCTTGCTACCTCTCCTCTCCCTCTCTTTGGCACCCGCGCCAGTTCCTCCCGCAGCAGTCCTCGCCCCACGCCCGTTCCCGCGCGCCCTTCATCCTCCCTCCTCCTTCGGTCCAGGAACTAGGCCGGAGCCCGTCGCCCTCCTCGCCGCCGTCGCGCCCACGGGGTCACCAGCAATGCCCTGCGCCCGCAGACGTCCTCCGGCGCCCCAAGTCCCGCGCGACACGCCAAGTCTCCATGGCCGCGCCTCCTTCGCCGCTCGGACCCATCGTCCTCAACCCCGTCGAGCTCCGTCGCGCCCCCGCGCCCTCAAGTGTCTCGCGCCGCGCCGCCATCCATCTTCTTAGCCACGCCGCCGTCGTTTTGCAGAAGCTCTGCCTCCCTGCTTCGCCTCTGCCTCTCCTCTTGCTGCTGCTCGTTTGGACCGCTGCCCTACCAAGACGAAGAATGCCCTGTACCACGTCGCCTCACTGGATAGTCGAGATCGTCTCGGTTTGTGCCAAGTACAAGGGAGGCCTGTGCGTTTCCATTGCTTCACACCCGTTGAATCGTCAAGGCCCTCTGTTCGACTCCATGTACAACTACATGGCAAGACGCCAAGTACCACGACTATAGTCGTTGCCCCGAGGACGCCGAGTACGACCACACACGACGATGCGCCAAGTACCTCTACCCATGACCTGAGAACGTCTACGACCCGTGTACAACTACCGTCGCCAAGACCGGACCGACAAGTACCCCAACAACGTGTGTACCACTACTGTAGACTCTCGAAGACTCCATGGACGTCAAGTTTCGCGTCGTGCCCCTGAACATCTACTGAAACTTGTGAGACTAAGAACGTGAACGACTACCGTCGCCACGAGAACGACTACTTCCCACAACGAACCGTGAACAACTACTTCCGTCTACATCCCTTCGAACCCGAACCGTCCCGAACCGCGCACTTCGAAGGTATAACCGCCGAGCCGTTGACCCCGTGGATGAATGCCTGCGATGTATGAGATGCTCGTGCTTGCACCGTGCTCGATTTGTCGGTGCACGTTGCCCTCTTTTACCTTGTCACCGTCATGTGGGAACCCGGTAACCGGGAGCACCCACCTTCTATTGCATGTCACGCTCCCGTCGCACTTTCTTTTGCGTCGGGATCTCAATTGAGTCATCGGAACGTTACCGTGGCACCGTTTCCGTTATCGTCGCCGTGGCACCCTTTCTTTCCGCCACGATGCCAAATGCTCCATATTATGCTCATGTCAACTTTTAATTAAAATTGCATAAAACTTGCACATGTCATCTGCATCATGTTAACAACATCAAGAATGTTTAAAATTGTTGTATGCATTAAATTGCTAAATGCACATGAGGATTTACTGGAATTGTTGTTTGATGTTTCCGGCCTCATTTAATATGCCTAACTATGTTTTTCTACTCATGTTTCAACTCTTGCTTGTTAATCAACATTTAATATTGTTGGGTACCTAAACGGGAGAGAACTAAATAATTGACGTGGTGTTTCGTCAATATGCAACTCGTTGCATATTGAGCTCCACTTAATTTGTAGTGTTGTTTGTTGCACTTTGCCATGCAATGCATATTTAAACCGGGCATGCATCATACTTGATTGTGCATCATGCCATGTTTATGTGATGGTTGTTTACTATGTTGTTTGCTTTCTTTCCGGTGTACTTCTTCTCGGTAATCCGGTAACGTTGCGTTTGTGAGGATCCGTTCGACTACGTCCATTTGTCTTCTTCATGGACTCGTTCTTCTTCCTTGCGGGATCTCAGGCAAGATGACCATACCCTCGAAATCACTTCTATCTTTGCTTGCGAGATGCTCGCTCTATTGCTATGCCTTTGCTGCGATACCTACCACTTGCTATATCATGCCCCCATTTGCTAAGCCAAGCCTCTAACCACCTTGTCCTACCAAACCGTTGTTTGGCTATGTTACTGCTTTGCTCAGCCCCTCTTATAGCGTTTCTAGTTGCAGGTGAAGATTGGAGCTTGTTCCATGTTTGGAACATGGTTATTTTGTTGGGATATCACAATATCTCTTATTATATTAATGCATCTATATACTTGGTAAATGGTGGAAGGCTCGGCCTTATGCCTGGTGTTTTGTTCCACTCTTGCCGCCCTAGCTTCCGTCATATCGGTGTTATGTTCCCGGATTTTGCGTTACTTACACGGTTGGGTTATAATGGGAACCCCTTGACAGTTCGTCTTGAATAAAACTCCTCCAGCATGGCCCAACATTGGTTTTACCATTTGCCACCTAGCCTTTTCTTTCCCTTGGGTCGGCCGATTCAAGGTTCATCTTTATTTAACCCCTCGGGCCAGTGCTTCTCTAAGTGTTGGTCCAACTGAGCAATGTCCGGGGCTACCAGGGGCAACTCTGGGCTGGCCTACCCGACGTTTTGCTCATCCGGTGTGCCCTGAGAACGAGATATGTGCAGCTCCTATCAGGATTTGTTGGCACATCTGGGTGGCTTTGCTGGTCTTGTTTTACCATTGTCGAAATGTCTTGTAACAGGGATTCCGAGCCTGATCGGGTCTTCCTGGGAGAAGAAATATCCTTCGTTGACCGTGAGAGATTGTGATGGGCTAAGTTGGGACACCCCTGTAGGGATTTGAACTTTCGAAAGCCGTGCCCGCTGTTATGGGCAGATGGGAATTTGTTAATGTCCGGTTGTAGAAAACCTGGAACCTATCTTAATTAAAATGCATCAACCGCGTGTGTAACCCTGATGGTCTCTTCTCGGCGGGGTCTGGGAAGTGAACATAGTGTTGGGGTTATGCTTGACGTAGGTTGTTCTAGGATCACTTCTTGATCATAGTTGCTCGACCGTGCTTTGCCTCCTCTTCTCGCTCTCATTTGCGTAAGTTAGCCACCATGTATGCTAGTGCTTGCTGCAGCTCCACCTCACATACCTTTTCCCTACCTATAAGCTTAAATAGTCTTGATCGCGAGGGTGTGAGATTGCTGAGTCCCTGTGACTCACAGTTTACTTCCAAACCAGTTTGGAGGTGCCGATGTTACCGGGCAGGTGACTCAACCGAGATCAAGGAGGATCTCGATGAAGATCTCGTTCACTGTGTTGTATCGTTTCAGTTGATCAGTAGTGGAGCCCAGTTGGGACGATCGGGGATCTCTGTAGCATTTGGGGTAGTCTTCTTTTATTTTGGGTTCCGTAGTCGGACCTTGTGTGTATCTAGATGATGTAATGCTTTATTCATGTATTGTGTGAAGTGGCGATTGTAAGCCAACTATGTATCTCTTTTTCTTATTCATTACATGGGTTGTGTGAAGATTACCTCACTTGCGACATTGCTTACAATGCGGTTATGCCTCTAAGTCGTGCTCCGACACGTGGGAGATATAGCCGCATCGTGGGCGTTACAAGTTGGTAATCAGAGCCTACCCCGACTTAGGAGCCCCCTGCTTGATCGAATCGCTGGCGTTGTTGAGTCTAGAATTTTTTTTTGAGTTTTAGGATGATATATATATATATATATATATATATATATATATATATATATATATATATATCGGAGAGTAGGACTTCTTTTTACTCCTCAGTCCCTTCGTCGCTCTGGTGAGGCATCCTGACGTATAGTTTTGACTCTTCTCTTCTCAAATTTTCACTAATTTTTTTTAGGATCACGCGGGTATCTTGGAATCGTTCCGATGGTTTTGTGATGAGAACATTATTCTTGGTGCCTCCTGACATTTAGGGGTTGTGGCAGTGTCACGGGGAGTTGAGCTCCGAGGTGTTGTCGTCACAATTTTATCGTTGCAGTTCTGGAATACCTGAGTTTCGCCGACATCGAAAATCTTTTTTATGCAGTTGTTGGTGAGATAACCTCGATGCCACCCAGTACTGGGGCGGGAGTCCGGGAGTATTGCCATAACTCGTATAACGGATGCTTTTTGAAGGTTGAGGTAAACGATTTCCGAAGGTTTCTTGGTTATGTGTTGAAGGATGGATACAGCGGGATGTAGGATTTGCTAGTTTTGGGTGAGATATTATGCTTCCCCTGTATCCCCAACACCTGATTGCATAACTGGAAAGTTTCGGGAGTTTATAAGTGGGAATTCAAGTAGCTCTTAGGATATCTTTCCGACAGATGTATGATATGAAATTGGGGTTCGACGTCTAGTGGTCCGCCTATCCACGGTTGGTTTAACAGTGGTCTCGTTGTGTCTTAAAGAGTCCTTGGCTATGCTGACTCGGGGACGCTTCGTATGTCATGTGCACTGCCTTGTACATGATGGTGATGTACGATCGAGCCCGTGTAGGCCCCACCACGAAAACTTCGGACGAAATCTCTATCATATGTTTGTTCTGGCTTATTCTGCAAGCCAATCCTTTGTTTTGTTTTGAGTTGTGGTATTCGAGTTGCTTCAAAGTCAAATGCTGATTCCATACCTTTTCTAAGCGGTGCTCTCATATTTCTATGTGGATACTAATCCTTCTTGATCATCGAGATTGTCATGTCAATCCTTTCAACCGGCGTGTTTCTCTTCAAGTGGATCCGATCATTTCAACGTCAGCAAGATCAATTATCATTTCTTATCAACGGTGTTTGTTTCATCCGTCCCAAGTTGTCTTTGTTTTTCCCGCCCTCCCACCCTTTTTCTTCAATGACTCATATATCTTAATCAAGTATCCATTTTATTCTTGTGAAGTCTCTTCATTCTTTTCTTTCAATGCTCTTATCCGGTGATTCTCATGAAGATGCTAAGGAAGCTACAAGTTCATCATTCGTCATTCTTTTTCTTCTCCGGTGGATTCAATTCAAGTTTCAGTTTTGATCATATTCTTTTCCTTGTTTCAAATGCTTTCTCATGCCGGCGCACCCCTAATCATTCACCTTATTGCTATTCAATTGTTCTGGTGTGCTGAAGATATCTCGAAGATTCGTGTTTCCACTCTGCATTCGTTCAAGATATTTCGAGGATGTTCTCTCATTCAAGCCATTTAATTCAACCGGTGCAATCTTCTTTTTAAGTAATCGATCAACGGTGTTTCTTTTTAGTGGTCCCTAACTCATAGGTCTTTTCCCAGGATCTTACCTGACTCTTCTAATTTTCCCCGGAGCTATTCTCAAATTCTTTTCCAAGTTTGACGTAAGAATGATTTATCATCAGTCAAATGTCTTTCTCCAAGATATGTCAAATTCTTTTCATCGTTGGCTCAACCTTTCTATTTGTCATCCCGTAGTATCTCAACAATTCTTGGTGGTGTTTCTTGTCGTAATTATCAGATTTTGAAGACCGAAGAAGAGTTTCTCTTAAATCTTGCTCCATTCTCTTCAAGATTCATGATTCTAGCTTGTTGCCATCCTCTCATAATTGTTTTCGATTGTGAGAATTCTTTTCACACATCCGGAGCAATTCAGGAGCCTTTTTCAGTTTGATTCTCCAAAGCCCATCTTTTCAGAAGACCTATTCATTCTAAGCTTTCAGCTATCGTTCTCCAAATCTTACCGGTGCATCGTTCAAGTGATCTCTAATCAGCTCGTGTTCTCTTCGTTCTTTTGTATCCGAATTCTGTCAAGTATCTCCATTCGTCCCCCAATTATTCCCGGTGGTTCTTTATCTTTCCTTAGTTCATTTTCAATTCTTATGGTGGTTCGTCCAAGAGTTCTCTTCCTTCGTTATCATACATATTCATTCGTTCTTTCCAATCTCGACTGGTGGATCGTTGAAGACCTTCTCAAGTCCGCGCTATATCTCTTTGTAATTCTTTTCTACGAGAATAAGTAGTATGCCAAATCCAATGTGGGTTATCAAGGATTTAATTCCTTCATGAAGTGTTTTTTAGATTCTTTTCAGAGGAGCTATACTTCAAGTATTCTTCATCTTGCATCCCGAAGTGCAATTCTTTCTACCGTATAATTGGAGGTGGTATTATGTCATTCTTGATAATTTGAGTTCATGTTTCATGATTCACATGTTGTAAGAATGAGATATTTTAAATCCATCAATCTCTTCATTGGAGTTATCTTGGGTTATATTTCACCTAAAACCTTCCCTAAGGAATGTTGCTATTTATGGTGTTTATCGATGATCCAAGTTCTTCTTTCATCCTCCCGGTGAAATAATTTTCTCGTCTCCTTGTTCATATTAATCCAATATATTGTTTTCGTTAGTGGCAGAATTTCACCTCATAGTTTTGAGATGTTCTCCATAAGCCCACAACAAGCTTACTCTTTTCATTGTTGGTTTTTCCAACAACTCCGTTCGACCCTTCTCCTAAAGATGTTTTTTCAAGCTCATTTGAGGTAGAAGATGTTGTTTTCTCCTTTGTTCTTTTGATTCCATTCTTACATTTGTTCCGGAGGCAGTGTGTTGTTCATTTCATCAGGCATACTCGTATCTTCTCAAGTTCATGTTCAATTCCTTCCGTTTACAGTTAGAGTGCTGCCCAAATTATATCAGTATTATTCCTTCTCTACCTTGTCTTAACCAGAGTGTTGTGTCTATCATTCCTCTTCTAACCGGATTCTCATCTAAGTGCTTTCATTTTGCCAAGCTCATTTCCTTACCTTCCATTTCCAACCGGAGTGTTGCCGTAGTTGATCTTTATCATTCCTTGTACATCACGTTTGAACCGGAGTGCTTGCATGTACTTCTTGTCCATTGCAATCTCTTTTTTCTTATGTCTTTCAACCTACAACGTTCTAGTAATGTTCCTTGTTCCTCTTTTCTAACGGAGGGTTTTCAACTTTGTTCATCTTCATTGTATTCTTCTTTCCAATTATTTAACCTCGCAAGGTTCTTTGGTTTCACTTATTGATCAAAGAAGCAACTTAGTTTTACCCTTTCTCTTCCTCTTCATATTCCCTCCGGTGCCATCCTAGATCTCGGGACGAGATCCTCTCATAGTGGTGGAGTGTTGTAACGCCCCGAGACCGATGCTCGAGAAGACTTCCATATGTTCCGGGTTTTGCCGTGTGTTTCATGTGTGCTTGCTCTTTTATTTTTCTGCATTGCATCATGTCATCATGCCATCATGTCATTTCTTGTTCTTAACTCAACTAAATAAATTGCAATGGATCTTCGGTCCATTTAAATCGAGGGAACTCACATGGTGATTTCTCTATATAACATATCCTCCCAATATTTTAGGGAGCTATATTAAATATTCCATTTTCGGAATCACCCATAAGACACATGCAAAATATTTTCCATGTCTATTCCTCTTCGAGTTTGACCTTCAAAGCTTGCCAATATTTCTCATCTCTTTTATCGAGGCTCCTCTAAAAGTCTCAGCCCATTTAGAGTCATTTCGAATGGGTTTCAAAATTCAAACATGTTGAATTAAATTCAACATGTGCGAATCTATTGTTCTCCAAAAATCCTCTTGCCATTTTATTTAAATTCCTCACATTTTTGTGAGTCCAGAAATATTACCCTCGTGCGATAATTCTTTCCTAACCCCCCTCTTCTTTTTCTTCTCTCTATGCTTTTCTGTTAAAGGAAAAGAGTAAGAGAGAGAGAGCTTAGACAGCAGGCCTCTCTAGGCCAATCCCTCCCCACCGGCCGGCCTGTTGGACCTCCTCCCGGCTGGGCCTCCCACGCTGGCCATCTGGCCAAGGCCTCCCGCAGCCCAGCCACCAACCCTGCTCTAACCCTAGCCAACCCCCACTCTCCCTCGTCTCCTCCTCTAGCGCCGCCAACACACGCGCCCGATGCCCTCTGCCCGATCCCATCTCCCTCTCCTCGATCTCCCTCTCGATTCCCTGGGCTGCCGCCATCTCCCTTGCTCACTACCTCTCCTCTCCCTCTCTCTAGCACCCGCGCCAGTTCCTCCCGCAGCAGTCCTCGCCCCACGCCCGATCCCGCGTGCCCTTCATCCTCCCTCCTCCTTCGGTCCAGGAACTAGGCCGGAGCCCGTCGGCCTCCTCGCCGCCGTCGCGCCCACGGGGTCACCAGCAAGGCCCTGCGCCCGCAGACGTCCTCCGGCGCCCCAAGTCCCGCGCGACACGCCAAGTCTCCATGGCCGCGCCTCCTTCGCTGCTCGGACCCATCGTCCTCAACCCCGCCGAGCTCCGTCGCGCCCCCGCGCCCTCAAGTGCCTCGCGCCGCGCCGCCGTCCTTCTTCTTAGCCACGCCGCCGCCGTTTTGCAGAAGCTCTGCCTCCCTGCTTCGCCTCTGCCTCTCCTCTTGCTGCTGCTCATTTGGACCGCTGCCCTACCAAGACGAAGAATGCCCTGTACCACGTCGCCTCTCTGGATCGTCGAGATCGTCTCGGTTTGCGCCAAGTACAGGGGAGGCCTGTGCGTTTCGGTTGCTTCATACCCGTTGAATCGTCAAGGCCCTCTGTTCGACTCCATGTACAACTACATGGCAAGACGCCAAGTACCACGACTATAGTCGTTGCCCCGAGGACGCCGAGTACGACTACACACGACGATGCGCCAAGTACCTCTACGCATGACCCGAGAACGTCTACGACCCGTGTACAACTACCGTCGCCAAGACCGGACCGACAAGTACCCCAACAACGTGTGTACCACTACTGTAGACTCTCGACGACTCCATGGACGTCAAGTTTCGCGTCGTGCCCCTGAACATCTACGGAAACTTGTGAGACTAAGAACGTGAACGACTACCGTCGCCACGAGAACGACTACTTCCCACAACGAACCGTGAACAACTACTTCCGTCTACATCCCTTCGAACCCGAACCGTCCCGAACCGCGCACTTCGAAGGTATAACCGCCGAGCCGTTGACCCCGTGGATGAATGCTTGCGATGTATGAGATGCTCGTGCTTGCACTGTGCTCGATTTGTCGGTGCACATTGCCCTCTTTTACCTTTTCACCGTCATGTGGGAACCCGGTAACCAGGAGCACCCACCTTCTATCGCATGTCACGCTCCCGTCGCACTTTCTTTTGCGCCGGGATCTCAATTGAGTCATCGGAACGTTGCCGTGGCACCGTTTCCGTTATCGTTGCCATGTCACCCTTTCTTTCCGCCACAATGCCAAATGCTTCATATTATGCTCATGTCAACTTTTAATTAAAATTGCATAAAACTTGCACATGTCATCTGCATCATGTTAATAACATCAAGAATGTTTAAAATTGTTGTATGCATTAAATTGCTAAATGCACATGAGGATTTACTGGAATTGTTGTTTGATGTTTCCGGCTTCATTTAAAATGCCTAACTATGTTTTTCTACTCATGTTTCAACTCTTGCTTGTTAATCAACATTTAATATTGTTGGGTACCTAAACGGGAGAGAACTAAATAATTGACGTGGTGTTTCGTCAATATGCATCTCGTTGCATATTGAGCTCCATTTAATTTGTAGTGTTGTTTGTTGCACTTTGTCATGCAATGCATATTTAAGCCGAACATGCATCATACTTGATTGTGCATCATGCCATGTTTATGTGATGGCTGTTTACTATGTTGTTTGCTTTCTGTCCGGTGTACTTCTTCTCGGTAATCCGGTAACGTTGCGCTTGTGAGGATCCGTTCGACTACGTCCATTTGTCTTCTTCATGGACTCGTTCTTCTTCCTTGCGGGATCTCATGCAAGATGACCATACCCTCGAAATCACTTCTATCTTTGCTTGCTAGATGCTCGCTCTATTGCTATGCCTTTGCTGCGATACCTACCACTTGCTATATCATGCCCCCATTTGCTAAGCCAAGTCTCTAACCACCTTGTCCTAGCAAACCGTTGTTTGGCTATGTTACCGCTTTGCTCAGCCCCTCTTATAGCGTTTCTTGTTGCAGTTGAAGATTAGAGCTTGTTCCATGTTTGGAACATGGTTATTTTGTTGGGATATCACAATATCTCTTATTATATTAATGCATCTATATACTTGGTAAAGGGTGGAAGGCTCGGCCTTATGCCTTGTGTTTTGTTCCACTCTTGCCGCCCTAGTTTCCGTCATATCGGTGTTATGTTCCCGGATTTTGCGTTCCTTACACGGTTGGGTTATAATGGGAACCCCTTGACAGTTCGCCTTGAATAAAACTCCTCTAGCAAGGCCCAACATTGGTTTTACAATTTGCCACCTAGCCTTTTCTTTCCCTTGGGTCGGCGGGCTCAAGGGTCATCTTTATTTAACCCCCCTGGGCCAGTGCTTCTCTAAGTGTTGGTCCAACTGAGCGATGTCCGGGGCTACCAGGGGCAACTCTGGGCTGGCCTACCCGACGCCTTGCTCATCCGGTGTGCCCTAAGAACGAGATATGTCCAGCTCCTATCGTGATTTGTTGGCATATCTGGGTGGCTTTGCTGGTCTTGTTTTACCATTGTCGAAATGTCTTGTAACCGGGATTCCGAGCCTGATCGGGTCTTCCTATGAGAAGGAATATCCTTCGTTGACCGTGAGAGCTTGTGATGGGCTAAGTTGGGACATCCCTGCAGGGATTTGAACTTTCGAAAGCCGTGCCCGCGGTTATGGGTAGATGGGAATTTGTTAATGTCTGGTTGTAGAAAACCTGAAACCTATCTTAATTAAAATACATCAACCGCGTGTGTAACCGTGATGGTCTCTTCTCGGCGGGGTCCGGGAAGTGAACACGGTGTTGGAGTTATGCTTGACGTAGGTTGTTCTAGGATCACTTCTTGATCATAGTTTCTCGACCGTGCTTTGCCTCCTCTTCTCGCTCTCATTTGCGTAAGTTAGCCACCATATATGCTAGTGCTTGCTGCAGCTCCACCTCACATACCTTTTCCCTACCTATAAGCTTAAATAGTCTTGATCGCAAGGGTGTGAGATTGCTGAGTCCCCGTGACTCACAGTTTACTTCCAAACCAATTTGCAGGTGCCGATGTTACCGGGCAGGTGACTCAACCGAGCTCAAGGAGGAGCTCGATGAAGATCTCATTCACTATGTTGTATCGGTTCAGTTGATCAGTAGTGGAGCCCAATTGGGATGATCGGGGATCTGTGTAGCATTTGGGGTAGTCTTTTTTTATTTTGGGTTCCGTAGTCGGACCTTGTGTGTATCTGGATGATGTAATGCTTTATTCATGTATTGTGTGAAGTGGCGATTGTAAGCCAACTATGTATCTCTTTTCCTTATTCATTACATGGGTTGTGTGAAGATTACCTCACTTGCGACATTGCTTACAATGCGGTTATGCCTCTAAGTCATGCTCCGACACGTGGGATATATAGCCGCATCGTGGGCGTTACAGTATTGCTACCTCTTGAGCACTGCGTTGGTTTTCCCTTGAAGAGGAAAGGATGATGCAGCAAAGTAGCATAAGTATTTCCCTCAGTTTTTGAGAACCAAGGTATCAATCCAGTAGGAGACTACACGCAAGTCCCTCGTACCTACACAAACAAATAAGAACCTCGCAACCAACGCGATAAAGGGGTTGTCAATCCCTTCACGGTCACTTACGAGAGTGAAATCTGATAGAGATAATAATATAAATATTTTTGGTATTTTTATGATATAGATTGAAAGTAAAGATTGCAAAGTAAAATAGATTGGAAACTTATATGATAAAAGATAGACCTGGGGACCATAGGTTTCACTAGTGGCTTCTCTCAAGATAACATAAGTATTACGGTGGGTGAACAAATTACTGTCGAGCAATTGATAGAAAAGTGCATAATTATGAGAATATCTAGGCATGATCATGTATATAGGCATCACGTCCGCGACAAGTAGACCGAAATGATTCTGCATCTACTACTATTACTCCACACATCGACCGCTATCCAGCATGCATCTAGAGTATTAAGTTCGTAAGAACAGAGTAACGCATTAGGCAAGATGACATGATGTAGCGGGATAAACTCAAGCAATATGATATAAACCCCATCTTTTTATCCTCGATGGCAACAATACAATACGTGCCTTGCTGTCCCTGCTATCACTGGGAAAGGACACCGCAAGATTGAACCCAAAGCTAAGCACTTCTCCCATTGCAAGAAAGATAAATCTAGTAGGCCAAACCAAACTGATAATTCGAAGAGACTTGCAAAGATAACCAATCATACATAAAAGATTTCATAGAAGAATCAAATATTGTTCATAAATAATCTTGATCATAAACTCACAATTCATCGTATCTCGACAAACACACCCCAAAAAGAATTACATCGAATAGATCTCTAAGAAGATCGAGGAGAACTTTGCATTGAGATCCAAAGAGAGATAAGAAGTCATATAGCTAATAACTATGGACCCGAAGGTCTATGGTAAACTACTCACACATCATCGGAGAGGCTATGGTGTTGATGTAGAAGCCCTCCGTGATCGATTCCCCCTCCGGGGAAGCTCCGGAAAAGGCCCCAAGATGGGATCTCACAGGCACAGAAGGTTGCGGCGGTGGAAATAGGGTTTCGTGGTGCTCCTGGATGTTTTCGGGGTATATGGATATATATATATATATATATATATATATATATATATATATATATATATATATATATATATATATATATATATATATATAGGAGGAAGAAGTAGGTCGGTGGAGCTGCGAGGGGCCAATGAGGGTGGGGGCGCGCCTAGGGGTGCAGGCGTGCTTCCCTTCCTCGTGGCCTCCCTGCTCCTTTCTTGACGTCTACTCCAAGTCCCCTGGATCACGTTTGTTCCAAAAATAACTCTCCCGAAGGTTTCATTCCGTTTGGATTCCGTTTGATATTCCTTTTCTGCGAAACAATGAAATTGGCAAAAAATAGCAATTTGCACTAGGCCTTGGGTCAGTAGGTTAGTCCCAAAAATAATATAAAAGTGTATAATAAAGCCCATTAAACATCCAAAACAGATAATATAATAGCATGGAACAATCAAAAATTATAGATACGTTGGAGACGTATCAAGCATCCCCAAGCTTAATTCCTGCTCATCCTCGAGTAGGTAAATGATAAAAAACAGAATTGTTGATGTGGAATGCTACCTAGCATAATTCTCAATGTAATTTTCTTTATTGTGGTATGAATGTTCATAATAAAGCAATCATGTCTTCTCAAAATAACATGGCCAAAGGAAGTTATCCCTACAAAATCATATAGTCTGGCTATGCTCTATCTTCACCACACAAAGTATTTAAATCATGCACAACCCCAATGACAAGCCAAGCAATTGTTTCATACTTTTGATGTTCTCAAACTTTTTCAATCTTCACGCAATATATGAGCGTGAGCCATGGACATAGCACTGTATGTGGAATAGAATGGTGGTTGTAGAGAAGACAAAAGGGAGAAGATAGTCTCACATCAACTAGGTGTATCAACAGGAAATGGAGATTCCCATCAATAGATATCAATGTAAGTGAGTAGGGATTGCCATGCAACGGATGCACTAGAGCTATAAGTGTATGAAAAATCAAAAAGAAACTAAGTGGGTGTGCATCCAACTTGCTTGCTCACGAAGACCTAGGGCAAATTGAGGAAGCCCATCATTGGAATATACAAGCCAAGTTCTATAATGTAAAATTTCCACTAGTATATGAAAGTGACAACATAGGAGACTCTCTATCATGAAGATCATGGTGCTACTTTGAAGCACAAGTGTGGTAAAAGGATAGTAGCATTGTCCCTTCTCTCTTTTTCTCTCATTTCTCTCTTTTTTTTCCTTTTTTCTCTTTTGTTGGGCCTTCTTTTTTAGGGCCTTTCCCCTATTTTTTTGTCGGGAGTCTCATCCCGACTTGTGGGGGAATCATAGTCTCCATCATCCTTTCCTCACATGGGATAATGCTCTAAAAATGATGATCATCACACTTTTATTTACTTACAACTAAAGAATTACAACTCGATACTAGAACAAAATATGACTCTATGTGAATGCCTCCGGCGGTGTACCGGGATGTGCAATGAATCAAGAGTGACATGTATGAAAGAATTATGAATGGTGGCTTTGCCACAAATACAATGTCAACTACATGATCATGCAAAACAATATGACAATGATGAAGCGTGTCATAATAAACGGAACGGTGGTTTGCATGGCAATATATCTCGGAATGGCTATGGAAATGCCATAATAGGTAGGTATGGTGGCTGTTTTGAGCAAAGTATATGGTGGGTTTATGGTACTAGCGAAAGTTGCACGGTACTAGAGAGGCTAGAAATGGTGGAAGGGTGAGAGTGCATATAATCCATGGACTCAACATTAGTCATAAAGAACTCACATACTTATTGCAAAAATCTATTAGTTATTGAAACAAAGTACTACGCGCATGCTCCTAGGGGATAGATTGGTAGGAAAAGACCATCACTCGTCCCCGACAGCCACTCATAAGGAAGACAATCAATAAATAAACCATGTTCCGACTTCATCACATAACGGTTCACCATACGTGCATGCTACGGGAATCACAAACTTTAACACAAGTATTTCTCAAATTCACAACTACTTAACTAGCATGACTCTAATATCACCATCTTCATATCTCAAAACAATTATCAAGTATCAAACTTCTCATAGTATTCAATGCACTTTTTATGATAGTTTTTATTATACCCATCTTGGATGCCTATCATATTAGGACTAATTTTATAACCAAAGCAAATTACCAATCTGTTCTAAATGACTCTCAAAATAATATAAGTGAAGAATGAGAGATCAATAATTTCTATAAAATAAAACCGCCACCATGCTCTAAAAGATATAAGTGAAGCACTAGAGCAAAATTATCTAGCTCAAAAGATATAAGTGAAGCACTAGAGCAAAATTATCTAGGTCAAAAGATATAAGTGAAGCACATAGAGTATTCTAATAAATTCCGATTCATGTGTGTCTCTCCCAAAAGGTGTGTACATCAAGGATGATTGTGGTAAACTAAAAAGCAAAGAATCAAATCATACAAGACGCTCAAAGCAAAACAAATATCATGTGGTGAATAAAAATATAGCATCAAGTAAAGTTACCGATAGTCGAAGACAAAAGAGGGGATGCCTTCCGGGGCATCCCCAAGCTTAGGCTTTTGGTTGTTCTTGAATTTTACCTTGGGGAGCCTTGGGCACCCCCAAGCTTATGCTCTTGCCACTCCTTATTCCATAATCCATCAAATCTTTACCCAAAACTTGAAAACTTCACAACACAAAACTCAACAGAAAATCTCATGAGCTCTGTTAGTATAAGAAAGCAAACCACCACTTAAGGTACTGTAATGAACTCATTCTTTATTTATATTGGTGTTAAACCTACTGTATTCCAACTTCTCTATGGTTCATACCCTCCGATACTAGCCATAGATGCATCAAAATAAGCAAACAACACACAAAACAGAATCTGTCAAAGACATAACAGTATGTAGTAATCTGTAGGTTTCGAATACTTATGTAACACCAAAAATTCTGAAATAAATTGGTGGACGTGAGGAATTTGTCTATTAATCATCTGCAAAAAGAATCAACCTAATCTCACTCTCCAGTAAAAAATCGCAGCAAATCTCGTGAGCGCTAAAGTTTCTGTTTTTTACGGCAAGATCGCAAAAACATCCCCCAAGTCTTCCCAATGGTTCTACTTGGCACAAACACTAATTAAAAGCATAAGAACACATCTAAACAGAGGCTAGATGAATTATTTATTACTAAAGAGAACCAAAAAGCAAGAAATAAAATAAAATTGGGTTGCCTCCCAACAAGCGCTATCGTTTAACGCCCCTAGCTAGGCATAAAAGCAAGAATTGATCTAGGTATTATCATCTTTGGTATGCAATCCATAAGTGGCTCTCATAATAGATTCATAAGGTAATTTTATTTTCTTTCTAGGAAAGTGTTCCATACCTTTCCTTAATGGAAATTGGAATCTAATATTCCTTCTTTCATATCAATAATTGCACCAATCGTTCTAAGGAAAGGTCTACCAAGAATAATGGGACATGTAGGATTGCAATCAATATCAAGAACAATGAAATCTACGGGCACATAATTCCTATTTGCAACAATAAGAACATAATTAATCCTTCCCATAGGTTTCTTAATAGTGGAATCCGCGAGGTGCAAATTTAGAGAACAATCATCAAATTCACGGAAACCTAACACATCACACAAAGTTTTTGGAATCGTGGAAATGCTAGCACCCAAATCACATAAAGCATAGCATTCATGGTATTTAATTTTAATTTTAATAGTAGGTTCCCACTCATCATGAAGTTTTCTAGGGATAGAAACTTCTAATTCAGGCTTTTCTTGATAAGATTGCATTAAAGCATCAACGATATGTTTGGTAAAAGCTTTATTTTGACTATAAGCATGCAGAGAATTTAGCATGGATTGCAACAAGGAAATACAATCTATCAAAGAGCAATTATCATAATTAAATTCCTTGAAATCCAAAATAGTGGGTTCATTGCTATGTAAAGTTTTGACTTCTCCAATCCCACTTTTACCAATTTTGCATCAAGATCTAAAAACTCTGAATCGTTGGGATGCCTTCTAACTAAAGTTGACTCATCTCCAGTCCCATCATTATCAAGATTCATATTGCAAAACAAAGATTTAATAGGAGATACATCAATCACTTTTAGATCCTCATTCTTATTATCATCAAAACTAGAAGAACACACTTTTATAAAGCAATCTTTTTTAGCACACATCCTAGCGGTTCTTTCTTGGCACTCATCAATGGAAATTCTCATGTCTTTGAGAGACTCATTGATATCATGCTTAGGTGGAATAGATCTAAGTTTCAAAGAATCAACATCAAGAGAAATTCTATCCACGTTCCTAGCCAACTCATCAATCTTAGACAATTTTTCTTCAATCAAAGCATTGAAACTCTTTTGCGAACTAATAAATTCTTTAATACTAGATTCAAAATCAGAGGGCATCTTATTATAATTTCCATAAGAACTGTTGTAGGAATTACCATAATTATTAGAGGAATTACTAGGAAATGGCCTAGGATTAAAGTTTCCTCTATACGCATTTTTACCAAAATTGTTCCTACCAAAAAATTCACATCCATAGATTCATTATTGTACTCAATCAAGGTACACAAAGGCATATCATTAGGATCAGAAGAAACACTCTTATTAGCAAACAATTTCATAAGTTCATCCATCTTTCCACTCAAAACATTAATTTCTTCTATAGCATGAACCTTTTTACTAGTAGATCTTTCGGTGTGCCATTGAGGATAATTAACCATAATATTATCTAGGAGTTTGGTAGCTTCTCCTAAAGTGATTTCCATAAAAGTGCCTCCTGTGGCCGAGTCTAAAAGATTTCTAGAAGCAAAATTCAATCCAGCATAAAATTTTTGTATGATCATCCACAAATTCAAACCATGAGTAGGGCAATTGCGAATCATTAATTTCATCCTCTCCCAAGCTTGTGCAATATGCTCATGATCTAGTTGCTTAAAGTTCATAATATCGTTTCTAAGAGAGATGATCTTAGCGGGAGGAAAGTATTTAGAGATAAAAGCATCTTTGCACTTGTTCCAAGAATCAATACTATTTTTAGGCAAAGACGAAAACCAAGTTTTAGCATGATCTCTAAGTGAAAACGGAAATAGTTTCAATTTAACAATATCGTTATCCACATATTTCTTCTTTTGCATATCACACAAATCAACAAAGCTGTTTAGATGGGTAGCGGCATCTTCACTAGGAAGGCCAGAAAACGGATCTTTCATGACAAGATTCAGCAAAGCGGTATTAATTTCACAAGATTCAACATCGGTAAGAGGAGCAATCAGAGTGCTAATAAAATCGTTGTTGTTGGTATTGGAAAAATCACACAATTTAGTATTATCTTGAGCCATTGTGACAAACAATCCAACACACAAGCACACAAGAAGCGATCAAAAAAGAGGTGAATGGAAAAAGAGGGCGAATAAAATGGCAAGGGTGAAGTGGGGGAGAGGAAAATGGCAAATAACGTAATGCGATGGATAAGAGTTTGTGATGGGTACTTCGTATGTCTTGACTTGTGCGTAGACCTCCCTGGCAACGGCGCTAGAAATCCTTCTTGCTACCTCTTGAGCACTGCGTTGGTTATCCATTGAAGAGGAAAGGGTGATGCAGCAAAGTAGCATAAGTATTTCCCTCAGTTTTTGAGAACCAAGGTATCAATACAGTAGAAGACTACACACAAGTCCCTCGTACCTACACAAACAAATAAGAACCTCGCAACCAATGCAATAAAGGGGTTGTCAATACCTTCACAGTCACTTACGAGAGTGAGATCTGATAGAGATAATAAGATAAATATTTTTGGTATTTTTATGATATAGATTGAAAGTAAAGATTGAAAAGTAAAATAGATTGGAAACTTATATGATAAAAGATGGACCAGGGGGCCATAGGTTTCACTAGTGGCTTCTCTCAAGATAGCATAAGTATTACGGTGGGTGAACAAATTACTGTCGAGCAATTGATAGAAAAGTGCATAATTATGAGAATATTTAGGCATGATCATGTATATAGGCATTACGTCCGCGACAAGTAGACCGAAATGATTCTGCATCTACTACTATTACTCCACACATCGACATCTATCCAGCTTGCATATAGATTATTAAGTTCATAAGAACATAGTAACACATTAGGCAAGATGACATGATGTAGAGGGATAAACTCAAGCAATGTGATATAAACCCCATCTTTTTATCCTCGATGGGAACAAATACAATACGTGCCTTGCTGTACCTGCTGTCACTGGGAAAGGACACCACAAGATTGAACCCAAAGCTAAGCACTTCTCCCATTGCAAGAAAGATCAATCTAGTAGGCCAAACCAAACTGATAATTCGAAGAGACTTGAAAAGATAACCAATCATACATAAAAGATTTCAGATAAGAATCAAATATTGTTCATATATAATCTTGATCATAAACCCACAATTCATCGGATCTCTACAAACACACCGCAAAAAGAATTACTTCGAATAGATCTCCAAGAAGATCGAGGAGAACTTTGTATTGAGATCCAAAGAGATAGAAGAAGCCATCTAGCTAATAACTATGGACCCGAAGGTTTGTGGTAAACTACTCACACATCATCAGAGAGGCTACGGTGTTGATGTAGAAGCCCTCCGTGTTCGATTTCCCCTCCGACGGAGCTCCGGAAAAGGCCGCAAGATGGGATCTCACAGGTACAGAAGGTTGCGGCGGTGGAAATATGGTTTTCGTGGTGCTCCTGGATGTTTTCGGGTATATGGATATATATAGGAGGAAGAAGTAGGTTCGTGGAGCTGCGAGGGGCCCACGAGGGTGGGGGCGCGCTTGGGGGGGGGCAGGCATGCCTCCCTGCCTCGTGGCCTCCTCGCTCCTTTCTTGACGTCTACTCCAAGTCCCCTAGATTACATTTGTTCCAAAAATAACTCTCCCGAAGGTTTCATTCTGTTTGGATTCCGTTTGATATTTCTTTTCTGCGAAACACTGAAATAGGCAAAAAACAGCAATTTGCACTGGGCCTTGGGTTAGTAGGTTAGTCCCAAAAATAATATAAAAGTGTATAATAAAGCCCATTAAACATCCAAACAGATAATATAATAGCATGGAACAATAAAAAATTGTAGATATGTTGGAGACGTATCACGTACCATTTAGATGACTTGAGGGATGTCTATCAAAGTGTAAGTTCTTAAGTAATTTGATTAATTGAACTTTAATTTACCATGAACTTAGTCCTGATAGTATTTGCAAATTATGTTGTAGATCAATAGCTTGCGTTGTAGCTCCGCTATGTTTTTGATGTGTTCCTAGAGAAAACTAAGTAGAAAGATGATAGTAGCAATGATGCGGACTGGGTCCATCATCTGAGGATTATCCTCGTTGCTGCATAGAAGAATTATGTCCTTGATGCACCGCTAGGTGATAGACCTATTGTAGGAGCAAATGCAGATGTTATGAACGTTTGGCAAGATCGATATGATGACTACTTGATAGTTTAGTGCACCATGCTTTATGGCTTAGAACTGGGACTTCAAAAACGTTTTGAACACCATAGAACAAGATGTTCCAAGTATTTCAGACTCATGCCCATGTTGAGAGGTATGACACCTCTGATAAGTACTTTGCCTACAAGATGGAGGAGAGTAGCTTAGCTAGTGAGCATGTGCTCAGAATGTCTGGGCACTACAATCTCTTGAATCAAGTGGGAGTTAATCTTCCAGATAAGATAGTGATCGATAGAGTTCTCTAGTCACTATCACCAAGCTACTAGGACTTCGTGATGAACTATAATATCCAAGGGATGACGAAAACGATTCCTGAGCTCTTCGCGATGCTGAAATCAGCGAAGGTAGAAATCAAGAAAAAGCATCCAATGTTGATGGTTAACAAGACCACTAGTTTCAAGAAAAAAGGGCAAAAGGGAAAGAAAGGGAACTTGAAGACGAATGGCAAACAAGTTGCCGCTCCCATGAAGAAACCTAAAGCTAGACCCAAGCCTAAAACTGAGTGCTTCTACTGCAAATAAAATGGTCACTGGAAGCAGAACTGCCATAGATACTTGGCGGATAATAAGGATGGCAAAGTGAACAAAGGTATACTTGATATACATGTTATTGATGTGTACTTTACTAGTGTTCATAGTATCTCCTGGGTATTTGATATCGGTTCAGTTGCTAAGATTAGTAACTCGAAACAGGAGTTGCAAAATGAACAGAGACTAGTTAAGGGCGAGGTGACGATGTGTATTGGAAGTGATTCCAAGGTTGATAAGATCACCATCGCACACTCCCTCTACCTTTGGGATTAGTGTTGGACCTAAATAAATGTTATTTGGTGTTTGCATTGAGCATGAATATGATTGGATCATGTTTATTGCAATATGGTTATTCATTTAACTCAGAGAATAATTGTTGTTTTGTTTACATGAATAAAACCTTCTATGGTCATACACCCAATGAATAGTTTATTGAATCTCGATCGTAGTGATACACATATTCATAATATTGATGCCAAAAGATGCAAAGTTGATAATGATAGTGCAACATATTTGTGGCACTGCCATTTAGGTCATATTGGTGTAAAGCGCCTGAAGAAACTCCATGCAGATGGACTTTTGGAATAACTTGATTATGAATCATTTGATACTTGCGAACCATGCCTCGTATGCAAGATGACTAGAGATCCGTTCTCTGGAACAATGGAGCGAGCCAATGACTTTTTGGAAATAATACATACTGATGTATGCGGTCCGATGAGTGTTGAAGCACGCGGGGGATATCGTTATTTTCTGACCTTCACAGATGATTTGAGCAGATATGGGTATATCTACTTAATGAAACAGAAGTCTGAAACATTTGAAAAGTTTAAAGAATTTCATAGTGAAGTGGAGAATCATCGTAACAAGAAAATAAAGTTTCTATGATCTGATTGCGGAGGCGAATATTTGAGTTACGAGTTTGGCCTTCATTTAAAACAACGTGGAATAGTTTCACAACTCACGCCACCTGGAACACCATAGTGTAATGGTGTGTCCTAACGTCGTAACCGTACTTTATTAGATATGGTGCGATCTATGATGTCTCATACAAATTTACCACTATCATTTTGGGGTTTTGCATTGGAGACAGCTGCATTCACATTAAATAGGGCACCGTCTAAATCCGTTGAGAAGACACTGTATGAACTGTAGTTTGGCAAGTAACCTAAGCTGTCGTTTCTTAAAAGTTTGGGGTTGCGACACTTATGTCAAAGGACTTCAGCCTGATAAGCTCGAACCTAAATCGGAGAAGTGCGTCTTCATAAGATACCCTAAGGAAACAATTGGGTAAACCTTCTACCACAGATCCGAAGGTAAGATCTTTGTTGCCAACAATGGAACATTTCTAGAGAAGGAGTTTCTCTCGAAAGAAGTGAGTGCGAGGAAAGTAGAACTTTATGGGGTAATTATACCTTCTCTCAATTTGGAAAGTAGCACATCGGAGAAATCCGTTCCCGTGATGCCTACACCAACCAGAGAGGAAGCTAATGATGATGATCATGAAACTTCAGATCAAGTTACTGCTGGACCTCGTAGGTCGAATAGAGCATGTTCCGCACCAGAGTGGTACGGTAATCCTATCCTGGAAGTCATGTTACTAGACCATGGCGAAACTAAGAACTATGAAGAAGCTGTGATGAGCCGAGATTCTGATAAATGGCTTGAGGCCATGAAATCTGAGATAGGATCCATGTATGCAAGCCATTGAGAATAAATGGATCTTCAAGAAGAATAGACACGCTCATGGTAATGTCACCATCTACAAAGCTCGACTTGTCATGAAAGGTTTGCGACAAGTTCAAGGAGTTGACTATGATTAGACTTTCTCACCCGTAGCGATGCTTAAGTCCGTCTGAATCATGTTAGCAATTGCCACATTTTATGATTGTGAAATCTACCAAATGGATGTTAAAACTGCATTCCTTAATGGATATCTCAAAGAAGAGTTGTATATGATGCAACCAGAAGCTTTTGTCGATCCTACAGGTGCTAACAAAGTGTGCAAGCTCCAACGATCCATCTATTGACTGGTACAAGCATCTTGGAGTTGGAATATACGCTTTGATGAGGTGATCAAAGCATATTGTTTAATACAGACTTATGATGAAGCCTGTATTTACAATAAAGTGAATGGGAGCTCTGTAGTATTTCTGATATTATATGTAGATGACATACTGTTTATTGGAAATGATATAGAATTTCTGGATAGCATAAAAAGATAGTTGAATAACGAATTTTCAATGAAAGACCTTGGTGAAGCTACTTATATATTGGGAATCAAGATATATAGGGATAGATTGAGATGCTTAATAGGACTTTCACGAAGCACAAACCTTGATAAGATTTTGAAGAAGTTCAAAATGGACCAGTCAAAGAAAGGGTTCTTGCATGTGTTGCAAGGTGTGAAGTTGAGGAAGACTCAAAGCTCGACCACGACAGAAGATAGAGAGAGAATGAAAGTCATTCCTTATGACTCAGTCATAGGTTCTATAAAGTATACCATGCTGTGTACCAGACCTACTGTGTGCCTAGCCATAAGTTTGGCAAGGGGGGTACAATGGTGATCCAGGAGTAGATCACTGGATAGCGGTCAAAATTATCCTTAGTTACCTAAGAGGACCAAGGAAATGTTTCTCACTTAAGGAGGTGATAAAGAGTTCGTCGTAAAGGGTTACGTCGATCCAAGCTTTAACACCGATTCAAATGACTCCAAGTCTCGATCTGAATACATATTGAAAGTGGGAGCAATTAGCTAGACTAGCTCCATGCAGAGCATTGCAGACATAGACATTGCAAAATACATACGGATCTGAATGTGACAGACCCATTGTCTAAACTTCTCTCACAAGCAAAACATGATCACTCCTTAATACTCTTTGGGTGTTAAAATCACATGGCGATGTGAACTAGATTATTGACTCTAGTAAACTCTTTGGGTGTTGGTCACATGATGATGTGCACTATGGGTGTTGATCACATGGCAATGTGAACTAGATTATTGACTCTAGTGCAAGTGGGAGACTGAAGGAAATATGCCCTAGAGGCAATAATAAAGTTGTTATTTATATTTCCTTATTCATGATAAATATTTATTACTCATGCTAGAATTGTATTGATCAGAATCCTAAATACATGTGTGAATACATAGACAAACACTGTGTCGCTAGTAAGCCTCTACTTAACTAGCTCGTTGATCAAAGATGATTAAGGTTTCCTAAGCATGGACATGAGTTGTCATTTGATAACGGGATCACATCATTAAGAGAATGATGTGATGGACAAGACCCATCCGTTAGCTTAGCATAATGATCGTTCAATTTTATTGTGCTTTCTTCATGTCAAATATATACTCCTTCGACTATGAGATTATGCAACTCCTGGATACCGGACAAATACCTTGTGTGCTATCAAACATCACAACGTAACTGGGTGATTATAAATATGTTCTACATGTATCTCCGAAGGTGTTTGTTGGGTTGGCATAGATCGAGATTAGGATTTGTCACTCCGAGTATCAGAGAGGTATCGCTGGGCCCTCTCGGTTATACACATCATAAGAAGCCTTGCGAGCAAAGTTACTAATGAGTTAGTTGCGGGATGTTGTATTACGGAACGAGTAAAGAGACTTGCCGGTAACGATATTGAACTAGGTATAAAGATACCGATGATCGAATCTCAGGCAAGTAACATACCGATGACAAAGGGAATAACTTATGTTGTCATTACGGTTCAACCGATAAATATCTTAGTAGAATATGTAGGAGCCAATATGAGCATCCAGGTTCCACTATTAGTTATTGACCTGAGAGGTGTCTCGGTTATGTCTACATAGTTCTCAAACCCGTAGGGTCCGCACGCTTAACATTCGATGACGATATTGTATTATATGAGTTATGTGATTTGGTGACCGAATATTGTTCGGAGTCTTGGATGAGATCACGGACATGACGATGAGTCTCGGAATGGTCGAGAGGTAAATATTGATATATAGGATGATAGTATTCGGACACCGGAAGTGTTCCGGAGGGTACTGGGTACATATCGGGTCACCAGAAAGGGGTTCCGGGCACCCACGACAAAGATATGGGCCTAATGGGCCAAGAGGGGAAACGCAGCAGCCAACATGGGCTGCTACGTCCCCCATATGGTCCGCACTAGAGGGGGAAGGAAAGAGGGGAAGTGAGAAGGAAGGGGAGGGATTTGGCCCCCCCCACTACAAAAAAGACACATCCGTGGCATTTTGGGCCGAACATAATTTTTTCCTGTCATGCTTATGACACTTCTATGATGATAATTGTGACAAAACCCGGTATCATCATAGATGTGGCGGGCCCCTACTTCTATGACAAAAAATCATGACAGAAAATGGGCTTTTCGTCCTGGGCGGGCCGGAGATGCAGCTGCATGACATTCTTTGGGCCGTCCATGACGGAAAAAACCGTGGTAGAAGCAAGGGCGAGGAAAATATCGGGGAGTTCCTGGTTACAGTGGGTGGTCGGGGGCCGAGCGACGCACATTTCTCTTGTACGTACACACGTGTGCGCGAGGCGTTGCGCTCTAACTGAACTCGAGCGAGGCGTTGGGCTCTAACTAAACCCGAGCGATTGCACTGCAGGCTACACGTTACTGAACCTGAGCGATCGATCGATCCCTTGCTGTTAACTGGAGCCGAGTGATTCCTTCGCTACTGCTACTAACTGAAGCCGATCGAACATTGCTGCCTCCTTCCCTTGTTGAACAGTGAGCGTTGTTGGG
>NC_041382.1:477312676-477321895 GCF_002162155.2 Triticum dicoccoides | reverse complement strand
TAGAGGCCATTGCTGCTGGATGAACAGGACCCCAATCGGTCGAGCCGGTGGATGAACAGGACCCCGTGGAGGGCTGGATGAATAGGACCCCGTGGAGGGCTGGTTGAACAGTAGCCGATGGAGGGCTGGATGAATAGGACCCCGTGGAGGGCTGGTTGAACAGTAGCTGATGGAGGGCTGGATGAACAGTAGCCCATGGAGGGGTGGTTGAACAGGACCCCATGGAGAGGGCTGGTTGAACAGTAGTCGGTGGAGGAGCGCGCAGTGGAGGCTGGATGAACAGGAGCCTGTGGATGAACAGTCGCAGGTGGAGGCTAGAGGAGGTCGACGGTGGATGAACAGTAGCCCGTGGAGGCTAGAGGAGGTCGACGGTGGAGATGAACAATAGCCCATGGAGTCCCATTTTGCGGTACGCCACACCCCCCCGATGAACAGGACCATCGTTTCGACCGTAGCGCTCGAACACAAGTCCGTTTCCTCCGTTTTGCGGTACGCCACACCCCTCCCGATCAATAGGACCCCGTTTTGTAGGAGGTCCGTTTCCTTTGTTTTGTGGTACGCCAGACCCCTCCCTATGAACAGGATCCCATTTCGACCATGGCCGGTCGAACACAAGGCCGTTTCTTTCGTTCTGCGTACGCTAGGCCTTGTTTCCACCGGCTGTTTCGTCCAAGACGGTTGGCTCTCGATGAACAGCACGCGTTCCGTTGCCTCCCGATGAAAACGATGCATTCTGTTGCCTCCCCATGAACATGACGACGACGCAGTTTCTCCATTTGGACCCAGCCATGTACACGAGCCCTGGCCGTACGTATGCGCGAGTAGGTGTTTGAGACCCCGCCTGTATGTACGTACGTGGTTGTATTTACTTTCTTGCATTGTAGCAGCTGTACGTACATGTACATGCTACGTGCGCGCCTATACTACGACACGTACGCGCCTCTACTACGACATGTGCCCTTCCTTACATGGCCACGGTTCATCGCTGCAGCCTGCAGACAGACCGATCGTATGTAAGTACACGTTAGCGACCAGAATGACAATGCTATGTACGCTTCGACCAGGTGGGTCCCGACTATTAGGCACTTCCTTGCGTGCGAAGATCTAGCTGGTGGGTCCCAGCAGTCAGGGGGAAACATTTTTTCACGAAATATGGTGGCCCGTTCGGGGGGTCTCTGCTGTCAGGTGGAGGAATGCTTATTTTCTGTGTAATAAGGAGGCACTTCCTTGCTGCGGCCATGGACCTAGCTGTCAGCTTCTCCATGTACAGTACTCTTCCGATGGAAGTCATTCATTGACCACATTGACCACGCCGTGCCGAGAGCACCAAGGCGGTGGACGACAGCGAGGCCTAGGAAGGGGACGACGCAGAGCCGGGGAAGACGCGGCAGTGAATTCCCACGCGGAGAGGAGTACGAGGGTTCACTGGTTCGGCTGTGGTGTGAGGCTGCCGTCGCTGCAGGGCCTGGCCAGCGGTGGGAGTAGTAGGGGCGGTGAGGCCTCCGCGGCAGCATAGCTGGCCACGGGAGGCGGGAGCAGGCGGCACGACCGACGCTACTTTGGGCGGCTGGAGCAAGAAGACCAAAGGTTGAGCAAGCACTACGGCCGTTGGATGGACATCGTACGGTCACTGGAATTAGAATCATTCATATTGACTAAGTTGACAAAGCCCTCCATCCCCGTCAACTTAGTAGACCCACATGTCAGCCTCCCATAATGCTGGGTCCCAGCTAGTAGGGGGAGTATTCATTTTTTGTGCGTAATACGGAGTCACTTCCTTGCATGCAGAGATATAGCTGGTGGGTCCGACCTATCAACGGGGGGAACATTTTTTCGCGAAGTACAGAGGCCCTTCCGGTGGGTCCCAGATGTCAGGTGGAGGAATCATTATTTTGCACGTAATAAGGAGGTGTTTCCTTGTGTGTGGTCGTGGACCCAGCTGTGAGCCTCTGCACGTACAGTCCACGTCCGATGGATGTCGTTCATTGACCATGGCACGCCGAGAGCACCAGGGCGGTGGACGATGGCGAGGCCTAGGAAGGAAATGACACGGAGCCGGGGAAGACTCGACAGTGGTTGCCCACGCGGTGGGGAGTACGAGGGTTTAGTGGTCCGGCTGCCGTCACCGAAAAATAACAGGAGGTGTGGGTGAGTAGAGGAATGGCCTGGCCAGCAATGGAGTAGGGTGGGGCTGTGCGGCCTGTGCGGCAGCACAGATGGCCACGGGAGGCGGGAGCAGGCAGTCCCACCGGCGCTGGTTTGGGCGAGTGGAGCAAGAAGATCAGATATTGAAGAAACAGCACGGCCGGACACTACTACTAGAATCGTTTGTGGACTAAGTTGACAAAGCCTTTCATACACGTCAACCTAATAGACCCACAAGTCAACCTCCAAATCTGTCCCAAACAGCATACAACCCAAAATTTCGAGCCAGATTCAAATTAATTTAAAAACTAAACATACCTTAATTTAAATCCAATGAAGTTTTACCCGCACAAAAACAATGAAATTTGAAAATATCAAAATCCGAAAAAAAGTATTTTGGAATTAATTGCATGTTTGCTGTAGTTTTTCATTTTACAGCCCATTTAATATTCCTTATAGCCCTTTTCTTATTACTTATAGCCCATTTTATGGGAAAAATGCATCCCTCCTCGTCTTGAAAGATTTCCTGCCTAGCAGGGCGTAGAAAAGCAAGTAGGCCTATGTTGGTTATTCTGCAAAAAACAAAATAGCTGGGCTAGCCATTTTTAGAAAGGAAAGAAACAAACTGGGCTGGTCATGTGCTAGAAGGGCCACAACTCCCGAACAACCCAGTTGATACCCTTCTCCGTCCCAAAAAATAAAATTACTGCGCGCGTTGCTGGGTCCCTACTGTCATCCTCACCTTGTACAATCATCTCCTTATTCCTCTCGGTTGTTGACCATGTTGACAACAATGGAGGGAGACGCCGTGGCAAGTGAACCAAGGCGGAGGACGATGGTGAGGCCTCGGACGGGAACGAACAGGAGCCGGGGAAGATGCGTAGAGTTTTGGGGTGCGATGTGGCCATGATGCGTGCGCGGCAGCACAACCATCCGTGGGAGGCGGGAGCAGGCATTCCCGCCGGCGCTTGTTTGGCTTTGGCGGCTGGAGGAAGAAGAGACTAAAGAAACACGACCGACGTTGAATGTCAATCTAACGGTTAAGGTTGGCACAATTGTTTCTTGACTAAGCTGACACCACATAGCATAATTTTTTATATATAGGAAGAAAAGAAAAACTGGGGTCGTTCGCCTGATAACATTCTCGAAACTGCGACCGTTCGATCTTGCGTCTCAACTAAAACTACGAGGAAAATGTGATCATCTGCCATCCTCCTCCCAGGGAACATTCGCCACATAAGTGACTAGCACCCTTGGTTTTCAACTGAGAGGTCTTGGGTTCGAGTCCCAGGAACTCTCAATTTTGTCCTCCTTCCTTCCTCGCAAAAAAGGAAAGAAAATCAAAGACTTGAGAAAGCATACAGAACAAGCTAGTGTACCAGTAAAGAGACATTGCTGAGTTTTAGAAAAAAGAGAGACGTGCTCCTATAGCTGGTTCGAATCCAAACCTAGACTATGACTATATATGGTGCTATGCTACTCTGCAAGTTATGAAACTGACATATCCAACGTTCGCTTCTCCTCTTCTCTACTTACTCTGCCTAGCATTAGAAGCTCTGGCCGCAGCAACCATGTCCGCTGGCTGCTCGTCCACCTGCTCTTCAATAGGCAACAACCAGATATGCGCCAAGTTTGCCACCCGTACCATCGCCTGTGGGTCTCATCACACCCCTGCTGGCACACGCACCGCAGCCGGTTGCTCATCGCAACCCGCTGCCGTTGGTGTGGTGCCACTGCTGCAAATCACGCAGAGTCATCCGTCGCGTCTCAACCACAATCCTCAACCTTGGCCAAGTCTTCTACAAATGCCCGAATCATAGGGTAATAATATGTTCAAGTGTTGTTCTGCTGCTTTCAGTTGCTGTTTTTTTAATAGTTTGGTTGATGATCTTCCAATTTGATTCGTGCAGAAAAGGGAAGATTCGTGTGATTTGTATTTCTGGGAGGTTGCTGATGTGGGGGAACGCAACTACGCTGATTATTTGGTTAGCCGAGGAATCCCAATACCAGCAGGTTGGGGTGTTGGACAAGTAACTGAAGGAACGACAGAAGAGGAAGATGCAGAGCAGAAGGTTAAAGATGCAGTTCCTCTGATCATGGCCAAGCAACAGCTGCTGAACGACCTTGACAACAATGAGGAGATGAAAGAGCTTGTGAAGATAATGGAAAAAATCGATGTGCTCTGTAGGATGATTGTCTCTTTATTTGCAGTGTATGTAGCACTCGTGATGTATTCAGTGGCTATGACATGAGCACTTTGCTGAAACTAGTAATGAATGAAACCTGTGTAGCAGGCTGGGCGTAGTGTTGTGAACATCTATTGATTTCTATTAACAGAAATTGGGGGGGGGGTATCCCCTTTTGCTCATAAATAAATAAATAGCATAGGCCCTTTTGGTAATAAATAAATAAATTAGCAGAGGCCCTGTCGGGTCAGCTTTGTTCCCATTTGAAGATGTCGAGCAAATTGCAGCCCAACAACAAACTATGTCATCAAATTCAAGTTTCACAGCCAAATATGAGTACAACTAAACAAGAATGTCATCATGTTTTAGTCGTCATACAATCACCAAACACAAATGAACATTCATAACAAGTGATGTTCTCACAGCAAAATACTAAACAACACGTTCATCAGGTTTCAGTTGTCATAGCAAACACAATTTCACATAGTAGATAAAAACCGTCTTCTGACAGGCAAATACGACAAAAGCAATCGAATCATTATCCGCAGCAGTAGCATGAACATCTTCGCCATGTGTATCAGTCTGAATCGTAATTCCCCAGAGTGTCATCTTCTTCTTCATCCTCAATGTCCTCAAACGTTGGATTCTTCTTGATCAACTCTTGTATGTCCAATGCACGACAGGCAATCTTTTCGCCAGTGTCATTGACATGATGGTTCTCAATGACATTAGGAACATCTGTGGAATCATGTACATCAGGAGCAGTGTAAGCATCATCTTGTTGTGCAACTTCATTAAACGAATTCCTCTGCTCAAACCTTTGCAATACTCTCCAGTCATCGCTATGTGCAAATGTGTCTTCTGAGAAAATATCTATGTTGCTTGATTTGCCAAAATAAAAGGCTCGTTGGTCTGGTACGCCACCTTGACATCGATGGATTTGAAATAATCATCAACTCTAGGTTTTGCGATCCTGGAAAACAGGTTATACCAATGACAACACAACAGAACCACACACCGATGATCCTCGAAACTAGAGATATACTGCAACTGAACAATGTCTGTTATGTTAGCATACATTTCAGTTGTCTCTCCGTTGTATGTATTCGTGCTCATGATGGCACTGTTTTTTGTCTTCTTGGCTTCGTCGCATGCAAGGGTGTTGTAGCGCACACCTCCAACAACGCAAGATTCATAATGTCTTACCCGAGTATCAGGACCCATTGCTAGTGCGTAAAGGGCGTCATCAACTGCCTGCCCATCCTCCCGCATCTTATTAACCTATGGTTAGAAAATAGACAAGCTAATCATCTTATGTACTCAATATATTAAAAAAAACTAACAGTGCAATTCAATAGCTTACATGGCTCTTGAACCATTCCGCAAATCCTGCCATAACCAGTTTGTCAATGTTTCTTGGATTTTGCAGCAGTAACTCCTTTTTGTAGATGCCGCACAACATAGTGATTGCGTCAAACATCTAAATATATAAGAATGTGCTGCAAGTTTAGTAGATTACGATGTATAAGCTGGAGTACTTAGTACTTACTTGATATAAGGTAGTATCTCAGGACAGTTATTCAACACATACCAAACCATTTTGTCCAAATCTTTAGGTTCGTCCTCTTGTCGACTCTTCCCTATAACTCGAACTGAATAATCGAAAACATTGAGCCCGGGATTGTCTTCACCCACCTCTTTGCTAAGCTGATCAGCTATTTCAATGTATTTTGAGCAGAATGTCAACGCTTCCGTAGTAATGTAGGCCTCTCCAATGGAACGCTCGTGTCTAGCTCTATTCCTAACATAGGCCTTGAAAGTGCCTAGCCGCCTTTAAATATGGTACATCCAGCCATACTATACTAGACCTCTAAGTAGTGCCTCATCAGGTATATGAACAACCAAATGCACCATCACATCAAAGAAGGCTGGAGGATATATCTTCTCAAGGTCGCATAGGATAGTTGGTATCTTGTCTCTAAGATGCTCCAAAGCATCTACCCTGATATTTCTACTGTAGAGTTCCCTGAAGAATTGTCCCAACTCTGCAACTGCTCTGTATAAGTCAGGGCGGACCAATCCTCTAAGGATAACAGGTAAAACCCTTTGAAGTAGGACGTAACAGTCATGAGTTTTCCACCCTTGTACCTTGTTTCCATCTACACTGACTCTCTTTTCAGGGTTGGAAGCAAATCCATGTGGGAATCTCACACGTGACAGGACCTCACATAATTCTTTTCTTTTTACCTTGTCCAAGATGTACACAGCTGGTGCCATATCCCGTGGTTTACCTTCATCTTCCACCTGCAAATCCTTTATGATACCCAGGTGTGTCAAATCAATCCTAGATTTTAAGGTATCTTTCGTCTTGCCTTCAATATTAAGAAGTGTGTCGATAATGCCGTCACATATATTTTTCTCGATGTGCATCACATCAAGATTATGACGCAGATCCAAATCTGTCCAACACTCCAAGTCCCACAAATTGGACCTGCGGGTAAACAATAATCTCTCTTCTGCCCTGCCACGCTTCATTTTCCCGCTACCATTACCAGGATGGTTTCCTAGTGTAATATGCCTGACCTTCTCTAATTCCACTTGCAACTCATCGGCGGTGAGCCTCTTTGGTGCATCACGGTTTTCATGCTTTGCATTGAACACATGTCTTCGGTATTTTCTAGGATGCGGCTTGTCCTTGGCAAGGAAACGACGGTGTCCAATGTAACAGATCTTGCTAAGTATTGCGTATGACATCGGATTCCTATCACAACGAACACATACATTGTAACCATGTGTCGTTCGCCCTGACATAGTGCCCAAAGCCGGATAATCATGGATTCACCAAATTATAACAACACGTAGAAAGAAATCAGCTGTTGGGCTTCTATATAGGTCTCGAGTGAGAACACCCCTCCATAGCTGTTGAAGTTCCTCCACAAGAGGCTCCATGAATAAATCAAAATCCTTTCCAGGACTTTTTGGTCCTTGGATGAGCAAGGTCCTTGGATGGAGGCATGTTGTACGGGATAACAATCACTGGCCACATGCTATATGTGGCGCTCTGGTGGCCAAATGGGTTAAATCCATCTAAAGCTAAGCCAAGTATAATGTTTCTCGGGTCAACAACAAACTTTTTGTGTTTCTAATTGAAGCTTTTCCACTCACTACCATGTGATGGATGGCTCATTACATTATGATCTCTGTACTCCTGGTTCCTAGAATGCCACAGTACATCCTCTCTTGTTTCAGCATCATGAAAGAACCTCTGCAATCTTCGTGTAATTGGAAAATGTCTCAGAACATTATGAGGAATCCTCTTCACAGCATCGCCATCGTTCCATCTTGATGATTTGCATTTCGGGCATTAACTTAAGTTGGCATAATCCTTCTGGAATAGAACGATTATTCTTACAAACATGGATCTTATCATATCTAATTCCAACTACACGAAGGAAATTCTTCATTTTACTTTAGGTGTGTGGCAGCTCAGACGCATCTGGCAAAGCTTTGCAGAAAGCAGCCAACATCACATAAAATGATTTGTTGGTCATCCGCTCAGATGTCTTCACCTGAAGAAAACTATAGCTGAGAATACTGATAGCTTATTTCCTGGGGTGACAGCCCCATTGCATTGTTCCAACATGTGGGCCCACTATTTTTCTTATGCAGGTGAAAGTTCATGAAATGCACGAGCATTTCGTAGCATTGTTTCAATGTTGGTCAAACTCACTGGCTCCGCCACCACCACCTCCTCCTCCTCTTCCACCTGAGCATCAGGCAGATAAAGATGGTGATCTGCTGCTTCCTCATAGTCAGTAACATTGACGTCACGGCTTCACCATGATGAATCCACCTAGTATATGTGACCGACATCCCATACAAGTGTAGATGATTTTGCACAGTTGACTGGGGTCTTGTAACTGAATTCATACGACTGCTACACAGGCAGAGCACATCTGATTTCAAACAACCCCCTCGACATTTGCAGCAGAGAATATTCGAGCAGAAGTTATCCAAGTCCTGTCCATCTGTTAGACATACAAATTAGTTCTTATATTAGATATTACACGAAAAACATATATGCTTTTTTATGAAGTCCAGAAAAAATACCTAGGTCGATGTCTAAAGCTATGGCAAGATATTTGGACGAGTAGATCTAAGTAATGAAATATATTTAAAGCTAATTCAGCAAACATATTTGAGTGCTAAATTATGGTAGGCTATTTCAGTAGTCAATGAGGTCGAGCACACAACTATCAAACTATCGAAGGCCATCGTAGCAAGAAAGATCGACTATAAAATGGTGTAGAGCTATTTCACCTAACAGATTGGCTACTATACCATGGCAATCTACATCACAATAAATATATGACAGGATATTTTAGCAACTAATCGGGCTTGGCATGCCATCTCAGCTAAGCAGATTGAGTGTAGAACAGGGCAAGGCAGCTTCTTAAGCAGAGCATATTGACTGTAAACTATCTCGGCAAACATTGAGATTAACGTCGTCTATCAGCTAACATTCAACGCTACACCGACATGCACGGGGCCTCAGTCTAGAATGTGCATACCGTGGGAGAAGCTGACCATCATGCGTCTCCACACGAACTTCGCCAGCGGTGGCGGCGCTGATCGCTGTGCGCCTCCACAAGAACGTCGCCAGCGGTGGCGGCACGGTTTGATGACAGCAGTCTATGAGAGCGTACTGTGGGAGTGAGAGGATTACCGTGCATCCCCTCAATGAACCGCGACGGTGACGTATTGGCGTGGCAGGGAGGGCGGCTTTGGCGGAGCGAATGGAGTGGAGGGGGACAGGGGGAGGGTGATTTGGGGAATATTATTGGCTAGTTGGCCGAAGGGTGGTCGAATTTGGGATTTTGGGGGAACT
>NC_041382.1:477292186-477312416 GCF_002162155.2 Triticum dicoccoides | reverse complement strand
GTGGGCGGGGGAAGTTTGGTGCATGGTCGGTTTCTCCAAGTGCAGTTCCACGTGTCAGTGAAGAGGCAAGCCGAAGCACGTTCCGTTTGCGTGAGCCGTGTGCAGACCGAACACGTGTGGGGTGCAATGCGACTGCGATAGGGGTGCTGTGAGTGTACCGCCTTTTTTCCTTTTAAACTAGGTGCTTTGGCCCCTAAAAAACTTGGTGCTTCATGTGATCCATCGATACTACTACTAGTAATTCGGTAATCCCGACTAAAACAGCGCGGCCGGGTCTTTTCCCGCGCGATGTGCTGGGAGGTTGGCTTAGTTGGGCTTTTTTGGACGAGTAATGCTACACCTACGTAATCCCAGTTACGTAATTAACGTAATGTGAAACGTGTGAGCTGTTGATTGTAGATTGGGGGGAGGGAGGGGCCCACCACCATGAAAATCAGGGAGGATAGATAGAGGCAATTTACGTTAACCCTTTCGTAGGTTCCCATAGATGTAGAAAGATGTGAAATGCGTGAATGTGTAGTGGACGTACTATTGGAGTGCCTAAGATAAATTGTGTATGTAGAACCTATGTGTTTATTTAGTTCGCATGTTAGCTTTGTCTCGGTTCAATAAAAAGCAGAGTTGGTGATGATGGTGTGCCTACCATCCTGCAATATAGGCCGTCCAATCTATATCTAACGGATAGGAAGGAAACTATGACAATTTACCCGCACTCCTCTCCACATTTGCAGATAAGGCCTTCCCTCGTTCATCCTTTTCTCCCACAAGATCTTGATGTTCCATGCAACGCACGGGCATCTTGCTAGTACTCCTACAATATACTATATTATTGTGAAAGTTCATATACATCGGCCGAGATTAATGCAAACATGACAGATTTTCATTACATTTCGAACTTTTATTGGACAGAAACATAGAAGGAACCCGACCCTAAACCTATTCTATGGCGGCGACTGGTGTCCTCCATCTGTGATCTCCATGTACGGGGGCGGGGTTCAAGACGAAGGTGCGGTCTCGAGCGAGGAAGAGTAGAACACGGGAGATAGACCGGCCAGTTGGCACACCATGCCCTGCCACCTACCATGCCCTACTCATCCTCGGAGGAGTCCTTGACCTCGGCGGTGCTGGACGTTGGACGGTGGCAAGTAGGACGCAGGGCTGACGGTGCTCCCGGTGTCGGCCGCCATCGTGACCACTACTTGTGCGGGCGCGTCCGCGTTCGGCTACGCCGTTATTGCATCATGAGCGGCGACTTGAGCGAGTGCGGCAACCTCGAGCTTCATTCTCGAAGATAAAGCTCTCCCGTAGAGCGTTCGCACTCACGGTCATGGCGGATGTGGTGCCAGGTAGCAGGACGATGCACTATGGTGTGGAGGTTAGCTAGGTATTGCTGCTTTAAGTAGCACATTCTAGTGAGACCAAAGCATCCAGGCGTGTCATTAAGTCACCGGAGTTTGTTCCTCGGGCACCGAACCTCTTAATGACGGCATACGGATGGATGGCATGAATGCGGGCAGCTGGCGCCGGCTGGGAACGCACCGTGCGACAGCACGAGGGACGAGGGTTTTTTGTGTGCTAGGGTAGTCAGCTGCGGTCGTGGCAATGTTGGAGATGCCCTTTGCTCACATGCCACCCCACATGTCATTGAAAAACCAATACGAACCGACATGGTCTCAGGTCCTAGGGATGCAGTTGGCCGCGCTACACCACTCCGCGGATGCGTCGCGGTGCATGCGCACTTCAGTGCCCCATGCATTCTCGATGAGCCGGGTGTTGATCTGCTGGTCGTGCCACAACGCTAAAGCCACCCTCGGCATAGTGAAATCAACCGTGTCCAGCAACGATGAGCGTGTCGCTCAACGCGGTCGCCCTGTCCAGAGGCAATGCTAGAGCCACGCCACGTTGCTGCCCCCCACGACCCACATGAACGGTTGCCGGTGGCGAGGAGATCGTGGGCCAGCTCCTCCATTGGACTAGTCTGCACCACGTCGTCCCGACAGGTGTGCCCCACATGTCGGATTCCCTGTTTTTCCGGCCATATTCGAGCATCAGTGCTCCGCATTGCGCATTAGGTGCAGAATAGGTGGTTTTTATGCCCTGGTTCAAATGTGGTACAATACCAAGTTGTTACCCTAGCCCCAAGTGTGGTGGTTTTGGGTACGATACCACCCTTTTCATTTTCAAGTAGTGAAGCGTAACACTTGATTAAGTAGCCGGATGGTGTGCTAAATGTAGGTGTCCAACTGTTCGAAAGAATAATTGAGGTGTGCCCGGTCCGTGGCCGCATTTAGGGGTCCAACTTACCATGTTTCGGAGTAGTAACTATACTAGTCCCTGCGTACTCCCTCTGCTTTTATTTACTCCGCATTTTAGCTTTGCTCAAAGTCAAACTTTGTAAAACTTTGACTAAGTTCATAGACAGAAATAATAACATATACAATAACAAATCAATATGATTAGATTCATTATGGAAATACTTTCACATCATATATATTTGCTATTGTAAGTTGTCGGGGGTTGGGTGCGACAGATGCCAATGGATGGCTTATCATGGTGGGAGCGAGTAGAATGTCGCCGGTGCCTGGAAGCGGGATGAGGCGTAGACACGAGCGCCGACGTACTTTACCCAGGTTTGGGGCTCTCCTAGGAGATAACACCCCTAGTCCTGCTCTGCGGGGTCTCCGCATGATCACTAAGGCACTAGTGAGTACAATGGTGCTCCTCGAGCTGTATGCTAGAGGTAGAAGAAGGCATGCATGCTCTCTCCTTCCTCTAGGTATGAGTCTAGTTCTAACAGGTTGGAAACTCTTTGCATGGGTGCCCTGGGGGGTTTATATAGTCCTACCCCACAGGGTTACAATGGTAATCTGGCCAGGTGTAGGACCCAGCTGTCAGAGTCTCTGGTCGACGGCTTCTCCGCTGACTGCCGGGGCCCGCCGGCTGGTCTGTACAGAGCCGACAGGCCGCTCCCACCGCTCCCGGGTCTTGCCGGCCGCTGGTTACTGTAGCCATGGTGCCGCCGCCTGGTGGGAGATCATTGTAGCCACTGAGGGTCTCATCTGGTTAATGGTGCGCGAACCTCGAGGGAGGAACAGGCCGCATGCCAGGAGCCGGCCTCCCTCAGGTCGGACTGGTCCGGCCTCCGCTGACTCCCAGGCTCTCGTTGCCTAGTAGGGCCCGCCGCTTGCAGGGCGTACCAACATGTCGTAGTGGGAACAGGGCCTCGCCTGCAGCAGGGACGTCAGGGATGGAGTGGCAACAGTGCCACGTACAGGCAGAGATCTTCGTCTATATGGAGCACTGTGGCCATGTCCAGCCCTGGATATTGGGGGAAGGGCTACGCTATAGCCTCACCTTGTCTCGTCTTCTTAAATGGGAGCGCAGACTCCGAGGGCGCGGTGGGCCGCCTACTAGGAGCCGGCTTCTCTGGAGGCTGCCCGCGGGAATTTGGCCCGTCTTGGAGCCGCCTTCTTGAACTCGATGTCTTGAAAGGCTCAGGGACTCGGGTTAGGCTACCCACGGCCCATTACACTGACAGTACTCCCCGAAGCTGGTGAGGCATTGCAGCTGATTAGCCGAGAAGCCTCAACAGTTTCCTTCTCCGAGTGCTCTGGTGTTGAAGCTTCATCCGACTCCCAGCGCGCCACGTGGTGGGAGTCGGCCATGGCCAGTCGGACTTGACCGAAACTTCGAACGCAACGGTGGGAACCAAGTGGTGTACTAGCGAAGCCTCCAGGCCCGCCACCTGCCGTGGGCATGCCACTTGGCGCCAACCAACCGGGCCAGCCTGCCAGCCCACGAGCGTGATGGGATGCGACAGCAGGCTGGGCCCGCCACTACCGGGCCTCGGCACGCGAGCGGATCCGCCGCGGCCGAGGCGGCCGGTTAAGCTTCTCCATGGAGGTAATGCGCGCGGTAACTCGCGCGATAAAATGGGGGGACGTGGGGTCATGGGCACAGTTAATCCCATGATCTCACGCTCGCCCCCTCGGCTTCGTAGCCCGACGGCTATAAGTAGGGGGAGGAGGGAAAGCGGCAGAGCACACACGCCCTCCTATCCCTACTCTTGCCTCTTTCTTCCTCCTCTCGCCGCAGCACCCTCGAGCTCTGCCGGAGTGCTGCCACCGTTGCTTCCGTCGAGCTCTTCCGCCCCGGGCCCTTCTTGGCCCTGCTGCGATCCCAACTCCCCCGCTGTGCCATTTGCCTCGCCAAGCTCTTCATGGCACGGGAGCGGGGAGGAGACTGGGACGGGTCGAACGTCAATGACGACCACATCGCCTTCCTCTGCGACACGCGACGCCTTCCCGGCGGTGGCTATGTGAAGGCGCGCGTGCCTCCCGAGCGGGAGATTTCGCCAGCGCCGGGGGAGGGCGAGCAGGTCGTCTTCCGCTCGCACTTCATCCGTTGCTTACTTCTACCATCTCCAACCTCACCACATCACGCCCAATACCGTGATGCTTCTCTCCGCCTTTGTCACGATGTGCGAAGGCTACCATGGCATTGTCCCCACCATCGAGTTGTGGGGAGCGTTCTTCTACACCAAGTTGGGCACCTCAGACCGGGAGGTGGCTGCTTAGTGCAGTGCCTTCGTCGGCGTGCGCCGCCTGTCTCCAAGGAACGCCTTCCCCTCCATCAAGCTACCACAGTCGGTCAAGATGTGGCAACAATCTTACTTCTATGTGGAGAATGTCGACCCGGCCGTCGACTTCCTCAACCTACCGGCCTACGAAGCCGGCCCACCGGCTGAGCCTCGGGCCAACTGGGGCTACAAGCCGAAGCCGGTGTCACCAGATGGCACCGCCGCCATCAGTCGACTCCGGGCACTGGTCGACACCGAAGGCCTCAAAGAGTCCGACTTGCTGATCGCCTTTGTCGCACGCCGGGTTCTCCCGCTCCAAGGCCGGCCTCACTTGATCTGCCGGATGAGTGGGCACCGTGACCCTTGTCGGCTGAGTACCAAGGAGATGCCGGCTACCGAGGTGGCAAACTTGGTGAACGAGATCTCCGACCTCAAGCTGGATGGGTCCTGGCAATTCGGCAAGCAGCTGTACTCCCGCGTGGACCCTCCGCCTGCCGTAAGCTCTTCAATCTTTTCCCTCTTCCGTGCTTTATCTTGATTCCGTCTTGTTGATTTGACCGGCCGGCCTCCTGCTTTTCGAAACAGATCTTCATGTCTGAGGCGACGGCCGCCGTTGTGGGGGCGGGTGGCCCCTACCTACCGGACCGAGCTATAAGGGACATGGACGACCCCGACTTGGGGGCGGCAGGCTTGGAAGATGAGGCCACAGGCAGCGTCTACGGAGCAGGCGGCTCCGAAGAAGGAGTCAGCGTCGAGTCGTGGCCGGACGACTTCGAGGAGGAGGAGGAGCCGCGCCCTTCATGAGGCGCAGGCAAGGCGGATGCAGGCCCCTCCACCGAGTCATCTGGCCGAGGCGGTACGCGAAAGCATAAACAGGGTACCGCCTTGTTCGGCAGCGCGCCGAAGAAGGCCAAGAATCCGACCGCCGCGACCAGGCGGAAGGAAGCCGCCGCGAAGGCGGCCAAGTTCCAAAAAACCCCGAAGGCGCCTCCCATGGTGTCGGCGTAAGTATCTTTTTCTCGTGCCTTCCCTTCTTGTTGATTTTATCTGAGCTTCTTCTCCTTGTTTCTTGATTTAGGGCTCCGTTCTTGCTCGAGAAGTCGGCCGCCGCCTCCATTATCGGGTCGGCAGAGGCCTCCACCACCAGCCGGCGAATCGGTCCCGCGGCCGACCTCCGGGAGGCGCGGGAGGGAAACGCGCGTGAGGCGCATGAGGAACAGGAGGCCGCCCGCCGGGAGAAGGCGGAGGCAGACAAGGCGGAGGCCACCACGCTAAAGAAGTTGGCGGAGGCCGAGGCCGATGCCGCCGCGAAGAAGCGACTTGAAGAAACCGCACGCCGCCAGGAGCCGCTCTTCGTTGTCCCCCCTGAACTCCGCACCGCCACCGCAGAGTTTGTGGCGCCGACTGGGGGTGCCATCGACGACCACCCGGTCATGGAGAGGGAAGGCGGCGACGTCGTCATGCCGGACGTAGTCGTACCTCCAGCACCGCTGTCTGAGGGAGCGCAGGACAAGCAGCCGGCTGACCCGCCAGCGCCACCAGTCGAAAACGAAGTGGTGACGGGACCAACTCCCGAGGTCTGCACACCATCACACCGCCAGTCTGCAAAGGCGGCTTCGGCTCCGTGCCCGCTGGAAGTCGGCGCCGCGAACTCTTCGATCCCAGACGCCGAGGCGACCAGCGCCATGCCCGCCGACTGGGTGCGAGGAGGCGGGACGGGCCCCTTGAACCAGGCTATCCTGGACGTCCAAGGCAAACTTCGAGCCGAAGCCAACACCCTGAAGCGGTGCAACCAGGCGTTCCTAGAGTCACGAGCAGCCATTCGGGTATGCTTCTTCATCTTTGACTCTTGCATTTTTTGTACTTCTTCGTGGGGGCGCGCCAGTGCACCCACTGGGTGTAGTCCATGAGCTTCGGGCCGGCTGCTGAGCAGGCGGCTCAGAGATTTATTTGGCCGGCTCCGAGTACTGACTTCATCTGCTATCTTCTTTATAGGACTATCACAACCTCCGCGCAGTCGCCTTCAACTCTAACGTCTGAGAGCTGGACCGACGGGCCGTCGACTTGTCGGATAGCCGGAGTAAGTCCCTATTTCCTTCCTCTGCGGGGGCGCGCTGGCGCACCCGCAGGCTGTAGTCCCCGAGATTTGGGCCGACTGGTGAGCAGTCGGGCCGGATCTCCCCGACAACTGTTCTTCTTTTCCGTTGGCTGCTGATGCCTTTTCCTTTCTCCCTTCTTGCAGAGGCCAATGCTGCCCTGCAGAAGCAGCTTGGTGAAGCCGAGACCGCCTTGTGCGCCAAGGAGGAGGAGTGCAGCAAGCTGGCCGAAGAGCATGACCGGCTGGCCACGCAGCTGGCGGAGCAGGCGGAGCTTCTCAAGTCGGATCGGACAGAGGCGGAGGCGAAGGAGTCTGGTCTCCTTGCCGAGTTCGAGACCGAACGCTCCGCTTGCACTGATAAGGAGGCAATGCTGACTGCTGGCTTCGGCGAGATCAAAGACATGGTTGATGGTAAACTTCTTCCTTCCTCTTTCTTTGATTTGCCGGCTGCTAACCAGGCCGGACTCTAGCTTCCGACTTCTGCCTCACTTCCCTTCTGCTCGTGTAGACTTCTTCACTGGCCACTCCGGCGCCGCCAACCAGGCTATCGAGGCCTATCACGAGGAACAGAGGGCGGAAGGAGCGCAGATTGCTGCCGATGCCCCCCGATCCCTTAGTGAGCAGCTCCTCAGCATCCAGGCCCGCCTTCAGCCGGCTCACTGGATGTTGCACCGCGTTCAGCGCATCAGAGCCTAGGCGATCCCCGCCCTGTGGCCAGACATGCCGGCTCCGCGCACTCCCAGCCGGACCGCCGACTGGCTTGAAGTGGCGGCCGGCCGTCTTGAGGCATGGAAGGGCTCCTCGGCCCGGGCTAGTGCACGCCGGGCCCTAGAGTTTGTCAAGGCGTGGTACCTCGGGCTAGGTCTAGCCCAATTGACCACGTTTTGACAGGAGGCCCAGGAGGAGCTGGTGGCGGTGGAGCGTGATCTCACCAAGCGGGCGGCTACGATCGCCGAGTACACCAACACCAACGTCTTCGTCCCGGAGCTGGCTGAGAATGGTGCCGAGGTGCCACCAGAGTGGTTCGGGCTGAACCCGAAGGATGGCAAGGACTCGGCCAAAGTGATCGACTCTAGCAACGAGGGAGAAGATGACGAGGTGGAGGAAGGTGAAGAGGAAGCGCCAGAGGTCGAAGCGGACGGCCAGCCTCAGCTCGACCGCGCCTCCAGCAATGAGGCACGCTAGAGTGAGCCGAGTTCTGCTGAAGACAACCAAGCGGAGACTGACCAGCCGGCCGCTCCACCAACCGGCACCACCGACTCCACCGTTCCGCCGAACCCGTCTGCTGCTCCCTAGACTGTCAATTTATCTTTGTTTTTACCTGCTTATCAGTCTTGACAAACTTTATTAGCTTTGCACAATTCCATCCGCGGGGTGTATTTAAAACTTCTGTTGGATGTTGGCCAAGGGCCTTTTGTTATGTAAATATTTTTGCCGAGTTCTATTTCTTCTTGCCTTCTGCTCCTTGGCCTTTTTCCTTAGCCGCCCTCCCTCAATTGCCATCTTGCCAGCCGGATAGCTGCTCTGCGGACTGTGGCTGGGTCAAGTACTTAGCCACTTTGGGAATGCAAGTACTTAGACAGCTAGAGCGTTTAGCAATTTAAGTAGAAGCCGGTCGGCCGGCTGTGCGGCAGCCGGTCGGTGAGGCGGGGAGCCGGCTTGAACTATGCACATGCTTTTGGGTCCTTAGCCATTTTTCATGTGGGCACCCTTTCCTGCCATTGACTCCTGCCTACCGGGTAGCCGCTCTACGAGCTACGGCTTTGGCAGGAGAGGGATTAAGTGCCAACACATTACTTGTCCGGCTGCTGGAAGCATTACATAGTACACGACGACGAGCCCCCGGGTCGACTGGTCGTACCCGGTGCCAGGCGGACTAGCACAATACTTATCATATAGATAAAGGAGGGCAGTCCCCGAGCTTCTTCTCGGGGGACCCGGAGTCTTCATACTTAATACAAAAGTTGGCTTGGTACATACTGCGTTAACTGTAAAACCTTCGAAGGAGGTTTGCATTCCATGGTCGTTCCGTCTCCTTGCCGGAGTAACCTCTTTTGCGTGCTCGAGGCTTTTTAGCATCGATCAGGTAGTAGGAGTCGGTGCCCAACACCTTGCTGATGATGAAGGGGCCTTCCCAAGGTGCCGAGAGCTTGTGCTGGCTGGCTGTTCGCTGGATCAGCCGGAGCACAAGATCTCCCTCTTGGAAGGATCTTGGCTTGACCTTTCGGTTGTAGTACCTGCGTAGACTCTGTTGGTAGATGGCGGACCGGCTGAGTGCCAACAGCCGGCCCTCTTCCTATAGATCGACACCGTCTTCTCGTGCTTCCTTTGCCTCTTCTTTGGTGTACATGGTGACTCGAGGGGAGTCGAATTCTATGTCCATCGGGATGATGGCTTCGGCACCATAGACAAGGAAGAAGGGCGTGAAGCCGGTTGACTTGTTCGGAGTTGTGCGTAGGCTCCAGAGGATGGTCGGCAGCTCGTCGAGCCAACAGCCGATCGAGCACTCCAGAGGCTCGACCAGTCGGGGCTTGATGATGGACAAAATGAGGCCGTTTGCCCGCTCCACTTGGCCATTTGACTGCGGATGGGCAACTGACGCTAAGTCCAGTCGGATGCCCTGCGTCGCGCAAAAACGAGCGAAGGCTCCTTTGGCAAAGTTTGTGCCATTGTCGGTGATGATGTTGTGTGGTATGCCATACCGGATGGTGATGTCGGCGATGAAAGTCACAGCAGTCGGACCGTTCAACTTCTTGATTGGTTTTACTTCTATCCACTTGGTGAACTTGTCCACCACAACAAGCAGATGAGTCATGCCGCTGCGTGCTGTCTTGAATGGTCCCACCATATCCAGCCACCAGACAGCGAAGGTCCAGGCAATGGGGATGGTCTTGAGTGTAGAAGCCGGCTGGTGAGGCTTAGAGCGGAACTTCTGGCACCCTTTGCATTTCTGTACCAAGCCTTTGGCGTCTTCTAGAGCAGTTGACCACAAAAACCCATGGCGGAAAGCTTTGGCAATAAGAGCTCTTGAAGCCGCGTGGTGGCCACACTCGCCTTGGTGGATATCTTTGAGGATTGCTTGACCTTACTCTGGCTCTACACAGCGCTGGTACACGCCCACGACACTGCGTCTCACAAGTTCTCTGTTGACAATGGTGTGCGCTGCTGCCCAGCGTTGGACTTGCCGGGCTGAGATCTCATGAGTCGGCAGCTCTTTGTTCACCAGAAAGTTGAGGATGGGCTATGCCCATGAAGGTGCTGCTATTTCTTTGACTGCTAGGACTACAACTTGCATGAGGGTGGTTGGGCCGGGAGGCAGCGGGTTGGAGTCGGCTGCTGCTTGCTGAATTGATGAAGTCCCCGGGCTGACTGCTGCAGTCCTCGGGCCAGGTTCTGAAGTCCCTGGGCCGGGTGCGGCTGCCGCAGTCCCTGGGCTGCCTGCCGAATTCCCCGCGCCGGCTGCTGGGGTCCTCAAGTCGGATCCGACTGCTTCAGGAGGAGACGGCACGAAGATGGAATCTGACTCTGGCGATGGCTTGACAGGCGGCTTAAGGAGGCGTTGCAGGGCGACGCCTGCTGGTATTGCTTGTCGGGTGGAGACGATTCATGCCAAGGCATCTACTTGCTCATTGTCATTTCTTGGCACATGTAGGAACTTGCACCCTTCAAAGTATCCGCTGAGTTGCTGGACGAGGAAGCGGTAGCTTGCCATGCTTGCATCTTTGGTGTCCTAGTCGCCTGACGACTGCTGGACCACCAAGCCAGAGTCTCCATAAAACAGGATCCGGCGAATGCCAATTTCGTTGGCAAGCCGGAGCCCGTGAATGAGTGGTTCGTATTCAGCAATGTTGTTGGAGGCGGCAAAGTGGATTTGCAGCACATATATGAGCTTGTCGCCTTTGGGAGAGGTGAGGACAATGCCGGCTCCCAAATTGGTGCGCATCTTGTAACCATCAAAGTGCATCGCCAAAGGGTGGAGTCTAGCGCTGGCGGCAGGTACTTGGTCTCGGCCCAGTCGACGAGGAAGTCGGACAGTGCTTGTGACTTGACGACGGTGCGAGGCTGGTAGTAGATGGTGTATGGGGCCAAATCTATGGCCCATTTGGCCACTCGGCCCGAAGCATCTCGGCTTCTAATGATCTCGGTAAGAGGAGCAGTGCAGACAATAGTGATTGGGTGCTCCTGGAAGTATGGCTTCAGCTTCTTGGCGGCGATGTGTACACCGTAGCGCATCTTCTGATAGTGCGGGTAGTTCTGCTTGTAGGCGGACAGCACTTCACTCAGGTAATACACCGGCCTCTGGACCGGTAGTGCTTTGCCTTCATCCTTGCGTTCCACAACTATGACTGTGCTGACCACCCGGCTGGTGGCGGCGATGTAGAGAAGCATGTGCTCCTTGGCAGTCAGAGCCGCCAGGATAGGCGGAGTGGTCAGCATCTTCTTGAGTTGGAGAAAAGCTTCATCCACCTTGTCGTTCCATTCGAAAAAGTGGTCTTCTTTATGAGCTGGTACAGGGGAAGAGCCTTCTCGTCCAGCCGACTGATGAAACGGCTGATGGATGCCAAGCAGCCAGTGAATTTCTACATGTCCAGCAGTCGAGTGGGCACCTCTATCCTTTCGATGGCCTTGATCTTCATAGGGTTACACTCTATGTCGCGCTCTGAGAACAGGAAGCCAAGAAGCTGGCCAGCTGGTACTCCAAAGACGCATTTCTCCGGGTTGAGCTTGATTTGAAATCGGCGCAAGTTTTCAAAGTTCTCCTTGAGGTCTTCTAGCAGCGTTCCGCGCTACTCCGTCTTCACCACAACATCGTCCATGTAAACATGGGCGTTTTTGCCGAGTAGCTTGAGGAGACACTTCTGCATGCAACGCTGGAACATGGCGCCAACATTTCTCAAGCCGAACATCATGGTCAGGTAACAGAAGGCTCCGAATGGCATGATGAAGCGGTCTTCAGCCTGTCGGCCGGGCTCAACTTGATCTGATGATATCCTGAGTATGCATCCAAAAAGCTCAACAACTCGCATCCGGCTATGGAGTCAATTACCTGGTCGATTCTTGGCAAAGCAAATGGGTCTTTGGGCAAGCTTTGTTGAGGCTGGTATAATCAATACACATGCGCCACTTCTTATTCTTCTTCAGCACGAGGACTGGGTTGGCTAACCATTCAGGAAAGAACACTTCCATGATGAAGCCGGCTGCTAGAAGCCGGGCTATTTCTTCTACAACAACTCTTCTCTTCTCCTCTGACAGTTGGCGCAAGGGCTGCCTGACTGGCTTAGAATCCGGTCGAACATGTAGCTTGTGCTCGGCGAAATCCATCGGAGCAACCGGCATGTCCTTGGGAGACCATGCAAAGATGTCATGATTCTCAAGGAGGAAATCGACGAGCTCGCTTTCATATTTGCTATCAAGGTTCGCACCTATGACAGCGTGCCTCTCCGGGTGCTCCGGGTCCAAGGGTATCTTCTTTGTCTCTTTGGCCGGCTTGAACGATCCCTCAGCTTCCGACTCCTTGGGTTGGGCGACATTTCTGGCAGCTTGCCTGCCATTGCCACAACCTGTTCAAGGAGTCGCTTTTCAGACGCAATCACGAGGGACTCGGCTAGCTGGCTGCTATCTGCCGCGCGGGCGGACGACTTCTTGTAGTCCCCAGTTATGGTTAGGATTCCCTTGGTGCTCGGCATCTTCATCTTGAGGTAGGCATAGTGGGGGACCGGCATGAACTTGGCCAGAGCAGGCCGGCCAAGAAGTGCATGATAAGGACTCTCAAGGTCCACCACCTCAAACCAGACTGGCTCTCGGCGAAAGTGTTCTTTGTCTCTGAAGAGGACGTCAATTTGAGTCTTGCCGGTTGGTGAGCAGGAAAGGCCAGGAACTATGCCATGGAACACAGTCCGACTGGGCTGAAGCTGCCTCTGTTTGATTCCTAGCTTCTCCAAAGTGTCTCGGTACAGGATGTTGATGCTGCTGCCGCCATCTATCAGGACTCGGGAAAAGCGAGCAGCCCGCCTCTCTGTGGTGAAAGTGGCATCCAAAACCAGGGCATAAGAACCAGGATTTGGCATCACCTCCGGGTGGTCAGCTCCGCTCCAGCTGATGGGCTTCTCAGACCAATTCATGAACTCAGGGGCTCTCTGATGCGATTGCATTTACTTCTTGTTGTCGCTGCCGTCTGTTGTGCCTATCGTCGGCCACGCTAGTGAACACGACATAAGCTCCATGCTCTTCAGGGTATTCATCTTGTATGGCGACGACTAGCCGAACCGCCGCCTGCTACGAAGGAGGAGGCGGCGGGCCGGCAGGCGGAGGAGGCGGGAGCCCAATACCCGTGGCGATCCGGGTGAGCCAGTGGCACTTCCGAGTGATGTGGTTGCACGGCTTTGCTCTGCTGTGGAATTTGCAGCGTGCACCGAGAGTCTGCTCATACGAGAAGGCAGACAACCAGTTGGTCTTGCCACCCTTCTGATGCTTGGGTGGAGGCTGCCCTTCTGGCTACCGATCTTCGACTGTTGCCACCTGCCGGCTGGTGGAAGCCCGCAGCGTGTCCTTGCGCTTGTTGTCATTCGGTTGCTGGCGCCGACTGGTGTCGCCAGCTAGAGTCCGAGGATCTTGAGGAGCCACTTTGCCAGACTTGTCAACTTTGATTTCCGTCTTCATGGAGGAGTCGGCTGTGGCGTACTTGTCTGCTATGATCAGCAGTTCGTCGAGGGTCGCCGGCTCGTTGCAGAGAAGCCGGTGCTTGAGGAGGGTGCCTTCTTGGCACCCGGCAATGAAATACTCGATGGCCTGCACCTCGTGCATGCCCTCGCAGGAGTTGCGTAGCTCGGCCCAACATGTGAGGTAGTCACGAGTCGACTCGTTGGGACCTTGGACGCATAAGGAGAGCTGGCGAGGCTTGGACGGCCGCTTGTACGTGCTGGTGAAGTTGCAGATGAAAGCTTCAGTGAAATCAACCCAGCTGTTGATGCTGCGGGGCTTTAGGATGTTCATCCATGTCCGGGCTGTGCCCTGGAGCATGAGCGGAACATACTTCATGGCAACACGCTTGTTGCCATTGCTGATGCTGACGGCTGTGGAGTAGTCGACCAGCCCGTCCTCCGGCTTCACAAAGCCAGTTTACTTAGGCGTATCTCTCGGGAGCGTGAACCCTTCGGGAAAGGGCTCATCTCGGATGCGGGGGCCAAAACAAGGCGGACCCAGCTCATCTTCTTCTTCTAGCGCCAGGGATCGGTGGAGGTGGTCGATCCGGTGGCGGGCGTCGTTCTCTCCGAATCCTTCTCGACGACCGAGGCGGTCGCCGAGTGTTGGGTGGTCAACAGGCGGAGGGGAAATGCGCCTTTCCCTACGGGGAGGGGAAGGCGGACAGTCGTCTCGCCGCCGCACAGTTCTTGGGCGGCCGTCTTGGTAGCGCTCGATAGTGATGCGAGTCCGGCTGCGGCTGGCAGCCAGCTCCTTGTCTCTCCTATCACAGACGCCACCAGTCGGCGTCCGGGATGTCGCGCCTTGGTCCCGGCAAGGAGGCGGATCGTTGTTTCGCCGGTTGGACGCTTCAGTGCGGCAACCGGCCTCTTGCTGCTCAGCAACCGCGTCAAGGAGCTGTTGGACGCGCTCCGTCATGTGGCGGCGCTCGTCGCCCTCGAGCTTGTCTAGCTTGTCTGCTGCTGCCTAGGCAGCTCGTATATTCTCTGCAGATGTGGCATAGAGGGGACGATCTGTCCCAAACATGCTGGCGATGGTCGCGCCATGCAGCCAGATCGGGCCAATGTGGCTAGGCCCACCAGGAGCCGGCGTGCCGCCGACAGCACGGTCCATCTCACGTTGGTTGGCCTCCGAAAGGCGTCTCATGTTGGCTAGCCGGTTGGCGCTTTCAACGAGCTGGACACGACGTGCCTCCAGCATCTCCGTGTCAGCGTCTTCCGGGATGGGCGCAGTTAGGTCTTGCATTGCCGTCTGCAACGGATCCTGCCACCTCCTCCAGAGCGCTCGTCGTGGCTAATGACAAGTACCTCTGTGACGGTGCTGCCGTCGCTGTTTGCGCGAGGAGGCGGTTCGTCGTAGACCACCACGTTGGTGGGGAACGCGTCAAGCGACACCGTGTCGGAGTCGACAAGCATCGGGTCGGTGGAGCCAACCGACTCCAAGTCCGCAGCAGGCTCACTGGTGACGTGGAGCTGATCGAGGAGGCTGACAAGGCGGCTCTCGGGGCCTTCTATGCCCGCATCAGATGAGGGCTCATCGGAGAGGCGGATCTCGCTGACAAGATCGGCGAGGCAGCTCGCCGCACAGGCGACCAACGCGCCGTGCATGCGTCGGTGCAGACACCGTCTGGCGTGCCGGGCTGGCTGCGCTCGCCAGGAAGGAACAAGGTTCCCGTCCAGAACAACTCTCGGGGAGACGGTGCACCTCGCCCCATGGTGGGAGCCAAATGTCGGGTGCGACATATGCCAATGGATGGCTTATCATGGTGGGAGCGAGTAGAACGTCGCCGGTGCCTGGAAGCGGGATGAGGCGTAGACATGAACACCGGCGTACTTTACCCAAGTTCGGGGCTCGCCTAGGAGAAAACACCCCTAGTCCTGCTCTGCGGGGTCTCCGTATGATCACTAAGGCACTAGTGAGGACAATGGTGCTCCTCGAGCTGTATGCTAGAGGTAGAAGAAGGCAGGCACACTCTCTCCTTCCTCTAGGTATGAGTCTAGTTCTAACAAGTTGGGAACCCTTTGCATGGGTGCCCTGGGGGGTTTATATAGTCCTACCCCCATGGGGTACAATGGTAATCTGGCCGGGTGTAGGACCCGGCTATCAGCATCTCTGGTCGCCGGCTTCTCCGCCGGCTGCCGGGGCCCGCCGCCTGGTGGGCCCCGCCGGCTGGTCTGGTACGGAGCCGACAGGCCGCTCCCGCCGCTCGCGGGTCTTGCCGCCCGCTGGTTAGTGTAGCCGTGGTGCTAATGACGCATGCTTGGTCAGGGGAGCGTGGCTACAGTCCCGCCTCCTGGTGGGAGATCACTGTTGCCACTCCGGGTCTCATCTGGTTAATGGTGCGCGGACCTCGAGGGAGGAACGGGCTGCCTGCCGAGAGCCAGCCTCCCTCAGGCCTGACTAGTCCGGCCTCGGCCGACTCCCGGGCTCTCGCTGCCCAGTAGGGCCTGCCGCTTGCAGGCCATACCGACAGGTCATAGTGGGAACAGGGCCTCGCTTGCAGCAGGGACGTCAGGGATGGAGTGGCAACAGTGCCACGTACAGGTAGAGATCTCCGTCTGTACGGAGCACTATGGCCACGTCCAGCCCTGGACATGGGGGGGACGGGCTACACTGTAGCCTCACCCCGTCTCATCTTCTTAAATGGGAGCGCAGACTCCGAGGGCGCGGTGGGCCGCCTGCGAGGAGCTGGCCTCTCCGGAGGCTGCCCGCGGGAAGTCGGCCCGTCTTGGAGCCGCCTTCTTGAACTTGGCTGCCTTTCGGCAGCCGGCCGCTTGGGACAGCCGGCCACCAGAAGGCGGCACTTCTTCCTGGTGCCTTTGAGGGGCGCAGCCAGCCCCGATGTCTTGAAAGGCTCAGGGACTCGGGTTAGGCTACCCGTGGCCCATTACTCCGACATAAGTGTTCATATTTCTACTCCTACTAGCAAGATACCCGTGCATTGCACGTAACATCAAGATGCATTTGTATGACTAGTTTATCTTGTGAGAGAAAAGAATGAACGAGGGAAGGCCTTATTTGCAATTGTGGAGAGGTGTGTGGGTACCTTTTTGCAAAATTGCCATAATTTCCTTCCTGTCCGTCAGATATAAATTGGATGGCCTATATTGCAGGATAGCAGGCACACCATCATTACCAAATCTATTTTTTTATAAGAGGACGTCTGATTTATATCTGACAGATATGAAGGAAACTATGGAATTTTGCAAAAAGATACGCACACTCCTCTCCACATTTGCAAATAACGCCTTCCCTCATTCATCCTTTTCTCCCACAAAATAAAATACTCATACAAATGCATCTTGATGTTTCGTGCAATGCACGGGAATCTTGCTAGTGTACATAAAAAGCAGAGTTGGTGATGATGGTGTGCCTGCCATCCTGCAATATAGGACGTCCGATCTATATCTGACGGATAGGAAGGATACTATGACAATTTACCCGCACTCCTCTCCACATTTGCAGATAAGGCCTTCCCTCGTTCATCCTTTTCTCCCACAAGATCTTGATGTCCCATGCAAGGCACAGGCATCTTGCTAGTTTTCTATAAAATTGGTCAAATTTTATGAAGTTTGACTTTAGTCAAACCTAATATGCAGAGTAAATAAAAAAGAGGGAGTATCTTACTCCGTGACCAAGACGGAAGGGAAAACGAGACAACTTATTGTTTATTTGAGCTGTTCAAGTATAATCATGCGGCTTTGCTTATTTCTCGTTCCTCTCCAACCCTCTTCTCCATCGATCATGCTGCCCTCCGGTCGAGTCCATCCTCCCGCATGCATCATTTGAACATTACACCGAGTATCATTCACATGTGGGCCTAGACCATGCTTGTATTTCCAATGTTGTAATTTGTCCATCATGCATACAAACAAATAGTTCATATAAAGTTTCACTTTGCCTCCACTACGTGCCGCTTCCCGTCTTAGTTTTGACATCCCATTTGGTTCATGCCCCGACACATCTTAACGAGATTGATTGATGTTGAGAGATCAATTGCGTCTTGTGCAAGAAGATAAAGGTTTGGTCTGTTTCTATGATAGAAATGACCCGCTGGGGGGGGTCTGTTGGGATCAGAGGGAGTATATTGTACGTTCATAAGCGAAACGAACGTATTGTACCCACCCTAGTCCTCTTTCTGTCGATCTCTGGACCCCGAGATGAAATCGAGAGAAAACAAGTGGGTGCATGTGTGATACCTAAGGCGGATTCAAAATTTTGAACTGGTGATCATAGCATCCGCAAATCATATATAAAGGGTATTCAATGTTCGTTTCGCTTTTGAACGTACAATATACTCCCTCCGATCCTTTCTAGTTTACATATAAGTTTTATGTGTAGTCAAAGTATCTCTACTTTGATCAAACTTACAAAAAAAGTATCAACATTCAACAACGCCCAATCAATATTGTTATATTCGCATGTACTCCTAGATGTGTATTCAAACAGAGATGATTTCCAATTTGTTTTCAACCACGTGAATGTGCTTGTTCTCGCGCATGCTCTTCCTACTAGGATTTCACACATATAGCCAGTCCAATAGTAAATTTTTAAGCTCCCTTTCCAAAAGTACTAGTGGAGTACTGACAACATCTGTAGTAGTGTATGCAGTGCTCATAGTACTCACCCTTCCATTTATATAGGGACTAAGAGCAAGTCTATAAGGCCTAGTCAGCAGGCTATAAGACTTGTCATGTCATTAAAATCCTACTTGGAGGAGTGAGAAGAGAGGAGAGAGAGTGAAGCGGGCTCTTATATTCTACAGCCTGGCTATAACACATAGATCAAGAAAAAATAGTATGCATGCAACTCTCTTCCAATCATATACCTTGCTCATGCAAATATTAAATGCTTAGAGCCAACCTAATAGCCATTATAAGAGCCAACTTACATGGCACTTTTGCCTATGTGAAGGAGAGAGATGTGAAAAAGTAAGGGGAGTGAGCTCTCATGCAAGAGCCTAGCTATATATGCATTCCTAGGTAAATACAATAAATATGGAGAAGGAGAGAGAGAGAGGAGACGTGAAAAAGTACTAATACAATAGCCAACCTTATATATATTTTTGCGGGAAATAGCCAACCTTATAGCCCACACTATTGTATGAGTGCATATAGATGATGGCTATAGATGACATGGCAGTTCCTTACAGCCATCGGCTGGCTATATTATTAACCATGCTCTAATGCGTTTTTCAAAACCGCCTTTGACTATTGACAAGATTAATAGTACATGAGATGTATAATGTGAAAATTATATCATTGGAAGCTCCTTTCACATACGAATTTGACCGTATGCTTTGTGTAAGTTGCATGTCATATATTATTACTCTAACATTTGGTCAAAGTTAGCCTCGAAAAATGCATTAGGCCTTGTAGATGGAAGGAGGGAGTGGTAGTGGAAGTGGATCCTCTGACGTAGGTATCCCTGCCTTACCCTCCCTTTCGGTCACTTACTGGCGGACCCCATGCTTGCTAGGCCCCGCATGTCAGTTACTCAATGTGTTTGGCTACGTCAGGGGATCCTTATCCGTAGTATACTCCGCATAAAATGGAGGGAGTGGTAGTATAAATGACGTGGGCGGGGAAGGGGGAGGGACGTCGGTTTGCTCTCAACTGCGGTCCCACAAGCGAGCGAATACGCAAGACGAAGCGTGTCCCATTCGGTGAACGACATGGAGGGTCTAGCGTTCGAGGTGCAATGTGAACGCGACAAGAGTGATGTATAGTCAAAACCGATTGACCGGTCATCGCAGGAACCACTATTCACACCAGAACCTTCACTGCTCGGCCTACGCCAACCATTGCCCCAAAACCACATCTGCTCTCCAACCCATTCCCCCACCTTTCGATCCCCTAGCCCGCATCAAGCATCCCCTAGTTCGCCGGAAAGCCATGGTGCGCCGCAAGATCATGTACTACAAGATGCTGACGCCGGAGTGCCACGCAGAAATCGTGGCGGTGGTCGACGCCACAGACCTCCGTTCCCAAGGTCGCTTTGCGGCGGGCCAATCCCCGAGCTCTCTAGAGCCTAGCTACGAGGAGGAGGAAGCCAATCCAATGTTCATGGCAGAGGTTGCGATGTAGAAGGCCCCCGATGGGTATGAGATGATGGACTTCGACTTCGTGCCGGCGCCCGGGTCCCCCATGGTGCAGGCGGACCAACGGTTCAACCTGGCGATACTAAAGGAGGTCCGGGAGGCAGAGGCTCAACTCGACGCGGAGCGCGCGCATGCCACTGCCATCGAGGGTCTTCTGCAGGCGGAACCGGATGTCGTGGATGTGAACCGGAAGGAGGAGGCTCAACTCGACACGGAGCGCGCGGATGCCGCTGCCATCGAGGTCTTCCGGCCACTACAAAAAAAGACACATCCGTCACATTTTGGGCCGAATGAATTTTTTTTCTATCATACATATGACACTTCTATGACGATAATTGTTACAAAACCCGGTATCATCAAAGATGTGGTGGGCTCCTACTTCTATAACAAAAAATCATGACAGAAAATGGGCTTTTCGTCCTGGGCGGGCCGGAGACGCAGCTGCATGACATTCTTTAGGCCATCCATGACGGATAAAACCATGGTAGAAGCGAGGGCGAGGAAAATTTCGGGGAGTTCACAGTTATGGTGGGAGGTCGGGGGCCGAGCGATGTGCGTTTCTCTCGTACACGTACGCGCGTGTGTGCGAGGCGTTGGCTCTAACTGAACCCGAGCGAGGCGTTGGGCTCTAACTGAACCCGAGCGATTGCACTGCAGGCTACGCGTTACTGAACCCGAGCGATTGATCGATGGCTGTTAACCGAACCCGATCAAGCGATTCCTTTGCTACTGCTGCTAACTGAAGCCGATC
>NC_041382.1:477288434-477291789 GCF_002162155.2 Triticum dicoccoides | reverse complement strand
GGAGGGGTGCCCGTGGAGGGGTGGTTGAAGAGTAGCCGGTGGAGTAGCGCGCGGTGGAGGCTGGATGAACAGGAGCCCGTGGAGGCTGGAGGAGGTCGACGGTAGCCCGTGGAGGCTGGAGGAGGTCGACGGTGGAGATGAACAATATCCCATGGAGTCTCATTTTGCGGTACGCCACACCCCTCCCGATGAACAGGACCCCCGTTTCGACCGTAGGAGGTCCGTTTCGTCCATTTTGCGGTACGCCACACCCCTCCCGATCAACAGGACCCCCGTTTCGACCATAGGAGGTCCGTTTCCTCCGTTTTGCGGTACGCCACACCCCTCCCGATGAACAGGACCCCCGTTTCGACCGTAGGAGGTCTATTTCCTCCGTTTCGCGGTACACCAGACCCCTCCCGATCAACAGGACCCCGTTCTGAATGGAGGAGGTCCGTTTCCTCCGTTGTGCGGTACGCCAGGCCTCGTTTCCATCACATGTTCCGTCCAAGCCCTCCAGATGAACACGACCACGCATTCCGTTCCGACCCAGCTGGTTGGCTCCCACGCGTTCCGTTGCCTCCCGATGAACACGACACATTCTATTGCCTCCCCATGAACACGACGCATTCCGTTGCCTCCCCATGAACACGATGATGACGCTGTTTCTCCGTTCCGACCCAGCCATGTACACGAGCCCTGGCCGTACGTATGCGCGAGTAGGCGTTCAAGACCCCGCCCGTGTGTACACATACGTGGCCATATTTTCTTTCTTGCACCCTGGCCATTGTACGTACGTGTACATGCTACGTGCGCGTCTCTACTACGACACGTACACGCCTCTACTACGACACGTGCGTGCCTCTACATCCACCAGTATATATGTACGTACACGTTCGCGACCAGAATGACAACGCTACGTATGCTTCGACCAGGTGGGTCCCAACTGTCAGGCACTTCCTTGCGTACGAAGATGTAGCTGGTGGGTCCCAGCAGTCAGGGGGGCGAATCGTTCTTTTTGCCCGGATGCACTTCCTTGTGTGCGAAGATGTAGCTGGTGGGTCCCAACAGTCAGGGGGGCGAATCATTTTTTTTGCCCGAACACACTTCCTTGCGTGCGAAGATGTAGCTGGTGGGTCCCAGCAGTCAGGGGGAAACATTTTTTTCGTGAAATACAGTGGCCCATCCGGTGGGTCCCAGCTGTCAGGTGGAGGAATCATTATTTTCCGCGTGATAAGGAGGCTCTTCCTTGCTGCTGCCGTGGACCCAGCTGTCAGCCTCTCCACATACAATCCACGTCCAATGGAAGTCATTCCTTGACAATGTTGACCACGCCGCGCCGAGAGCACCAGGGCGGTGGACGACGGCGAGGCCTAGAAAGGGGAGGACGCGGAGCCAGGGAAGACGGGCAGTGGAAGCCCGTGCGGAGAGGAGTACGAGGGTTCACTGGTTCGGTTGCGGTGTGAGGCTGCCGTCGCCGTAGGGCCTGGCCAGCGGTGGGAATAGTAGGGGGCGGTGAGGCCTCCGCGGCAGCACATCCGGCCACGGGAGGCAGGAGCATGCGGCACGACCGGCGCTGCTTTGGGCGGCTGGAGCAAGAAGACCAGAGGTTGAAGAAGCACTACGGCCGTTGGATGGACATCGTACGATCACTGGAGCTAGAATCGTTTATTTGACTAAGTTGACAAAGCCCTCCGTCCCCGTCAACTTAGTAGGCCCACAAGTTAGCCTCCCACCAAGGTGGGTCCCAGCTAGAAGGGGGTATTCATTTTTTGTGCTAATAAGGAGGCACTTCCGATGGGTCCAAGCTGACAGCAGGGGGAATGTTTTTTCACGAAATACGATGGCCCGTCGGGTGGGTCCCAGCAGTCAGGGGCAAACATTTTTTTCGCAAAATACTGGTGGGAGTCCGGTGGGTCCCTGCTGTCAGGTGGAGGAATAATTATTTTCTGCGTAATAAGGAGGCACTTCCTTGCGGCTGTCGTGGACCCAGCTGTCAGCCTCTCCATGCACAGTATTCTTCTGATGGAATTCGGTCATTGACCACATTGACCATGCCGCGCCGAGATCACCATGGCGGTGGACAATGGCAAGGCCTAGGAAGGGGACAACGTGGAGCCGGGGAAGACGCGGCAGTGGATTCCCATGCGGAGAGGAGTACGAGGGTTCACTGGTTCGGTTGCACTGCCATCACCGCAGAATAACATGGGGTGTGGGTTTATGTACAACCACATAGTGTCACAAGTATAGGTTTCCATTTTTCTTTGCGGCCAGATACATCAAGAAGAGCCAACAGGTTTCCTACTCATCCTTCATTCTATACCTCACCTAAAAGACAAAATATACGTTTATTGCACACCTGATCATTGAGTCGCATTGACGGTTACGAATAGTGTGATAATACTGACCAGCTCAATTAAAATATATTAAGCTCACAATTTGATGGAATAGTTACTTTATGGCCATATGCCCCACATAAATGCAGGCATGTAATCCCCAAGAACCGACTAGCAGCTCAACAAAAATGCATCAAATTCTCAGTTTACCAAAAAACCAAGGCAATCTGTAGCCATGCTATACTAAATTCTAACTATAACAAGGATACTCACTACACTAGACATCAAAGGGATGTCCAAAAGCAAACTCCGTTCCCATTTGTTGCTCAAGTAAATAGCAGGCATGCCTCACATGTTTTTGTTCTAGAAAAACACAGACTCCGGCTTTGACAGCATAATACAGAGTACTGAACCAACATTGTGAATACAAGATCCTCCACCACTGCAGGTAACACCAACAGCCACAGGGAGCCCTAACTTAGTCCAAAATGACATGGCTAGGTCTCAGGTTTTCCCCACTATAAACATGGAAGAACACACATAGAGATCCATGGATCGCACCCTGCCCCCAGCTATGCGCTGTACCGATCATGCCCTGGCACCTGCGCATCAACACAACAACTAATCACACGGCCACATCCGCCCTCTCACGCGCCAGCCCACCCACCTACGCATCACGTCAGAGTGCAGCCATGTCATTCAATCAACACACGACCAGTATAAATCTGCTCTGATTTCGCAGGCCCGGAGGAGCAGGGGACGGATTCGGCACGAATACGCAGCAGGGCGGGCTGGGGAAGAAGGAGGGAGGGGGGAGTGTTGGGGCGGGCGGCGCTTACGGATTGCTCGGAGTGCCAGGCGAGGCCGCGTCAACTAGGAGATGGGATTGGGGTAGGGTCGCCTCACTCACCTGCTAGCTAGCGCACCGGCGTCGGGGAGAGGCGGGCGGGTTCGGGTGGCGTGGCAAGGAGGTTGGTCGGTGCGGCGGTCCTCGATGTACGGTGGCGGTCCTCCTCGATCTGCGGCGGCGGTCCTCCTTG
>NC_041382.1:477276139-477288056 GCF_002162155.2 Triticum dicoccoides | reverse complement strand
GCTCGTCGGTGACGGTGGAGCGGGGGAGGGTTGCAGTGGGTCGTCGGCGGCGGTGGAGCTAACGGGGGAGGGTGCGGGTGGGATCGAGATGGAAGGGGGTCGAGATCGAGATGGAGGGGGAATCGAGATTGAGATGGAGGGGGATCGAGATCAAGTGTCCTCATGAATTCAAAAAGTGCCCATGAAATTTAAAAATATTCATGATATCAAAAAGTGCCCATGAAATACAATCGAGAAATGAAGACTACGATTTAAATACAATCAATCTTAGCTAGCTATCTATTCACAATCTTCTTGCCCTTCTTTTTCGCAAATGGAGTTCTTCTGTGGAACGGACGTCCTTTAGGTAGGGTGGTCCTGCTTCTTCTTGTGGTGTGTGCTGCTACTTCATCATTGTCGTCATGTTCGATCTTCGGGTCGCCGTACTTGTCGAAGTCTTGCTCATTGGCTACTCCATCCATTCCGATGATCTTCCTTTTGCCTCTCCTCACGACAACACGACTGGGCTTTGACGGGTCGGTAATGAAGAAGCATTGGTCCACTTGGGAAGCCAGTACCCATGGCTCATTTTTCGCGGTGACGTTTGCGCCCGCGGTCTTGGATTTGGCTTCAGGTATAACCATGGTGGTGAAATACCGGTCTTCTTTTAGGACGCTCTTGGCCCATCTGACACGGAACATCGGGACCTTCTCTCCAGCGTAGCTCAGCTCCCAGATCTCCTCGATCCTTCCGTAGTATCTGTCCTTGTCGTTACCGGTGTAGGATTCCATTGTTACCCAGGAGTTCTGATAACCATCGCTCTTCATGTCCTTGTCCTCGGTGTAGAATGTGTAGCCGTTGATATCGTACGCCTCATAGGTCATCAGGTTGTGCTCGGTGCCCTGTGACAAGGCGAATATGAGTTGTTCTTCCGCGGAAGAATCCTCATGTAAAGGGTACGACAGAAGCTTCTGCTTGAACCAACGCGTGAAACATAAGTTGTGCTCTTTGAGTATATCTCCGTCCGTCCTCTGTTTGCCTCGGTCATTGTACGTCTTCTCAATAAAGGTTTTGTGCTCTACCACCCAAGGATCGACCACGTCTATGTTTTGTAGCACGACTAGGTTTGCTCTTTCAAAGTCGGCGACTCCACCCTCGAAGTCGACATGCATTTCGCGGCGACCCTCACGGTGACCCCATCCAGCGAGCCTGCCAAGGTGCCTGTTGACGGGCAGACCAACGGGGTTCTCGATGCCTAGATAATTCGTGCAGTAGGAGATGCACTCTTCGGTCAGAAAGCCCCTGGCTATACTTCCCTCTGGACGTGACATGTTGCGAACGTATCCTTTGATGACACCGTTCATCCTTTCGAACGGCATCATGCTGTGCAGGAACGTCGGCCCGAGTTGGATGATATCCTCCACGATATGGACCAGCAGATGCACCATAACGTCGAAGAATGCGGGCGGGAAGTACATCTCAAGCTCACATAGTATCACCACGATCTCTTCCTGTAGCCTTCTGAGTTGCCTCACGCCAATCGACTTCCGAGAGAAGACGTCGAAAAAGTTGCATAGGCCAAATAGCGTTTCACGGACGTGCGCGTCCATGATCCCATGGATTGCAACTGGAAGTATCTGCGTCATCAGCACGTGACAGTCATGAGACTTCATCCCGCTGAACTTCTGCTTCGTTGGGTCTAGGTATCTGCTTATCTTCCCCGCGTAACCGTAAGGAAGTTTTACTCCTAGGAGGCAGGTGAAAAACTGCTCAATCTCCTCCTGACTTAGAGTGAAGCACGCGGGAGGGTAGTCATTTCCGGTCTTCTTGGCCTTTTTGCCTTTGCGACGACTTTCTGTGTCCTGCTTCGCCTCATCATCATCATTAGCGTGAAGCTCCTGCCTGATGCCCATTGATTTCAAGTCTGCCCTTGCTTTCGGCCCATCTTTGGTCCTCTCTGGCATGTTGAGTAGGGTACCAAGCAGACTCTCGCACACGTTCTTCGTGATATGCATGACATCAAGGCTGTGAGGCACACGGTGGATCTTCCAGTACGGCAAGTCCCAGAAAACAGACCTCGTTTTCCATACCTTCAGCAGCGGCTCTGGCGCCTTTCGCTTCTTTCCCGGCTCTGGTGCCTTTTGTTTCTTTCCCGGCTCTGGCGCCTTTTGCTTCTTTCCCGGCAGTGGGCAGTCTTTCCAATTTTTCAACAGCTCGTCTATTTCCTCGCCGCTCCTCGTACACGGGCGTTTTCGGGGTTCGGTTTCACCATCGAATAGATCCTTGTGTTTCCTCCATGGGTCATCGTCGCAAAGCCACCTTCAATGTCCCATGAACACGGTTTCGAAGACCCGGGATCTCTATCTAGCTGGCGATACGTTGTGTCATCCATGCACCTTACGCATCTAGAAAATCTGTGGACTACCTGCCCCGCGAGATATCCGTAACCGAGATAGTCGTGCACCGTCGTGAGCAGTGCGGCTCTCATAGGGAAATATTCTTTCTCTGCGGCGTCCCATGTATTGGCTGGCGTTTTCCACAGTGTGTCTAGCTCCTCCTTCAGCAGCCCCAGATACAGATTGATGTCGTTCCCTGGTTGTTTCGGCCCTACAATTAGCATACTCATGTGAATGTACTTCCTCTTCATGCACAACCAGGGGGGAAGGTTGTACATCCACACAAACACAGGCCAGGTGTTATGTGTGCTTCTCTGGCTGCCAAACGGATTGACTCCATCGGTGCTCGCGCCCAGCACGATGTTCCTTGGATCCTTCCCAAATTCTGGGTATTCTAAGTTCAACGCTTGCCACTGGCTCGCATCCTTAGGGTGACTCAGCATCTTGTCTTTTTTATTTATCTCCGGATCATTCCCGTCATCTTCCCGCTTCTTCTCCTCCCTATCCGCGTGCCAATGCAGGAGCTTTGCTACCTTAGGGTCCGCGAAATACCGCTGCAAACGAGGAGTGATCGAAAAGTACCACACCGACTTTCGAGGAGCTTTCTTCCTCTTCTTGTATCGAGTGATGCCGCACACCGGACATATGGTAGACTCCGCGTGCTCGTCCCGATAAATGATACAATTGTTCATGCACACATCGTATTTCACGTGCGGTAAATCCATAGGACACACGATTTTCTTCGCCTCCTCGAAACTGGTCGGGCACTTGTTCCCCTTGGGAAGACGTTCGTGCCAGAATGACATGTTCTCGTCGAAGCATGCGTCGGTCATTTTGTGTTTTACCTTCATCTCCAGAGCTATGAGCGTTACTTTCAGGCGGGTATCCTTGGGCCTGCATCCTTCATACAATGGAGTAACCGCGTCTATCTCCAGTTGATCCATCTTGGCTTTCTCTCGGGCGGCAGCTCTTGCGTTATCCGTTTGCTTGAGAAGCAGCTCTTGAATATGAGGGTCCTGCACCCAGCCTCCATCGTCGTCTGCTCCGGCATCTTCATCTTCATGATCATGCCCTTCGTCTTGATCTTCCTCATCATCATGTACGGCATCTTCTACATGATGACTCTGTACAGCATCACCGTCGTGATCATGTCCTGGAGATTCTTCGTCTTCTCGCCCGCCCTCGCCGCGGTGGTACTTGTCTTGTTGCCCTTCCTCATTTCTTGCCCGTCCCCCATGGACGACTTCATAGTCATCTTCATCACCTTGCCATCGATAGCCATCCATGAAACCACGCAAGAGCAGGTGGTCCCGCACCTTCCCGGAATCCGGGTCCGCAATAAGGCTCTTCAGCTTGCATCTTCGACACGGACATCTTATCTTTGTCTCGTTCTTTTGAAGCATCTCGGCCTTCACGGAGCTCAAAAACCTATTCACGATGCTTTCAGTCATCAAGAGCAGGTGGTGCGCCATTAGTAGTTTTGCAAAAAAGTAAAAAAATATAAATATATATACTAATGGCGCACCGGGTAATAGTGTGCCATTACTAGTTTAAACTAGGAATGGCGCACTGTGAAACGGTGCGCCATTAGTAGTTTTGCAAAAAAAGAATAATTTTTTTTACAGTAATGGCGCACTGTCTGCCTGGTGCACCATTACTAGTTAGAACTAGTAATGGCGCACTTCGACCTGATGCGCCATTAGTTTGTATGGAAAAATGGAAAAAAAATTAATACTAGTGGCGCACCCTGTTTCTGGTGCGCCATTAGTGTCTTCCACACTAATGGCGTATCACCAACCGGTGCGCCATTAGTATATAGTAGTGGCGCACTGCTTCCATGGTGCGCCATTAGTATCAATCCTATCTATAGCCCTTTTCCTAGTAGTGACAGGGGGTGTGGGTGAGTGGAGTGGAGGGATGGCCTGGCCAGCGGTGGGAGTAGTATGGGGGCGGTGAGGCCTCCGCGGCAGCACAGCCGGCCACGGGAGGCAGGAGCAGGTGGCACGACCGGCGCTGCTTTGGGCGGCTGGAGCAAGAAGACCAGAGGTTGAAGAAGCACTATGGCCGTTGAATGGACATCATACGGTCAGTCGAGCTAGAATCATGCATATTGACTAAGTTGACAAAGCCCCTCGTCCCCGTCAACTTTGTAGGCCCACTATACTGGGTCCCAGCTAGCAGGGGGAGTATTCATTTTTTTGTGCGTAAGAAGGAGGCACTTCCTTGCGTGCGAAGATATAGCTAGTGGGACCGAGCTGTCAGCGGCGGTAACGTTTTTTCATGAAATACAAAGGCCCTTTCAGTGGGTCCCAGATGTCAGGTGGAGGAATCATTATTTTGCGCGTAATAAGGAGGAATTTCCTTGCGTGCGGCCGTGGACCCAGCTGTCAGCCTCTCAACGTACAGTCCACTTCAGATGCATGTCAGTCGTTGACCATGTTGACCACGCCACGCCGAGAGCACCAGGGCGGTGGACGACGGCGAAGCCTAGGAAGGGGACGACACGGAGGCAGGGAAGACTCGGCAGTTGTTTTTATTTCCCATGCGGAGGGGAGTACGACCGTACGAGGGTTTACTGGTTCGTTTGCCATCGCCGGAGAATAACAACAGGTGTGGGTGAGTGGAGGGATGGCTAGGCCAGCGATGGGAGTACGGTGGGGCGGTGAGGCATGCGCGACAGCACAGCCGGCCGCGGGGAGGAGGGAGCAGGCAGTCCCGCCAGTACTTGTTTGAGCGGCTAGAGCAGGAAGAGCAGAGATTGAAGAAGCACGACGGCCGTTAGATGGACATCCAATAGTATACATGCCATCTGTGGAAAGCCTCAAATTTGTGGAAAACAGCATACAACCCATCTTCCATTATTTCAAATAATTTACAGCCCATTTGCTAATTCTTACGGGTTTTTTTGGAGCCCATATTCTTTTTGTTAGCATTACAGCCCATATTGTGGCCATGGTTAAAAAATTATACGAAATTTTGCATATGTCGGTGCGGTCTGAACTGTTTTTAATCCAGAAATTTCGAGTCACATTCAGACTGATTTTAAAAATAAATGTATATCAATATAAAATCCAATAAATTGTCCACGCATAAAAATCAATGCAATTTAAAATCTTGAAATGAAAAAAAAGATATTTGAAACTAATTGCCGGTTTGATGTGTTTTAAAAATGTACAGAATCGCTCGTGACTCAAAGCGTCAGTGCACTGCTGCTCCATGTCCCGCTGGCGGCGCAAATCGGTGATATGCTGCTCCTCTGCCAGGCGGTCATGCTCCAACAACTCCTGCTCCTCTGCCATGCGGTCGCGCTCCAACAACTCCTCGATCTCTGCATTGCCATCTAAAGACAGATAGAATACCTCCTCCCTCCGTCTGCCTTCCGGTGAAAACCCGAACACTAGTTCCGACGGTGACTACCTCTGGCGTCGCCTACCGCGGACGGGCGGGGGCATGGCGGACATGGCGAGCGACGTCGGGCCAGTGGGGGCTTATGAGGATATGGCGAGTTGGGTCACGGTGGCACCGGAGAAGGCCGGGAAACAGTACTTATAGGCGGAAGGTAGCGCGACGGTCATCAGAATTGAATGCATAATGGCTTAGTGCACCAGCTTGCCGTGGAAAACTAGAGAAACTAAAATTATGACTGTGCTGTCCCGTCCCGTCTGGGTCACACGCCGGCATGGCGGTCAAACAAGTGCACTCGAATCATCTCCCTCCTTGTCAATAATGATTCCATGGATTTAAAAAGCCCGCAACAATTAAAGCATTTCTTTTTTCACATCAGTTAGCTGCCTTAATTACGGCCGACTGCATGCAGGCACTCAGAATCGCTCGCAGGTAGTACGCGAAGCAGCATGCAATGAGTCGCAACCGAGGGCACGCATGCAGCCACTTAAATCGCTGGAATTAATTAGGCTGAAACTTCTGCATGCCGTTAATTATTGCCATGCCTTGGTCTTGCTGCTTTGCTCGTGGGACTAATAAACCCAGACGGAGGGAGTACCTTGGTTGGTGAGAGGTTTAAATTAAGCCCTGCAAACCGGAAAGGAGGTACTAGTACGTGCGTGATCCGCTATTTATTCGTGTAGGATCGAGTAGGTCGTTTCTTGAATTGAGCCCTGCAAACCGGAAAGGAGCACTACTAGGAAAAGGGCTATAGATAGGATTGATACTAATGGCGCACCAGGGAAGTAGTGCGCCACTACTATATACTAATGGCGCACCTGTTGGTGATGCGCCATTAGTGTGGAAGACACTAATGGCGCACCAGAAACAGGGTGGGCCACTAGTATTAATTTTTTTTCCATTTTTCCATACATACTAATGGCGCATTAGGTCGACAATGCGCCATTACTAGTTTTAACTAGTAATGGCGCACCAGGCAGAGAGTGCGCCATTACTAATGGCGCACCACCTGCAGGTGCGCCATTAGTAACTAAGGTTACTAATGGCGCATTTCCTTGTGGTGCGCCACTACTATATTCCCCCCACACTAAATCCCCAATCTCTCTAATCTCTCCCCTGCCTCATCGATCTCACCCGCTGCCCCCCGGCCATGTTCTCCGTCCCCCTCGCCGCCCCCCCGCCTCCTTCGCTGTCCCCGAGCAGTGTGGCCAGTCCAGACCAGGGAGGAGTGCCCCACGCACCCACCCGACCGCGCCGCCGCCTCGTCTCCTCCCACCTCTCGCCCCTCCGACCGGATAAGCGGAACCTCCTCCCCCGCCTCCCGCCGCCTTCCCGTGCCGCCCACTCCGACCTCGCCGTCCCTGAGCAACAGCAGCAGCAGCAGTGCTCCGCCCCCTCGCGCTAGCCTAGGGCTTCCGCTCTGGTATCAGCCCCTGTGACCTTGGCCACTTCGTTGCCTCCCGGTAGAGCAGAGATTCTACTGCTTGTCTTGTGTTTTTCTAGGTTGCTGCGTGCGCGCGAGATAGGAACTTACTCCCAGTGAACTTACTAGCGTTTTATGTTACTGCTTGATTACTAGCATTGGGTAGCACCAGTAAACCTTATTTCGTGTATATTCACCTAGGTTACATCACCACAGCTCTATTTAAATCTCATTGCCGAAATTATATCTAGCAAATATCATCTCTGACACTGCTTGTGCTTGTATGTGTTTGTAAATTGAAAACCTGGAGTAGAACAAGTCCATGCATCACAATCTACCATAATCTATTCCCCAAGCTATCACAATCTATCATAATTTATGTGTCCAGCTATCATAATTTGATTAGTTCCATAAATTTGTATGACCATAGATTTAGAAAATTTTACAGATTTGTATGACCAAAGATACAATTCAGATTTGATTAGTTCCATAAATTTGTATGACCAAACATATATTTCAGATTTGTATAGTTTCAGAGATTTGTATGACCAAAGATACAATTCAGATTTGAATTGTTTCAGAAATTGGTATGACCAAAGGTGCTATTGTATATAAATGGGCTGCTGTAGAACTGTTCTTCATCTTTACAGTGCTGTTGTATAGTAATATGCTGAATTTTCTGCTCTGATTGTTGCTCAGAGAAATTTAGCAAAAAAATGGGGTCCTGGGAGACGCCGCTGCTGCTTGAGGCCCTTGAGAGGCCCTTCGTGTCGTGATGATTTTGCAAGTACCCTGAGAGGCCCTTGAGTTTGCCGGAATGTCGATTAACTTCCGTTCCGGCAAATTCGGGTACTCCATATGTCCTATTTTCAGCAAAGGTCATGCTGAAATTTTCCGTGAATTTTAGCATGACTTTGCTAAAAATCGGACATATGAGGTACTTGCTACTAATGCATGGGCCGGGGTATCTTAGTACTTAATTAAGTAGGATCAACTGCCCCTTTATTCTTGCTGTATTAAACCATAGGTGGCAATAGAGCCAAGTGATTAGTGCCAAGTGATTAGGCCCAACCTAGGGTGCCTCGGCATCGATAAACCCTAAATGATGAAAACTTAACTTGGCTGCCCCGGATGCCTCGGTGTCGATGAGAACCTAAATGATGTACGCTTAGGCTTTTAGGGTGCCTCGGCGTCGACAAACCCTAAATGATGAAAGCTTAGGCTTTTAGGATGCCTCGGTGTCGACAAACCCTAAATGATGAGACCATGAGCTTGTTCCTTGACAATAACCAACTTTTTGACCAAACTTTTTTCCTATTTAGAGCGAAACATGGCCCACAATGACGAGGCCGGTGGTTCGGGCGGCAAGCAATTCTGGGAGCTGTCCCAGGATATGTCGTCATCATCATCGGACGATGAAAGTCTCCCGGCGGAGTGCGACTGGTGCCACGACGATCGAGGTCTGTGCGACATGCCTCACCTGGACGATGATCGGCGCTTCAGCTTTAAGCTCGAGGAGACCTTCGAAGTTGAAACGGTACACAACGACGACAAGTGTTATTTTCATAATTAAGCATGACTTCAACTATTTCAACATGTAATTTTCATCTTTTACAATTCGAGTATAGCTTATCCCATGCCATGCAAGACGCTATGTCTTGGAGAGGATGGATTTTGAAGACCATGAAATTTCTGAAACAAAGAAAATTCACCTAAGGACTCATCACGATGTGGACTTTGAAGTAAATCTACATAATTCTGAGAGCGTAACCCATTTTGGTTGGAAAAATTGGGAAGCATTTTGCAAGATGTATGGTTTTGATGAGGGTATGCTTATCACCATGGATCTTGGTAATCCTGACATCAACCAAGACAATATGGACATTTGGGTCCTTGTTGATACGCCTCCAGTTCTACCGCTATGTGAGTTTCTCAAACATAGTTATTAGCTAATTTATATTGTTTATTTCAAAATAGTTGACATCTTATTTCCATTGACAGCTTATTTTTATTATTCAAAGAATGTGCGGGAGATGGTAGACAAAACCCACTACACCGATGGCTCCGAATTAACAACTTACAAGGAGAAAAATCATTTGGTCGGATTTTGTACTGACATTGAGAATTACAATATCTACAATCAAACTCCTCAACATTATGGTAAATACGTGCCACTAGTGCATGTGTTCAACTACGGTAACTACCATGGAGATACCCTGGTAAGATTTTTACTATTACGACATCTGTGCATCTTTTGCATACTTCTAAAACTAGTACATCATTGCTAACTATGAAGTTATTACTATGTTTTTGAACAGATAATCCCAGAGAATTGTGTGCCTCATATGATGTATCTGAAAGGTAGTGTTAATGTTTTGAACATACAGCCAGGTCGTCCTACGAATCTCAACTGTCCATACGAGATTTCTAAAAGAAGTGGAGACATGAAAATCAAAGGATGGAAAAAATGTATGGACAGTCGTAAGGAGCTTTTTGGAAGCAAAAGGAAGCGAAGCGCAAGAATTGGAGACAGGATGTTCTCCATTCTCCATAATGGAGAGTCAGGGTCTATATCGTTTTATGCTATTTTAGCTTCAATAGGGTATTTAGGTCCTGCCTAATACTGATGATCATGTGCTAAGAACAATTAAGTAGGGTTGGTTCGAAGACTATCAAGATGATGATCGTATGACTTGTTATGAATAACGAGTAGAAGTTGTATGATGATGATTAGTAGGACTTGTTAGGATTAGTATTACTTCCACAAACTTGATACTCGCGGTGTTGAGACTTGTAATGTTTTATCTTTGTTCGGTCTTTTGAATTCGGAGACTAATATGATGAATTGTATTCGGAGACTAATCTTCTATTTTATTCGATGAATCTGATGTTGCTGTGTGCTCCTGTCTATATTCTGTCTAATAATATATTTTATATTCTGTCTAATAATATATTTTGTAACCTGCGCAAAAATCAGAAAAGGTAAAAAAACAAATATTCATACTAATGGCGCATCACCACCAGGTGCGCCATTAGTATGCCAAAGGATACTAATGGCGCATCAACAGAGAATGCGCCATTAGTATGACAAAGCCATGCTTACGTATGGCCCCCCGGGAGGCACACTAATGGCGCATGCTGTTACATACTAATGGCGCACTAGTTGGTGCGCCATTAGTATACCAGATACTAATGGCGCACGTGTGGTGCGCCATTAGTAAGATATACTAGTGGCGTGCTATTAATGGCGCACTGGTAATGCGCCATTAGTAGGCAAAACCAGTGCGCCATTAGTAGGCCTTTTCCTAGTAGTGGAGGTAGTACGTGCGTGATCTGTTATTTATCCGTGTAGGATCGATAGTGTAGCTTGTCAGTTTCTTCAGAGGTAGGCATTTTTATCCGTTATGGATCGATAGTGTAGCCTGTCAGTTTCTTCGGAGGTAGGCATTTTTATTCAAAAAACTGCCACTTCGCATCTTGCATCGCAAATAAAACTGCCAGGAGCGCATTTCTAGGCTAGCTAGTGATCGATCAGTAACTTGTAAACACTGAGCGAACAGAAATAAGTAACTGTTAATGCATCTCAATGATTCACAGATCATATACAAATATGTAGCTCCAAAAGCAAAGATCAGCCACTTCGGATCTTGCATCGCAACTAAAACTAACTAGTATGATTCCCATACATAAGATCAACATGTTAATGCATCTCAATGATTCACAGATCATATACAAATATGTAGCTCCAAAAGCAAAGATCTAGAAAAAACATCTGTTCTTCCTACTAACATTGATGCTTCTCTCACTACTAGGAAAAGGCCTACTAATGGCGCACCAGTTTTGCCTACTAATGGCGCACTGCTGGTGCGCCATTAGTATCATGCCACTAGTATTTCTTACTAATGGCGCACCAAGCAATGCGCCATTAGTATAGAACACCATGTGCCATTAGTATGCCTCCCAGGGGGCCATATTTAACCATGTGCTTTGGCATACTAATGACGCACTGTTGGGTGATGCGCCATTAGAGTGATTATAACAGTGCGCCATTAGTGTCTTGTGCGGTGCGCCACTAGTATGAATATTAGGGATTTTTTTTCATTTCTGATATTTTCACAGGTTAAAAAATATTAGAGATAACATACAACACAGATCTGCTTAGCTTACATACAGGGGGCCATATGTAACGATGTTACCTGCGTCCACCAGATCATATCCAACACACAAGTTTCATCATATATACATACATAGCCAACACATAGTTCCATCGTTACATATTACAAAAGTTTCACAATGTTCATTCAACACCGTTATCCATCAATTCACAAAAGTTTCACATTGATACAAAATAAAAACACAAATGGAAAAGAAGCACTCCATCCATGCAAGCTTTCGTGAACTAAATCAAATCTGCAAAATGATAAACAAGAAGTTAGAAGAAGAAAAAGAAGAAGAGAAGAAGAAAAAGACTAAGAAGAATAAGAAGAAGACTATAAGCTTATTATGTAAACTTGATCATTTTGTGCTAACATAAGTAATTTTGGAGCTAACCTATAGGAAACTAAGCATATAAGCTCTAAGTTAGCATATCAGAGCCAACTTAGGTAAAATGAAGCTAACATATGTCATTTTGGATAAGAAGAAGAATAAGAAGAAGACTATAAGCTTATTATGTAAACTTGATCATTTTGTGCTAACATAAGTAATTTTGGAG
>NC_041382.1:477273055-477275916 GCF_002162155.2 Triticum dicoccoides | reverse complement strand
TATATATATATATATATATATATATATATATATATATATATATATCATTTTGGAGATCTGACATACCTGACATAGTTCAGTTCTCATTGTTCTTCTCCTTCTCCTTCTCAGCCTGATGCGTCAAGATCGGCGAGGCGGTGGAGGCAGCTGTGGGATGTAGTCTTCTACCACAATTGGCGTGGTCATGTCACCCAGCTGTGGGATCGCCGGCGCCACCACCGGTGCATGGTAATTGTCAGGCACCACCACCATCGCGAGGCCACCCTCAGCCACCACCATCTCTTGCCCATGGTCAGCCACCACCATCTCTTGCCCATGGTTAGCCACCACCATCTCTTGCACCTGGTCAGCCACCACCATCTCTTTCCCTTGGTCAGCCACCACCAGCGCTAGGTCATCCTCAGCCTAATGCCCATCGTCATCATGCAGCTCCTCATCCCCACTCTGCTCCTCTTCTCCCCACTCCAGTCCGGATCATCCTTCTTGCTGTCTTCGCTGCTGCCAGAATCGCTGCTGCTTTCGCTAAGGCCAGAATCGATGTTGCTTTTGCTACAACTATAATCGCTGCTGCTTTGGCTGTAGCCAGTGTCGCTGCTGCTGCTCCCATTGCCTGTCCAAATGCAACAATGACCGTTAACAATCGATGTGAGACAAAGCCAAATGTAGAGGAATAAGAAGAGGCAGAACGCACTGGCATCTTCGTCTTCAGCGTAGCGCATGCGACACATAGTCTTGTTGAAAACCTTCACGATGAGCATTGTGGCGTCATCATCGTACCTCAAGAGAAGAAAGTACCCGATTCACAGGTCGTAGGCACTGTAGAACTTCTCCCAGCCACGACACAGGTACATGTGGCCCTCCTCGATCACCAACTCCACGTTCCACAGCCTGCGAACCCCGCTGCCGGCCTGTCAGAGCTTCACATTATCTGGCGGATCCTCACCCAGCATCTTCATAAAAGCGTCAGGCAGCCTCTGCAATTTGGGACAAGGAGTGATGTAGCAAACAACAGAGTTATCATAATGAGATGGGTGGAGGGGAGATCTCTCGTTTTATATACCTGCCTCGTGGCTGATACTGAAGAAGAAAGTATGATAGTGAAGAACTCGAAAGCATCCAACTCGTACTCCGGTGAGGCAGAGCAGTGGTGGCTGCTTCCCCCCATCTCTGATAAGCAGCAGAAGAGACCAATTAGTACCCTTAACATTATAGCAGCATAAATTTTGAGCAGAAGATAATCAACATTAGTCGCAAGTACCCCATATGTCCTATTTTTAGCAAAGTCATGCTAAAATTCATGGAAAATTTCAGCATGACCTTTGCTGAAAATAGGACATATGGAGTACCTGCAAAATCATTATCCCCGCATAATGAAGTCGCCAATGGGTCATTCAAAAGATCACAAGTAGCATCATCACAAGTACAACATCATGACAAGTACAACAGTAGCAGCAGTGAATACAGGCATAACAGCAGCAGCAGCAGTTAAGAAAAGTTGCCGAAGCTTGTAAAACTATACTGTCCTAGAACAAATAAGCCGGCAGTAGGTCCATTGGGACTCGTTTAAATGCAGAGAGTCTTGTTTTGGGTTCAGTTTAAATTTCAGGTCAAGACTTATTCCATGTCTCCCTCCTCTTGCTCTTTTGCTTTGCCCAGAGAATTATTGGTACCAAGTACTACTACTACTACTACTACTACTACACTTTTTTACTTTCAGCGATTTAACACTTGTCTCTCTGTTTATTAAAGTTGTTGTTTATGTGTAAACTACCTCTGTTTCTAGGTAACAAGAGTTATCATCAATGCTTTTGAGTTTATTAAGTACCTTCAGTTCTGAGCTTTAAATGTCAAAAGAGCTTCACAGAATCTTGAATCCTCCAAATCACTCTTAACAGTTCTGCATTGCACAAAGGCAGCAATGAGCCAATGATATCAGTAGCAATAATAGGTGCTTACATTCTCATAACGTCAGTATTAGTTAACCAAAACTGAACCTATAGAGTTCTAGTACAGTGAGTAACTCCCAATTCTTTTAATAGAAGCACAATTAACAAAAGAACTAAGGAGTCTAGGACAATGCCACCAGATAGAATTTGAAGGAAAAACGTTCTTCCAGAACCTTCAAGCCACAATCATACATAGAGTGGCTGATCATATAAGCTATATTTAAATAAACATCAACTAAACTTGATGACAAGAAAAACTACAATCACATTGATACACACAGATCAATTCTTAAACTAATTCTAACCAGATTTATAAGTACTCATGGACACCAGTTGCATCAGCGACACAACACTAGATTACACAACCTAAACCAGCCAAACAATCAAGCTAGAAATAGTTGGCTGAACCATGGCTAACCAAACTCCAACCTACAAAGTTAATCTGCACTGGAAGACTTTTGCATCCTTTTTAGGGTGACTTCTAGATCCTTGTAAATAGCACAACACAATTGAAAAAAAATTGTAGAGCATCCTGTTACAAACTTGTTCTGATCCTGCAAAGAACAGACTTGGGCGGGCGCGGCCGGTCGCCAGAGGGGTCAGGGAAGGGTGGAGAGGGAGGAAGGAGGAAGGAGGAGAGGGATGAAGGAGGAAGGAGGAGAGGTACCTGGGTGGGCGCGGCTGGTCGTCGGAGGGGTCGGGGTCGGGGTCGGCGATGGCGGCGGCGTCGAAGGGATGGCTCGAGGGTGACCGCGCTCGTCCGGGTCCTCGTAGTCGAAGAGGAAGACAGCGGCGGTCCTCTTGGGCGCCTAGGTTGGTCGTGGGGAGGCCGGCGGCCGCGGTCATCGTCCTGCACCCCGTGCCTGGACTGAGGTAGAGGCGGCGCAGGGCAGGGGCCGACGCGGGGGGCGCGGG
>NC_041382.1:477256625-477272342 GCF_002162155.2 Triticum dicoccoides | reverse complement strand
GGTGGCGGTGGAGTGGGGGAGGGTGCGGGGGGTGCTCGTCAGCGGCGGTGGAGCGGGGGAGGGATCGAGATCGAGATGAAGCGGGATAGCGATCGAGATGGAGGCGGATCGAGATCGAGATGGAGGGGGAATCGAGATCAAGATGGAGGGGGATCGAGATCGAGTGTCCTCATGAATTCAAAAAGTGCCCATGAAATTTAAAAATATTCATGATATCAAAAAGTGCCCGAGAAATGAAGGCTACAATTTAAAAATATTCATGATATCAAAATATTAATGATATTCATGAATTCAAAATAATTTTTATACTAATGGCGCACCGTGGCACAGTGCGTCATTACTAGTTTAAACTAGTAATGGCGCACTATGCGACGGTGCGCCATTAGTAGTTTTACAAAAAAGTAAAAAAAAAATATAGTAGTGGCGCACTCTATGGCTGGTGCGCCATTAGTAGTTCTAACTACTAATGGCGCACTTTGCCTGGATGCGCCATTAGTATGTTTGAAAAAATGAAAAAAAAACAATTTGTTACTAGTGGCGCACCTTGTGCCTGGTGCGCCATTAGTGTCTTCCACACTAATGGCGCATCTCCACATGGTGCTCCATTAGTATATAGTAGTGGCGCACCACTTCTCTGGTGCGCCATTAGTGTCAATTTCATCTTTAGCCCTTTTCCTAGTAGTGTCTTGGCCAACATTCAGTACAGACTGAAAGAAAATTTTGTTTGTGAAGTCTACAATTCCTCTTGCAAACGTAAGTGGTTTCACTAACAGCTGGAACCATGAGAATGAACCACACATGATGGAGGAACATCGACTGCAATATGATTTGGTCTTCTCTCGATCACACCGTGAGACTTTTTTCGGAATACAAACTTTAACTTAGGCAAAATGATGCCCATTGTATAATCAGACCAAAGCAATGAAGCACCTAGTGTTGGCCAATAAATAGTACAGTACTACTTTTCTGCAGTCCATGAAGTGACTATCCAATCTTTCTGTGTCTATTTTCAAATGGCATTGCATGCAGTGACTATACTATTCTCTTGTGCAGTTCAACCAAAATTGTGGACACTTTGTTTGTTTGCCAAATAGCAATGGGCAGACATCTCTGTCTGCACAAATATCAAGCAGCTAGTAAACATATACCACACCTTGTATTTTCGGTTTAAACATGTCTCTTCCACTTAGCATATGTCATGTTCTGCACTGGACAATCTGATACAGTTATTTTTTGCCCTAGACAATTTCATACTGAATTGATTTGCTGGTTTAGAGCAGAAATATAGCACCTATTCTTCATCAAACCAAGGATATGCATGTTCGCAGTGATGGAAGAGGTGAAATCGATACAACCGAAATTGAGCATCCAATCATTGAATCATGTCCTGCACCTCCAATGTAGGTCCACCCTGCCAATAAATTCACATGCAAACGACTAGTATTACTATCTAATGACAGTACAAAAAGAGTAGCAAGATAGTAGCAAACCATGTACCTTCGTAATGAATAGCTCATAGTGCCACCAATTGGATATAAAGGTTTGGAAAAAAACATGCTCCTAATGTTGAACCAGTTGGACTTTTTGTGCAGTTCCACTAAAATCGAGCATCCTTGTTTGCATAGATATTGAAAGTGTGATTACTCTAAAAGTGGCACTAGTTGAAGCATAGACTCACAAATATAAGCATTCCAATTTCTTAATGGGAAAAGGTAGCAAGACTGTTTTCTAACCACTTGTTTGAAGGAATAAATAAAGCAACAGCGGCTGATGTCAGGAAGGCATACATAGTTTTTTCTGAAAAACTGAGCCATTCCTGACCTTTCCTCTTCTTTTAAGCAAATTTTGTGCAGTTCTACTAAAATAAAATGCCATCACCGCCATGACAATTCAGTGATACTGTACAAAAGGAAATGACTTAACATTACATCATGATGTCAGGTATGTAGTCGACAGGCATTAGAGACAAACATACAAACCTCCTCCGATAACATAATGAACATTAATTTTAACAAAGGTGTGACTAGCTTTACCGGGATAATTTGAGTGAACTCTACACCCTTTGTTCCTTAATATAAGACGTTTTCGCGGTTCAGTTTAAAGTACCCAAACGTCTAGTATTTAGAAAAATAGGTAGTAGTTTTCTTGAGCACATATCTGGGAAAGCTTGCCACACTTTATTTATGTCCATACGCTAATGCAACACCATTCGAATACTACAAATATACACTAATCCAGTGGCTAGTGCAACAGTACAGTAGTTAGTGCACCACCGACTCCACCGTTCCGCTGAACCCGTTTGTTGCTCCCTAGACAGTCAATTTATCTTTGTTTTTACCTGCTTATCAGTCTTGACAAACTTTATTAGCTTCGCACAATTCCATCCGCGGGGTGTATTTAAAACTTCTGTTGAATGTTGGCCAAGGGCCTTTTGTTATGTAAATATTTTTGCCGAGTTCTATTTCTTCTTGCCTTCTGCTCCTTGGCCTTTTTCCTTAGCCGCCCTCCCTCAGTTGCCATCTTGCCAGCCGGATAGCCGCTCTGCGGACTGTGGCTGGGTCAAGTACTTAGCCACTTTGGGAATGCAAGTACTTAGACAGCTAGAGCGTTTAGCAATTTAAGTAGAAGCCGGTCGCCCGGCTGCACGGCATCCGGTCGGTGAGGCGGGGAGCCGGCTTGAACTATGCACATGCTTTTGGGTCCTTAGCCATTTTTCATGTGGGCACCCTTTCCTGCCATTGACTCCTGCCTACCGGGTAGCCGCTCTACGAGCTACGGCTTTGGCAGGAGAGGGATTAAGTGCCAACACATTACTTGTCCGGCTGCTGGAAGCATTACATAGTACACGACGACGAACCCCCGGGTCGACTAGTCAAACCCGGTGCCAGGCGGACTAACACATTCATAGGAACAATACTTATCATATAGATAAAGGAGGGCAGTCCCCGAGCTTCTTCTCGGGGGACCCGGAGTCTTCATACTTAATACAAAAGTTGGCTTGGTACATACTGCGTTAACTGTAAAACCTTCGAAGGAGGTTTGCATTCCATGGTCGTTCCGTCTCCTTGCCAGAGTAACCTCTTTTGCGTGCTCGAGGCTTTTGAGCATCGATCAGGTAGTAGGAGTCGTTACCCAACACCTTGCTGATGATGAAGGGGCCTTCCCAAGGTGCCGAGAGCTTGTGTTGGTTGGCTGTTCGCTGGATCAGCCGGAGCACAAGATCTCCCTCTTGGAAGGATCTTGGCTTGACCTTCCGGTTGTAGTACCTGCGTAGACTCTGTTGGTAGATGGTGGACCGGCTGAGTGCCAGCAGCCGGCCCTTTTCCTGTAGATCGACGCCGTCTTCTCGTGCTTCCTTTGCCTCTTCTTCGGTGTACATGGTGAGTCGAGGGGAGTCGAATTCTATGTCCATCGGGATGACGGCTTCGGCACCGTAGGCGAGGAAGAAGGGCGTGAAGCCGGTTGACTTGTTCGGAGTTGTGCGCAGGCTCCAGAGGACGGCCGGCAGCTCGTCGAGCCAACAGCCGACCGAGCGCTCCAGAGGCTCGACCAGTCGGGGCTTGATGCTGGACAAAATGAGGCCGTTTGCCCGCTCCACTTGGCCATTTGACTACGGATGGGCAACTGACGCTAAGTCCAGTCGGATGCCCTGCGTCGCGCAAAAACGAGCGAAGGCTCCTTTGGCAAAGTTTGTGCCGTTGTCGGTGATGATGCTATGTGGTATGCCATACCGGATGGTGATGTCGGCGATGAAAGTCACAGCAGTTGGACCGTTCAACTTCTTGATTGGTTTTACTTCTATCCACTTGGTGAACTTGTCCACCGCAACAAGCAGATGAGTCATGCCGCTGCGTGCTCTCTTGAATGGTCCCACCATATCCAGCCACCAGACAGCGAAGGGCCAGGTAATGGGGATGGTCTTGAGTGTAGAAGCCGGCTGGTGAGGCTTAGAGCGGAACTTCTGGCACCCTTTGCATTTCTGTACCAAGCCTTTGGCGTCTTCTAGAGCAGTCGACCACAAAAACCCATGGCGGAAAGCTTTGGCAACAAGAGCTCTTGAAGCCGCATGGTGGCCACTGTAACGCCCCGGACACACCTGCTGGTGGTCATTACTCCTGGCGGGATCTAGACTGGCCCCACAGATCAATACTAGTCTTTTCTGTGCACTTTGTCCTCAGTCATGCGCACCCGGGAGCAACTTCCCGGTCGGTCACCCATCCTGACACTACTCCAAGCTGAGCACGCTTAACTTTGGAGTTCTATCCGAATGGGCCCCCGGAAAAGAAGGAATTCCTTATTGATATGAGTAGTCTATCATCCCTAATAAGCCAGGCCATCACAACCACACTCGCCTTGGTGGATATCTTTGAGGATTGCCTGACCTTACTCTGGCTCTACAGAGCGCTGGTACACGCCCACGACACTGCGCCGCACAAGTTCTCTGTTGACAATGGTGTGCGCTGCTGCCGAACATTGGACTTGCCGGGCTGAGATCTCATGAGTCGGCAGCTCTATGTTCACCAGAAAGTTGAGGATGGGCTATGCCCATGAAGGTGCTGCTATTTCTTTGACTGCTAGGACTGCAACTTGCATGAGGGCGGTTGGGCCGGGAGGCGGTGGGTTGGAGTCGGCTGCCGCTTGCTGAATTGATGAAGTCCCCGGGCTGACTGCTGCAGTCCTCGGGCCGGGTTCTGAAGTCCCTGGGCCGTGTGTGGCTGCCGCAGTCCCCGGGCCGCCTGCCGAATTCCCTGCGCCGGCTGCTGGGGTCCTCAAGTCGGATCCGACTGCTTCAGGAGGAGACGGCACGAAGATGGAATCTGACTCTGGCGATGGCTTGACAGGCGGCTTAAGGAAGCGTTGCAGGGCGACGCCTGCTGGTATTGCTTGTCGGGTGGAGCCGATTCATGCGAAGGCATCTACTTGCTCATTGTCATTTCTTGGCACATGTAGGAACTTGCACCCTTCAAAGTATCCGTTGAGTTGCTGGACGAGGAAGCGGTAGCTTGCCATGTTTGCATCTTTGGTGTCCCAGTCGCCTGACGACTGCCGGACCACCAAGTCAGAGTCTCCATAAAATAGGATCCGGCGAATGCCGATTTCCTTGACAAGCCGGAGCCCGTGAATGAGTGCTTCGTATTCAGCAACGTTGTTGGAGGCGGCAAAGTGGATTTGCAGCACATATCTGAGCTTGTCGCCTTTGGGAGAGGTGAGGACAATGCCGGCTCCCAAACCAGTGCGCATCTTGTAACCATCAAAGTGCATCGCCAAAGGGTGGAGTCTGGCGCTGGCGGCAGGTACTGTGTCTCGGCCCAGTCGAAGAGGAAGTCAGCCAGTGCTTGTGACTTGACGGCGGTGCGAGGCTGGTAGTAGATGGTGTATGGGGCCAAATCTATGGCCCATTTGCCCACTCGGCCCGAAGCATCTCGGCTTCTAATGATCTCGGTAAGAGGAGCAGTGCAGACAACAGTGATTGGGTGCTCCTGGAAGTATGGCTTCAACTTCTTGGCGGCGATGTGTACACCGTAGCACATCTTTTGATAGTGCGGGTAGTTCTGCTTGTAGGCGGACAGCACTTCACTCAGGTAATACACAGGCCTCTGGACCGGTAGTGCTTTGCCTTCTTCCTTGCGTTCCACAACTATGACTGTGCTGACCACCCGGCTGGTGGCGGCGATGTATAGAAGCATGTGCTCCTTAGCAGTCGGAGCCGCCAGGATAGGCGGAGTGGTCAGCATCTTCTTGAGTTGGAGAAAAGCTTCATCCACCTTGTCGTTCAATTCGAAAAAGTGGTCTTCTTCATGAGCTGGTACAGGGGAAGAGCCTTCTCGTCCAGCCGACTGATGAAACGGCTGATGGATGCCAAGCAGCCGGTGAATTTCTACACGTCCAACAGTTTAGTGGGCACCTCCATCCTCTCGACGGCCTTGATCTTCATAGGGTTACACTCTATGTCGCGCTCTGAGACCAGGAAACCAAGAAGCTGGCCAGCTGGTACTCCAAAGACGCATTTCTCTGGGTTGAGCTTGATTTGAAATTGGCGCAAGTTTTCAAAGGTCTCCTTGAGGTCTTCTAGCAGCGTTCCGTGCTTCTCCGTCTTCACCACAACATCGTCCACGTAAACGTGGGCGTTTTTGCCGAGTAGCTTGAGGAGACACTTCTGCATGCAACGCTGGAACGTGGCGCCGATATTTCTCAAGTCGAACATCATGGTCAGGTAACAGAAGGCTCCGAATGGCGTGATGAAGGCGGTCTTCAGCCTGTCGGCCGGGCTCAACTTGATCTGATGATATCCTGAGTATGCATCCAAAAAGCTCAACAACTCGCATCCGGCTGTGGAGTCAATTACCTGGTCGATTCTTGGCAAAGCAAATGGGTCTTTGGGGCAAGCTTTGTTGAGGCTGGTATAATCAATACACATGCACCACTGCTTATTCTTCTTCAGCACGAGGACTGGGTTGGCTAACCATTCAAGAAAGAACACTTCCATGATGAAGCCGGCTGCTAGAAGCCAGGCTATTTCTTCTACAACAACTCTTCTCTTCTCCTCTGACAGTTGGCGCAAGGGCTGCCTGACTGGCTTGGAATCTGGTCGAACATGTAGCTTGTGCTCGGCGAAATCCATCGGAACACCCGGCATGTCCTTGGGAGACCATGCAAAGATGTCCCGATTCTCAAGGAGGAAATCGACGAGCTCGCTTTCGTATTTGCTATCAAGGTTCGCACCTATGACAGCGTGCCTCTCCGGGTGCTCCGGGTCCAAGGGTATCTTCTTTGTCTCTTTGGCCGGCTTGAACGATCCCTCAGCTTCCGACTCCTTGGGTTGGGCGACATTTTCGGCAGCTTGCCTGCCATTGCCACAACCTGTTCAAGGAGTCGCTTTTCAGCCGCAATCACGAGGGACTCGGCTAGCCGGTTGCTGTCTGCCGCACGGGCGGACGACTTCTTGTAGTCCCCAGTTATGGTTAGGATTCCCTTGGTGCTCGGCATCTTCATCTTGAGGTAGGCATAGTGGGGGACCGCCATGAACTTGGCCAGAGCAGGCCGGCCAACAGTGCATGATAAGGGCTCTCAGGGTCCACCACCTCAAACCAGACTGACTCTCGGCAAAAGTGCTCTTTGTCTCTGCAGAGGACGTCAATTTGAGTCTTGCCGGTTGGTGAGCAGGAAAGGCCAGGAACTATGCCATGGAACACAGTCCGACTGGGCTGAAGCTGCCTCTGTTTGATTCCTAGCTTCTCCATAGTGTCTCGGTACAGGATGTTGATGCTGCTGTCGCCATCTATTAGGACTCGGGAAAAGCGAGCAGCCCGCCTGTCTATGGCGAAAGTGGCATCCAAAACCAGGGCATAAGAACCAGGATTTGGCATCACCTCCGGGTGGTCAGCTCCGCTCCAGCTGATGGGCTTCTCAGACCAATTCATGAACTCGGGGGGTCTCTGATGCGATTGCATTTACTTCTTGTTGTCGCTGCCGTCTGCTGTGCCTATCGTTGGCCACGCTGGTGAACATGACATAAGCTCCATGCTCTTCAGGGTATTCATCTTGTATGGCGACGACTGGCCGAACCGCCGCCTGCTATGGAGGAGGAGGCGGCGGGCCGGCAGGCGGAGGAGGCGGGAGCCCATCACCCTTGGCGATCCGGGTGAGCCAGTGACACTTCCGAGTGGTGTGGTTGGACGGCTTTGCTCTGCTGTGGAATTTGCAGGGTGCATCGAGAGTCTGCTCGTACGAGAAGGTAGGCAACCAGTTGGTCTTGCCACCCTTCTAACGCTTGGGTGGAGGCTGCCCTTCTGGCTGCCGATCTTCGACTATTGCCACCTGCCGGCTGGTGGAAGCCGGCAGCGTGGCCTTGTGCTTGTTGTCATTCGGTTGCTGGCGCCGACTGGTGTCGCCAGCCGGAGTCCGAGGATCTTGAGGAGCCACTTTGCCAGACTTGTCAACTTTGATTTCCGTCTTCATGGAGGAGTCGGCTGTGGCGTACTTGTCTGCTATGATCAGCAGTTCGTCGAGGGTCTCCGGCTCGTCGCAGAGAAGCCGGTGCTTGAGGAGGGTGCCTTCTTGGCACCCGGCAATGAAATACTCGATGGCCTGCACCTCGTGCACGCCCTTGCAGGAGTTGCGCAGCTTGGCCCAATGTGTGAGGTAGTCACGAGTCGACTCGTTGGGACCTTGGACGCATAAGGAGAGCTGGCGAGGCTTGGACGGCCGTTTGTACGTGCTGGTGAAGTTGCAGATGAAAGCTTCAGTGAAATCAACCCAGCTGTTGATGCTGCGGGGCTTTAGGCTGTTCATCCACGTCCGGGCTGTGCCCTGGAGCATGAGCGGAACATACTTCACGGCAACACGCTTGTTGCCATAGCTGATGCTGACGGCTGTGGAGTAGTCGACCAGCCCGTCCTCCGGCTTCACAAAGCCGGTTTACTTAGGCGTATCTCTCGGGAGCGTGAACCCTTCGGGAAAGGGCTCATCTCGGATGCGGGGGCCAAAACAAGGCAGACCCAACTCATCTTCTTCTTCTAGCGCTAGGGATCGGTGGAGGTGGTCGATCCGGTGGCAGGCGTCGTTCTCTCCGACTCCTTCTCGATGACCGAGGCGGTCGCCAAGTGTTGGGTGGTCAACAGGAGGAGGGGAAATGCACCTTTCCCTACGGGGAGGGGAAGACGGACAGTCGTCTCGCCGCCGCACAGTTCTTGGGCGGCCGTCTTGGTAGCGCTCAATGGTGATGCGAGTCCGGCTGCGGCTGGCAGCCAGCTCCTTGTCTCTCCTATCGCAGACGCCACCAGTCGGTGTCCGGGATGTCGTGCCTTGGTCCCGGCAAGGAGGCGAATCATTGTTTCGCCGGTTGGATGCTCCAGTGCGGCAACCGGCCTCTTGCTGCTCAGCAACCGCGGCGTAGAGGGGACGATCTGTCCCAAACATGCTGGTGATGGTCGCGCCATGCAGCCGATCGGGCCAATGTGGCTAGGCCCACCAGGAGCCGTCGTGCCGCCGACATCACGGTCCATCTCACGCTGGTTGGCCTCCGAAAGGCGTCTCATGCTGGCTAGCAGGTTGGCGCTTTCGACGAGCTGGACACGACGTGCCTCCAGCATCTCCGTGTCAGCGTCTTCCGGGATGGGCGCGGTTAGGTCTTGCATTGCCGTCTACAACGGATCCTGGCCACCTCCGCCAGAGCACTCTTCGTGGATAATGACGAGTACCTCTATGATGGTACTTCCGTCGCTGTTCGCGCGAGGAGGCGGTTTGTCGTAGACCACCACGTTGGTGCGGAACGCGTCAAGCGACACCGTGTCGGAGTCGACAAGTATCGGGTCGGTGGAGCCAACCGACTCCAAGTCCGCAGCAGGCTCACTAGCGACATGGAGCTAATCGAGGAGGCTGACAAGGCGGCTCTCAGGGCCTTCTGTGCCCGCATCAGATGAGGGCTCATCGGAGAGGCGGATCTTGCTGACAAGATCGGCGAGGCAGCTCGCCGCACAGGCGACCAATGCGCCGTGCATGCGTCGGTGCAGACGCCGTCTGGCGTGCCGGGCTGGCTGCGCTCGCCAGGAAGGAACAAGGTTCCCGTCTAGAACAGCTCTCGGGGAGACGGTGCACCTCGCCCCATGGTGGGCGCCAAATGTCGGGGATTGGGTGCGACATATGCCAATGGATGGCTTATCATGGTGGGAGCGAGTAGAACGTCGCCGGTGCCTGGAAGTGGGATGAGGCGTAGACATGAACACCGGCGTACTTTACCCAGGTTCGGGGCTCTCCTAGGAGAAAACACCCCTAGTCCTGCTCTGCGGGGTCTCCGTATGATCACTAAGGCACTAGTGGGGACAATGGTGCTCCTCGAGCTGTATGCTAGAGGTAGAAGAAGGCAGGAACGCTCTCTCCTTCCTCTAGGTATGAGTCTAGTTCTAACAGGTTGGGAACACTTTGCATGGGTGCCCTGGGGGGTTTATATAGTCCTACCCCTAGGGGTACAATGGTAATATGGCCAGGTGTAGGACCCGGCTGTCAGCATCTCTGGTCGCCGGCTTCTCCGCCGGCTGCCGGGGCCCGCCGCCTGGTGGGCCCCGCCGGCTGGTCTGGTACGGAGCCGACAGGCCGCTCCCGCCGCTCGCGGGTCTTGCCGGCCGCTGGTTACTATAGCCGTGGTGCTAATGACGCATGCTTGGTCAGGGGAGCATGGCTACAGTCCCGCCTCCTGGTGGGAGATCACTGTTGCCACTCCGGGTCTCATCTGGTTAATGGTGCGCGGACCTCGAGGGAGGAACGGGCCGCCTGCCGAGAGCCGGCCTCCCTCAGGCCCGACTGGTCCGGCCTCCGCCGACTCCCGGGCTCTCGCTGCCCAGTAGGGCCCGCCGCTTGCAGGCCATACCGACAGGTCATAGTGGGAACAGGGCCTCACCTGCAGCAGGGACGTCAGGGATGGAGTGGCAACAGTGCCACGTACAGGTAGAGATCTCCGTCTGTACGGAGCACTATGGCCACGTCCAGCCCTGGACATGGGGGGGATGGGCTACACTATAGCCTCACCCCGTCTCATCTTCTTAAATGGGAGCACAGACTCCGAGGGTGCGGTGGGCCGCCTGCAAGGAGTCGGCCTCTCTGGAGGCTGCCCGTGGGAAGTCGGCCGGTCTTGGAGCCGCCTTCTTGAACTCGGCCGCCTTTCGGCAGCCGGCCGCTTGGGACAGCCGGCCACCAGAAGGCGGCACTTCTTCCTGGTGCCTTTGAGGTGCGCAGCCAGCCCCGATGTCTTGAAAGGCTCAAGGACTCGGGTTAGGCTACCCGTGGCCCATTACTCCGACATAAGTGTTCATATTTCTACTCCTACTAGCAAGATGCCCGTGCATTGCACGTAACATCAAGATGCATTTGTATGACTAGTTTATCTTGTGAGAGAAAAGAATGAATGAGGGAAGGCCTTATTTGCAATTGTGGAGAGGTGTGTGGGTACCTTTTTGCAAAATTGCCATAATTTCCTTCCTATCTGTCAGATATAAATTGGACGGCCTATATTGCAGGATAGCAGGCACACCATCATCACCAAATCTATTTTTTTATAAGAGGTCGTCCGATTTATATCTGACAGATATGAAGGAAACTATGGAAATTTTGCAAAAAGATACCCACACTCCTCTCCACATTTGCAAATAACGCCTTCCCTCATTCATCCTTTTCTCCCACAAAATAAACTACTCATAAAAATGCATCTTGATGTTTCCTGCAATGCACGGGAATCTTGCTAGTGTACATAAAAAGCAGAGTTGGTGATGATGGTGTGCCTGCCATCCTGCAATATATGTTGTCCGATCTATATCTGACGGATAGGAAGGATACTATGACAATTTACCCGCACTCCTCTCCACATTTGCAGATAAGGCCTTCCCTCATTCATCCTTTTCTCCCACAAGATCTTGATGTCCCGTGCAAGGCACAGGAATCTTGCTAGTTTTCTATAAAATTGGTCAAATTTTATGAAGTTTGACTTTAGTCAAACCTAATATGCAGAGTAAATAAAAAAAGAGGGAGTATCTTACTCCGTGACCAAGACGGAAGGGAAGATGGGACAACTTATAAGTCTACAAAAACTGGCATTAACGACGATGTCCCAAAAACCCTTGGTCGTTAAACAACAAAGCGAAGTCCCCACACATGGAAATAGAGCCTACGTAATAGCTTCAACAACCACCGGTCTGCCCATCGCTAATTGAGCGGTCGATAATGCTGTTATATGGGTTTTGCACGTAACAGCGGACCTCTATTTTTTTACACAACAAATATCTATTTTAATCTGTGAGGATCCTATCTCCCTGCGCCTCTTTCTCCTCTCATCCCGCGAGACCTTCATGGTCCATAAACCGCATCTACCTTCTGCTCTACGCCTATCCGCATTGCATCCCTCACCTCGCCAGTCTCCTAGACCATGGCTTGTCCGCGATGCTGCCTGCATGTCGTCGATAACCTCGACCCCGGTGCGGCCGCACTGCCGCCTGCACGTTCCCGGTCGCCTCGACCCCAGCGCGGCTGCGCTGCCGCCTGCACGTCGCTGGTAGCCCCGCCCCCGGTGCACGCGTGCTGTCGCCTGCACTTCGTCGATTGCCTCGACCACGGTGCGGCCGCGCTGCCGCCTGCACGTCGCCCGTAGCTTCGACCCTGATGCGCCCACGCTACCGCTTGCTCATCTCCATCCACTACAGTGCTGCAGGTTCATTGGTGTTCCTCCTTCCTCTGCTTTTTTTCCTGTTGCAGGACCTTCATGCAATGTTGCTGATTCTAATTACTAAATATGTAGGTAGAATTTGGTACTTATGTTTTCAGAAATTTTGATGAAGTTCAACCATATATTAGGTATTGATTGGCCGATTAACTTATTAGTTACATAGTCAACTAATTTTTGCGTGCCCATATCAATTAAGCTTTGTATTACTGTAGTGAGTACTCCAGTGGTCAAGATGGATGTTCACCACAACCATTTACCACCATGTGGAACCAGAAGTTCAGTCAGTGGTTCAAAAGAGAAGGTAAGACAAAGGATTCCAGAATAAAGTGTGTATGTAGATGCATATGCAGTACATATCAGTATCTCTGTGTGAAGATGTTAAACATAGCTATTTATGTATCTCTGTGTGAAGATGTTAACATAGCTACATAGTCAAATATTTTTTGCTTTCATGAACATGATATGAGTGAGCTCAACACAGGCTTTTTGGCACTATCACATGGTCCAGTAGAAAATGTAACATGTTTTACTGGCTATGACAGGAGTAGATTCAGATGTCGTGTTCAAATTCGAGATAGACTCCTCTGCACACAGACCAATGGGGTGGCTGTCCTTTCAGAAGAAGGGGATAATAATTGGTAATACAATAGAATATTATGCCATATTGACAGAGATAGTCGAGCTGCAATATTTAGATGGAAGGCGTGTGACATTATTCCGTTGCAACTAGATTGACGTATTTAACAAAGAGCATGGAATGAAGTAAGACAACAAGAATGGAATCGTTAGGCTTAACCTGCAGTGTTTGCTTTAGACAGATGAGCCTTTCATTCTGGATAGCAAAGTTTAAAAAAAAATTATTAAGGACAAACTTATAAAAGGATGGCACACAATTGTGAAAAAAATCCATCACGTCATGCTTATAATGTATCACATGGACAGTCCGATGATATACCCTCTGAACCTGAACCTGACAATAGCGACGAAGATGACTTCTTTCAAAAATTAACAACAACGTCATGTAGAAAGAGAACAACATGAGGCCACTAGTTTATTCAAGTCTTAATCTGTAGTATTTGATTTGCTTCTTATATTAGCTTTTACCTTATTAATAAACAGTGACACAAGTAGTTCTGTACTTACTTTATTTGATTTAGCATTCACTCATTTAACTTAAATTGTACTTTGTATAGCCTTTGCGCACACTTCAACCAAACGCTATATATATAGACACACACACACACATGTTATCACAGTGAGTCATCATAGGTATGGAAACTTGACAACATTAGCTTGGGAAAGATGCTTTCACAGATGAATAAGTCTGGACTGGTACACAAAGGCATTGCTAGGCGGACCTTCATGGAGAAATCAAGTCAATTAGCAGATTTCAGCAGAAAAGGGTTACCCACAGGCTCAAATGCAAGATGCGGAACTGTGAAAAAATACAAGTTACCTACAAAAGGTACTATGTAAACATAAAAATATTATTCAGCTATCTTATAATCAATGATATAATGTGGTTAATTGTTTTCATAGATGGAAACGATGCGCTAACAAATACACCAATCATGTTTAGTACAAATTGGGATGCAGGTGATTCCAAAAGTGAGTTTGTAAGTATCACGTACTGAACCAAGAATTGTTTCTATGCTTTATTGTCTTCAAGTAAATCATAATATATTGCAGCTATGAATGATCAAGTTGATGCCAGCAATGAAAGTGACATGGGAAATTCAATGGATGAATTTTATGGTATGTAAAATGTATTTATTTCATCTTTAATTCATGTACTGTGCTGGCTGATTGGTTGTATATTTTCAAACACTGCAAATGGTGTAGATGAATTAATAGGTAATAAAAATCTAGAAAGTGAAGAACTGTGGGGCAACCATGGCCTTGCAAGGAGTTTTTGGTCAGTTCTCATGTTGCCTCTTTATTTGATCTAGTAGTAAACCTTCTAGATAGATAATTTGGGAATTGGTACACAATTTAACTTCTGCTGTTTTTATTCCAATAATATAAGATCAGTATGGATAGTCTATTTTCTAAGACACACAAGAAGGGTACAATCTTTGTTGATTGTACAACCTCCGCCAAACACGTAAGACTTAATTTAACTGTAATAACTTCAATAATGAACAACAAGTGTATAATTCCTACTTAGAGATAGAAGTAACTTACTGTTGGTGCTCCAACAACAAGTGTACAATTCCTACTTAGAGATAGAAGTAACTTATTGTTGGTGCTCCAGACACAAACTAAGACCATAGTTTAACTCGAAGAAAAGTTCAATGGCATGGTGTAAGAAGTTTCTGAAATTAAGTGACTTGTGTCTGGTAGTTCTCTAAGTGATAGTTCTCATGAAAGCCAACATGATCAAGTAAGTTGTTATTATACATTGATTTTATATGTTATTACACTTTGTGCCAATTTATTCACAACGGCTGACTTCCATAAACTACTCAACATTTTGTAGGATTGATGGTCCATCGTGATATATAGAAGTATCAAGTATCAGGAGGCAGTGTAAGAGCTGATGAAGAATGGTATCCATTCAAACAATGATGGTGTCCCTCGATTGAAGATAAATAAATATTATGTTTTCTAGTTGTCTCGTTTTCCAAATAGATATGATCAAGTCCATTGGTCATATAAGGATTGCTTTTGACTCAAATTTCTGAAATGATATTTTTTCATAATTGTATGTCGGAATATTGGTATTTCTATCTATTAATGAAAGAGGCTATGACCCTTACAATTCAGATTCTTTTGTGTCTATATTAATGTGGATCTTAATATTGAAATGTTGGGAGATGTATAAAGTGATCGCTGAACAAAAAGTTATACTAAATATAAATGATTCCGAAGGGAATAGAGTGGTCGGTAATCATACTTTGGTCAACATGATAACATTATTAGCGACGACAAAGGTGGTCGTTAATACTACAATCATGGTCGTTATTTCCTTGGGATTGACGACGACACATCATCCCATCGTTACAAGAATAACGACCACAAAAGATATGTGGTCATTATACTTTTAACGATGGAGCCTACTACGACCAGCAGATTGTGGTCGTTAATGACCTTTAACGACCACAATACGACCTTTAACGATCACATATACCATCGTTAGAAACCGTTTTCCTAGTAGTTATTGTTTATTTGAGCCGTTCAAGTATAATCATGCGGCGTTGCTTATTTCTCATTCCTCTCCAACCCTCTTCTCCATCGATCATGCTGCCCTCCGGTCGAGTCCATCCCCCCGCATGCATCGTTTGAACATTACACCGAGTATCATTCGCATGTGGGCCTAGACCATGCTTGTATTTCCAATGTTGTAATTTGTCCGTCATGCATACAAACAAATAGTTCGTTTAAAGTTTCACTTTGCCTCCACTACGTGCCGCTTCCCGTCTTAGTTTTGACATCCCATTTGGTTCATGCCCCGACACATCTTGACGAGATTGATTGATGTTGAGAGATCAATTGCGTGTTGTGCA
>NC_041382.1:477254089-477256446 GCF_002162155.2 Triticum dicoccoides | reverse complement strand
GGGGGGGGTCCGTTGGGATCAGAGGGAGTATATTGTACGTTCATAAGCGAAACGGACGTATTGTACCCACCCTAGTCCTCTTTCAGTCGATCTCTGGACCCCGAGATGAAATCGAGAGAAAACGAGTGGGTGCATGTGTGATACCTAAGGCGGATTCAAAATTTTGAACTGGTGATCATAGCATCCGCAAATCATATATAAAGGGTATTCAATGTTCATTTCGCTTTTGAATGTACAATATACTCCCTCCGATCCTTTCTAGTTTACATATAAGTTTTATGTGTAGTCAAAGTATCTCTACTTTGATCAAACTTACAAAAAAAGTATTAACATTCAACAACGCCCAAACAATATTGTTAGATTTGCATGTACTCCTAGATGTGTATTCAAACAGAGATGGTTTCCAATTTGTTTTCAACCACGTGAATGTGCTTGTTCTCGCGCATGCTCTTCCTACTAGGATTTCACACGTATAGTCAGTCCAATAGTAAATTTTTAAGCTCCCTTTCCAAAAGTACTAGTGGAGTACTGACAACATCTGTAGTAGTGTATTTAGTGCTCATAGTACTCACCCTTCCATTTATATAGGGACTAAGAGCAAGTCTATAAGGCCTAGTCAGCAGGCTATAAGACTTGTCATGTCATTAAAATCCTACTTGGAGGAGTGAGAAGAGAGGAGAGAGAGTGAAGCAGGCTCTTATATTCTACAGCCTAGCTATAACACATAGATCAAGAAAAAATAGTATGCATGCAACTCTCTTCCAATCATATACCTTGCTCATGCAAATATTAAATGCTTAGAGCCAACCTAATAGCCATTATAAGAGCCAACTTACATGGCACTTTTGCCTATGTGAAGGAGAGAGATGTGAAAAAGTAAGGGGAGTGAGCTCTCGTGCAAGAGCCTAGCTATATACGCATTCCTAGGTAAATACAATAAATATGGAGAAGGAGAGAGAGAGAGACGAGACGTGAAAAAGTACTAATACAATAGCCAACCTTATATATATTTTTGCGGGAAATAGCCAACCTTATAGCCCACACTATTGTATGAGTGCATATAGATGATGGCTATAGATGACATGGCAGTTCCTTATAGCCATCGGCTGGCTATATTTTTAACCATGCTCTAATGCGTTTTTCAAAACCGCCTTTGACTATTGACAAGATTAATAGTACATGAGATGTATAATGTGAAAATTATATCATTGGAAGCTCCTTTCACATACGAATTTGACCGTATGCTTTGTGTAAGTTGCATGTCATATATTATTACTCTAACATTTGGTCAAAGTTAGCCTCGAAAAATGCATTAGGCCTTGTAGATGGAAAGAGGGAGTAGTAGTGGAAGTGGATCCTCTGACGTAGGTATCCCTGCCTTACCCTCCCTTTCGGTCACTTACTGGCGGACCCCATGCTTGCTAGGCCCCGCATGTCAGTTACTCAATGTGTTCGGCTACGTTAGGGGATCCTTATCCGTAGTATACTCCCTCTATTTTTATTTACTCCGCATAAAATGGAGGGAGTGGTAGTATAAATGACGCAGGCGGGGAAGGGGGAGGGACATTGGTTTGCTCTCAACTGCGGTCCCACAAGCGAGCGAATACGCAAGACGAAGCGCGTTCCATTCGGTGAACGACGTGGAGGGTCCAGCATTCGAGGTGCAATGTGAACACGACAAGAGTGATGTATAGAAAAAACCGATTGACCGGTCATCGCAGGAACCACTATTCACACCAGAACCTTCACTGCTTGGCCTACGCCAACCATTGCCCCAAAACCACATCTCCTCTCCAACCCATTCCCCCACCTTTCGATCCCCTAGCCCGCATCAAGCATCCCCTAGTTCACCGGCCACTTCAAAAAAAGACACATCCGTCACATTTTGGGCCGAACGAAATTTTTTTCTGTCATACATATGACACTTTTATGACGATAATTGTGACAAAACCCAGTATCATCATAGATGTGGTGGGCTCCTACTTCTATAACTAAAAATCATGATCGAAAATGGGCTTTTCGTCCTGGGCGGGCTAGAGACGCAGCTGCATGACATTCTTTGGGCCATCCATGACGGAAAAAACCGTGGTAGAAGCGAGGGCGAGGAAAATTTCGGGGAGTTCCCGGTTATGGTGGGATGTCGGGGGCCGAGCGATGTGCGTTTCTCTCGTACACGTACGCGCGTGTGTGTGAGGCGTTGGCTCTAACTGAACCCGAGCGAGGCGTTGGGCTCTAACTGAACCCAAGCGATTGCACTGCAGGCTACGCGTTACTGAACTCGAGCTATCAATCGATGGCTGTTAACCGAACCCGATCAAGCGATTCCTTTGCTACTGCTGCTAACTGAAGCCGATCGA
>NC_041382.1:477246330-477253894 GCF_002162155.2 Triticum dicoccoides | reverse complement strand
GTTGCCTCTGGATGAACAGGAACCCGTGGTGTGTTGGAGGGCTGCATGAACAGTAGACGGTGGAGGGGTACCCATGGAGGGGTGGTTGAACAGGACCCCGTGGTGTGGAGGGCTGGATGAATAGTAGACGGTGGAGGGGTGCCCGTGGAGGGGTGGTTGAAGAGTAGCCGGTGGAGTAGCGCGTGGTGGAGGCTGGATGAACAGGAGCCCGTGGAGGCTGGAGGAGGTCAACGGTAGCCCGTGGAGGCTGGAGGAGGTCGACAGTGGAGATGAACAATATCCCGTGGAGTCCCGTTTTGCGATATGCCACACCCCTCCCGATGAACAGGACCCCCGTTTCGACCGTAGGAGGTCCGTTTCGTCCATTTTGCGGTACGCCACACCCCTCCCGATCAACAGGACCCCCGTTTCGACCATAGGAGGTCTGTTTCATCCGTTTTGCGGTACGCCACACCCCTCCCGATGAACAGGACCCCCGTTTCGACCGTAGGAGGTCCGTTTCCTCCGTTTTGCGGTACACCAGACCCCTCCCGATCAACAGGACCCCGTTCTGAATGGAGGAGGTCCGTTTCCTCCGTTGTGCGGTACGCCAGGCCTCGTTTCCATAACATGTTCCATCCAAGCCCTCCCGATGAACACGACCACGCATTCCGTTCTGACCTAGCCGGTTGGCTCCCACGCGTTCCGTTGCCTCCCGATGAACACGATGCATTCTGTTGCCTCCCCATGAACACGACGCATTCCGTTGCCTCCCCATGAACACGATGATGACGTTGTTTCTCCGTTCCGACCCAGCCATGTACACGAGACATGGCCGTAGGTATGCGCGAGTAGGCGTTCAAGACCCTGCTCGTATGTACACATACGTGGCCATATTTTCTTTCTTGCACCCTGGCCGTTGTACGTACGTGCACATGCTACGTGCGCGCCTCTACTACGACACGCACATGCCTCTACTACGACACGTGCACGCCTCTACATCCACCAGTATATATGTACGTACACGTTCGCGACCAGAATGACAACGCTACGTACGCTTCGACCAGGTGGGTCCCAACTGTCAGGCACTTCCTTGCGTACGAAGACGTAGCTGGTGGGTCCCAGCAGTCAGGGGGGCGAATCGTTTTTTTGCCCGGACAGACTTCCTTGTGTGCGAAGATGTAGCTGGTGGGTCCCAACAGTCAGGGGGGCGAATCGTTTTTTTTCCCGGATGCACTTCCTTGCATGCAAAGATGTAGCTGATGGGTCCCAACAGTCAGGGGGAAACATTTTTTTAGCAAAATACAGTGCCCCATCCGGTGGGTCCCAGCTGTCAGGTGGAGGAATCATTATTTTCCGCGTGATAAGGAGGCACTTCCTTGCTGCGGCCGTGGACCCAGCTGTCAGCCTCTCCACATACAGTCCACGTCCAATGGAAGTCATTCCTTGACCATGTTGACCACGCCGCGCCGAGAGCACCAGGGCGGTGGACGACGGCGAGGCCTAGGAAGGGGAGGACGCGGAGCCAGGGAAGACGGGCAGTGGAAGCCTGCGGGGAGAGGAGTACGAGGGTTCACTGGTTCGGCTGCGGTGTGAGGCTGCCGTCGCCGGAGGGCCTGGCCAGCGGTGGGAATAGTAGGGGGCGATGAGGCCTTCACGGCAGCACATCCGGCCACGGGAGGCAGGAGCATGCGGCACGACCGGAGCTACTTTTGGCGGCTGGAGCAAGAAAACCAGAGGTTGAAGAAGCACTACGGCCGTTGGATGGACATCGTACGGTCACTGGAGCTAGAATCGTTTATGTTGACTAAGTTGACAAAGCCCTCCATCCCCGTCAACTTAGTAGGCCCACAAGTCAGCCTCCCACCAAGGTGGGTCCCAGCTAGAAGGGGGTATTCATTTTTTGTGCGTAATAAGGAGGCACTTCCGGTGGGTCCGAGCTGACAGCAGGGGGAATGTTTTTTCATGAAATACGGTGGCCCGTCGGGTGGGTCCCAGCAGTCAGGGGCAAACATTTTTTTCGCGAAATACTGGTGGGCGTCCGGTGGGTCCCTGCTGTCAGGTGGAGGAATAATTATTTTCTGCGTAATAAGGAGGCACTTCCTTGCGACTGTCGTGGACCCAGCTGTCAGCCTCTCCACGTACAGTATTCTTTCGATGGAATTCGGTCGTTGACCACATTGACCACGCCGCGCCGAGATCACCATGGCGGTGGACAACGGCAAGGCCTAGGAAGGGGACGACATGGAGCCGGGGAGGACGCGGCAGTGGATTCCCACGCGGAGAGGAGTACGAGGGTTCACTGGTTCGGCTGCGCTGCCATCGCCGCAGAATAACAGGGGGTGTGGGTGAGTGGAGTGGAGGGATGGCCTGGCCAGCGGTGGGAGTAGTATGGGGGCAGTGAGGCCTCCGCGGCAGCACAGCCGGCCACGGGAGGGAGGAGCAGGTGGCACGACCGGCGCTGCTTTGGGCGGCTGGAGCAAGAAGACCAGAGGTTGAAGAAGCAGTACGGCCCTTGGATGGACATCATACGGTTAGTCGAGCTAGAATCATGCATATTGACTAAGTTGACAAAGCCCTTCATCCCCGTCAACTTTGTAGGCCCACTATACTGGGTCCCAGCTAGCAGGGGGAGTATTCATTTTTTTGTGCGTAATAAGGAGGCACTTCCTTGCGTGCGAAGATATAGCTGGTGGGTCCGAGCTGTCAGCGGCGGTAACGTTTTTTCATGAAATACAAATGCCCTTTTAGTGGGCCCCAGATGTCAGGTGGAGGAATCATTATTTTGCGCGTAATAAGGAGGAATTTCCTTGCGTGCGGCCGTGGACCCAGCTGTCAGCCTCTCCACGTACAGTCCACTTCAGATGCATGTTAGTCGTTGACCATGTTGACCACGCCACGCCGAGAGCACCAGGATGGTGGACGACGGCGAAGCCTAGGAAGGGGACGACACGGAGGCAGGGAAGACTCGGTAGTTGTTTTTGTTTCCCATGCGGAGGGGAGTACAACTTTACGAGGGTTTACTGGTTCGTTTGCCATCGCCGGAGAATAACAGCAGGTGTGGGTGAGTGAAGGGATGGCTAGGCCAGTGATGGGAGGACGGTGGGGCGGTGAGGCCTGCGCGACAACACAGCCGGCCGCGGGGAGGAGGGAGAAGGCAGTCCCGCCAGCGCTTGTTTGAGCGGCTGGAGTAGGAAGAGCAGAGATTGAAGAAGCACGACGGCCGTTAGATGGACATCCAACAGTATACATGCCATCTGTGGAAAGCCTCAAATTTCTGGAAAACAGCATACAACCCATCTTCCATTATTTCAAATAATTTACAGCCCATTTGCTAATTCTTACGGGTTTTTTTGGAGCCCATATTCTTTTTGTTAGCATTACAGCCCATATTGTGGCCACGGTTAAAAAATTATACGAAATTTTGCATATGTCGGTGCGGTCTGAACTGTTTTAATCTCGAAATTTCGAGTCACATTCAGACTGATTTTAAAAATAAATGTATATCAATATAAAATCCAATAAATTGTCCATGCATAAAAATCAATGCAATTTAAAATCTTGAAATGAAAAAAAAAGATATTTGAAACTAATTGCCGGTTTGATGTGTTTTAAAAATGTAGAACCCATTTCTCATTACTGATAGCCCATTTTCTCGGCCAGCCGAATGAAGCTCTCCTCGTCTTGAAAGATTTGCAGCCCAATAGGCCTGATAAAGCGACTTGACAAATCACAAAAAAAACTGGGCTAGCCATTTTCAGAAAGAAAAAAAAACTACTGGGCTGGTCTGTGGTAAACATAAAAGAAAAGGCTGTCTAGAGAGGACAGAGTGTCCCGCACAGCCCAGTTGACACCTTGCTTCCGTCTAAAAAAAATTAGATAAATGCCACTCCAATTATGGCGATTCATAAAAATGCCACTGCAATTTCCAAACTTTGAAAAATGCCACTGCAATTTTTGCAAACTTTGAAAAACGCCACTGTAGTTTGCAAACTTTGAAAAACGCCACTCCAGACTTCGAAAAATGCCACTGGAAATGGTATGAAATGGCATTTTTCAAATTTGGAAATTGAAGTGGCATTTCTTGGATACACCAGATTTGGAGTGGCATTTATCAAATTAACCCAAAACAAAAATAACTGGGCGAGCTACTGGGTCCCTGGTTGTAACACCCTCGATGCGACTATAGCTCCCACGTCTCGAGGCACGACTTAGAGACATAATCGCATTGAAGGCATCTGTCGCAAGTTAGGCAATCTTCACAACATCCCATGTAATGTGAATAATAAAGGGGAGAACATAGTTGGCTTACACTCGCCACGTCACATCAGAGTACATAAATAACATACATCATCCAAACACTCATGGCCCGACTACGGCGCCAAAATAGAAGAAAACCCAACATGCGACACGGTCCCAATCACCCCCAACTGGGCACCACTACTGATCGTCGGGAAAGGAAACATAATAACGCTGAGAGTCCTCGTCGAACTCCCAATTGATCTCGTACTCGTCTCCTGGAGCGGAATCACCTGGACTTGCATCTGGAGTTATAGTATCTGTGAGCCACAGGGACTCAGCAATCTCGCACCCTCGCGATCAAGACTATTTAAGCTTATAGGAAGGGTAAGACAAATATATGTGGAGCTGCAGCAAGCGACTAGCATATATGGTGGCTATCTTATTCGCAAAAGAGAGCGAGAAGAGGAGGCAAAGCACGAGCAAGAAACTAGAGGAACAACCTGCGCAAGCATAACTCCAACACCGTGTCCACTTCCCGGACTCCGCCGAGAAGAGTCCATCACGGTAACACACTCGGGTGATTCATTTTAATTAATTAAGGTTCAAGTTATCTACAATCGGACATTAACACATTCCCATCTGCCCATAACCGCAGGCACGACTTTCGAAAGTTCAATCCCTACAGGGGAGTCCCAACTTAGCCCATGACAAGCTCTCACGGTCAACGAAGGAATAGACCTCCTCCCGAGACGTTCCGATCAGACTCGGTATCTCGGTAAGTCAAGACACTTCGACAGGTTAAAACAAGACCAGCAACACCACCCGCTGTGCCGACAAATCCCGATAGGAGCTGCACATATCTCGTTCTCAGGGCACACCAGATAAGCTAAGCGTACGGGAGCCAACGTAACCCAAGTTGCCGAGGGACGGCCCCGCACGGTGCTCTAGGTTGCACCAACACTCAGAGGAGCACTGGCCCGGGGGGCAAAATAAGATGACCCTTGAGTCTGCAGAACCCAAGGGAAGAAAAGGCTAGGTGGCAGAAGGTAAAACCAAGGTTGGGCATTGCTGGACAAGCTTTAATCAAGACGAAATATCAAGGGGTTCCCATTATAACCCAACCGCGTAAGGAACGCAAAATTCGGGAACATAACACCGATATGACGGAAAACTAGGGCGGCAAGAGTGGAACAAAACACTAGGCAAGAGGCCGAGCCTTCCACCCTTTACCAAGTGTATATATGCATTAAGATAACATAGCAATATAATGATATCCCAACAAGTAAATAAATGTTCCAACAAGGAACGGCCTCCCATCTTCACTTGCAACTAGCAACGCTATAAGAGGGGCTGAGCAAAGCGGTAACATAGCCAATCAACGGTTTGCTAGGACAAGGTGGGTTAGAGGTTTGACATGGCAATTGTGAGGCTGACAAGAAAAAGGTAGGTATCGTAGCATTGGAATAGCAAGAGCGAGCAAACTAGCATAGCAAAGATAGTAGTGATTTCGAGGGTATGATCATCTTGCCTGCACAGTTGTCAGAGTTAACTGGATCCTCAAAAGCAAACTCAACGGGCTCCTCGGTAGCAAACTCGTCTCCCGGCTCTACCCAAACAAGACAAACAAGCAACAAGGATACAATCAACCAGGTGCAAGACCAAGCAATAATATGAAATGATGACATGCTATGCGGGATGCGATGCGGGATGCAAAATGCAAGATATGACAGGAATGCATGAACCTGGCCTCACCATGGAATTCCAAGGGTGCCACTGGAAAGATGAGATGAAATCGCTTGAAAACGATATAAAGATCATCGGAATCGGAGTTACGGTTTGGAAATGGCAAGCGATTCAAAAATGACACCGGTCTGCGATTTACAGCAAGTAGGCATCTAAATGCAACGAAATGAACATGCTACAGCCACCAAACATGACAACAAAATACATGGCAGGGATGCTCACAAGATGCTTAACAAAAGACTAGCACTGAGCCACGGCCAATTCATCCATTATGAGGTTCAAACAAGCATGGCAAAAACGCAAATGCAAAACCGATTCTAGACTTTGTGAAATTAACACTTGTCTGAAATTTCAGATCACGAAGCCCTCTTCGGAGCAGCAAAACAACATGATACATGATCTGATTAAGATAAATAAGAACATGCATGGAGCTACTCAACAAGGTTAACAAAAGTCCGAAAGTGACCTGGGGTCAAAAGGGATCACAAAATATACTAACGGGCACACGAACATAACAAAACATAATCAGTTTTCAGACTTAGTGAAAACTGAGACATGCTGAAATATAACTCACGAAGGCATGTAAATGAGCTCGATGCTCTCACTATGGTGCATGTCATGGCAAGGCAATCATACATCCATTAAGAAGGCACAAAATGGTAGCTAGACATGGCAAGAACAATGGCATAGCATGCACGGGTCAACTACAATAACATCGGCAAAATCGCAAACGAGTTGACGATCTGCCCAGATTCACAACGAAGCAAAAGTAGAGCTCGATTGACTCAAGCTAGGGTGCTCCATAATTGCAAACAAAGACATGGATGGATAGAGCATAACATGATTAACAAAAGTCCTTTACTGATCATCCTCAAAAGAGGCACGGATCACTAGGAAACAAGCTGAACATATGGCATCATGAACTAAAAATCCCAGACTTAGTGAAAATCACTAAGTCCCTGAAAACAGATTTCCTGGGTGCCTCTCTTCGCAAGCTTGCACAAGTCACCACACACATCCTAAAAATGCATGGGTTGCACCTCTGGAAAGAAGACAAAATCCTTAACAAAACATATGAAGGACTCACAGGCATATCATGCACACAATAATAATGGCAAAAATGACAAAAGTCTAAGATGAACTAGCAGATCTGACAATTAACTCACGAAGCCTCCTTCTAGCAGCATTTTGGGCATCAAGATGAGCTCAAATGCAAATGATACAATGTAATGAAATGATGTACTCTTTGAGACAAACATTTTGATATACTATATGTCCAAATCGGAGCTACGGATGCGGAGATATCACTGGTCAAAGTTAGCACAAAAATTAGGGTTCGGGAGCGAAAAGTCAACCGTCAAGTTTTTCCAGATCCAGATCCAGATCGGGCACGCGGATCGAGGCCGCCGGAGTTACTGTTCAGAGCCGGACTTTGAGCTCGCCGGCGTCGAGGGAGGAGGTGGAGGAGAGGGACTTGGCCGGCCGGTGGGGAGGACGAGGCCGGGGCGCGACGGCGGTGGGGCGGCGCCGCGGTTGAGAGGCGCGGCCGCGGCGGCGTGGCGGCCCCCAGCGAGGTGGACGGCGGCCGGTGATGGCGGCT
>NC_041382.1:477238686-477246079 GCF_002162155.2 Triticum dicoccoides | reverse complement strand
AATGAGGTGCGGTTTTCGGCCACGCGATCGTGATCGAACGCCCTAGATGATGGAGCAAAATTCGATGGCTTTTGGGCCAAATTTGAGGGGTGTTGGGCTGCAACACACACGAGGCCTTTTCGGTCCCTCGGTTAACCGTTGGAGTATCAAACGAAGTCCAATTGATATGAAACTTGACAGGCGGTCTACCGGTAGTAAACCAAGGCCGCATGACATGTCTCGGTCCAATCCGGGAATGTTTAATCCCCACACACGAAAGAACGCTAGAATTGACCACCGAAGGAGAATGAAATGCCGGAATGCAAAACGGACAACGGGGAAAATGCTCGAATGCATGAGACGAACACGTATGCAAATGCAATGCACATGATGACATGATATGAGATGCATGAAAAAGAAAACGACACACGGAGACAAAGACCCGAACCTGAGAAATAAATATAACTTAACGCCGGAAACGACAAGAGTTGGAGTACAAATAGGGAAAGTTACATCCGGGGTGTTACACTGGTGTCAGCCGCTCGTTGTGCAATTCTCTCGTTTATTGACTACATTGACAATGGCATGGGACCCAGATGTCAGAAATCTACTAGGAGGAGACATTTTTTTATTGGCTTGAAATAATGATGCACTTGCTTGCATACTGCCATGACCTTGGCGGGTCCCTGCTGTCATCCTCTCCACGTACAATCATCTCCTGATTGTGTATGCGTCAACTTGCTAGGCCCACAAGTCAGCCTCTAAACCCGTGGAGGACAAATACAACCCATTTAAAAAAATAACAGCCCATTCCATACGTTTAAACAGAAAGTTCAACATTCAGAGCAAAGTAACAGGTCTGATCCACATATAGAGTACTGAACTTCCACGTTGACAACCATCATAGCCAAGTCAACTATCTACTTACACTAATACTCTAGTAGCGTACAAGTACTAACTTACTCTTAGCTAACTAGACGATGCCGGTCGCCATCTGTGGTACACGCTAAACGCCGGCATCGGCGTCATGCGCCTCACCTCGGACTTGCAAGAGGTGCGATAGAGCGTGTTGCTCGCGCGCGTTGGCCCTTTCCATGCCGGCGTGGTCCACCGAAGCTTTGGCTCCCAAGCGGGAAACCCACTTGACGAGCTCGTAGTAAAAATCAGCGTCGCGAACGTGTGCGTGCCCGACAGCCTCCAGGGCTATTTGTCGGGCGCCGGCCTCCACGTAGTCGTCCCAGTTGCGGGCGCTCTGCTCGCGACTCAGAGCGTTAGTGCCCTGCTGCTCCATGTCACGCTGGCGGCGCAAATCGGCGATAGGCTGCTCCTCCGCCAGGCGGTCGTGCTCCAACAACTCCTGCTCCTCCGCCATGCGGTCGCGCTCCAACAACTCCTCGATCTCTGCATTGCCATCTAAAGACAGATAGAATACCTCCTCCCTCCATCCGCCTTCCGGTGAAAACCCGAACACTAGTTCCGGCGGTGACTACCTCTGGCGTCGCCTACCGCGGACGGGCGGGGGCATGGCGGACGTGGCGAGCGACGTCGGGCCAGTGGGGGCTTATGAGGATATGGCGAGTTGGGTCACAGTGGCACCGGAGAAGGCCGGGAAACAATACTTATAGGTGGAAGGTAGCGCGACGGTCATCAGAATTCAATGCATAATGGCTTAGCGCGCCAGCTTGCCATGGAAAACTAGAGAAACTGAAATTATGACTGTGTCATCCCGTCCCATCTGGGTCACACGCTGGCATGGCGGTCAAACGAGTGCACTCGAATAATCTCCCTCCTTGTCAATAATGATTCCACGGATTTAAAAAGCCCGCAACAATTAAAGAGTTTCTTTTTTCGCATCAGTTAGCTGCCTTAATTACGACCGACTGCATGCAGGCACTCAGAATCGCTCGCAGGCAGTACGCGAAGCAGCATGCAATGAGTCACAACCGAGGGCACGCATGCAACCACTTAAATCACTAGAATTAATTAGGCTTAAACTTCTGCATGCCGTTAATTATTGCCATGCCTTGGTCTTGCTACTTTGCTCACGGGACTAATAAACCCGGACGGAGGGAGTACCTTGGTTGGTGAGAGGTTTAAATTAAGCCCTGCAAACCGAAAAGGAGGTACTAGTACGTGCGTGATCCGCTATTTATTCGTGTAGGATCGAGTAGGTCGTTTCTTGAATTGAGCCCTGCAAACCGGAAAGGAGGTAGTACGTGCGTGATCCGTTATTTATCCGTGTAGGATCGATAGTGTAGCTTGTCAGTTTCTTCAGAGGTAGGCATTTTTATCCGTTTAGTATCGATAGTGTAGCTTGTCAGTTTCTTCAGAGGTAGGCATTTTTATTCAAAAAACTGCCACTTCGCATCTTGCATCGCAAATAAAACTGCCAGGAGCGCATTTCTAGGCTAGCTAGTGATCGATCAGTAACTTGTAAACACTGAGCGAACAGAAATAAGTAACTGTTAATGCATCTCAATGATTCACAGATCATATACAAATATGTAGCCCCAACAGCAAAGATCAGCCACTTCGGATCTTGCATCGCAACTAAAACTAACTAGTATGATTCCCATACATAAGATCAACATGTTAATGCATCTCAATGATTCATAGATCATATACAAATATGTAGCTCCAAAATTAAAGATCTAGAAAAAACATCTGTTCTTCCTACTAACATTGATGCTTCTCTCACTACAAGGAAAAGGCCTACTAATGGCGCACCAGTTTTGCCTACTAATGGCGCACTGCTGGTGCGCCGTTAGTATCACGTCACTAGTATTTCTTACTAATGGCGCACCAAGCAGTGCGCCATTAGTATAGAACACCATGCGCCATTAGTATGCCTCCCAGGGGGCCATATTTAACCATGTGCTTTGGCATACTAATGGCGCATTGTTGGGTGATGCGCCATTAGAGTGATTATAATAGTGTGCCATTAGTGTCTTGTGCGGTGTGCCACTAGTATGAATATTAGGGATTTTTTTCATTTCTGATATTTTCACAGGTTAAAAAATATTAGAGATAACATACAACACAGATCTGCTTAGCTTACATACAGAGGGCCATATGTAACGATGTTACCTGCGTCCACCAGATCATATCCAACACACAAGTTTCATCATATATACATACATAGCCAACACATAGTTCCATCGTTACATATTACAAAAGTTTCACAATGTTCATTCAACACCGTTATCCATCAATTCACAAAAGTTTCACATTGATACAAAATAAAAACACAAATGGAGAAGAAGCACTCCATCCATGCAAGCTTTCGTGAATTAAATCAAATATGCAAAATGATAAACAAGAAGTTAGAAGAAGAAAAAGAAGAAGAGAAGAAGAAGAAGAAGACTAGAAGAAGAATAGGAAGAATAAGAAGAAGACTATAAGCTTATTATGTAAACTTGATCATTTTGTGCTAACATAAGTAATTTTGGAGCTAACCTATAGGAAACTAAGCATATAAGCTCTAAGTTAGCATATTAGAGCCAACTTAGGTAAAATGAAGCTAACATATGTCATTTTGGATAAGAAGAAGAATAAGAAGAAGACTATAAGCTTATTATGTAAACTTGATCATTTTGTGCTAACATAAGTAATTTTGGAGCTAACCTATAGGAAACTAAGCATATAAGCTCTAAGTTAGCATATTAGAGCCAACTTAGGTAAAATGAAGCTAACATATGTCATTTTGGATAAGAAGAAGAATAAGAAGAAGACTATAAGCTTATTATGTAAACTTGATCATTTTGTGCTAACATAAGTAATTTTGGAGCTAACCTATAGGAAAATAAGCATATAAGCTCTAAGTTAGCATATTAGAGCCAACTTAGGTAAAATGAAGCTAACATATGTCATTTTGGATAAGAAGAAGAATAAGAAGAAGACTATAAACTTATTATGTAAACTTGATCATTTTGTGCTAACATAAGTAATTTTGGAGCTAACCTATAGGAAACTAAGCATATTAGAGATAAATAGGTAACTAAGCATATATATATCATTTTGGAGATCTGACATACCTGACATAGTTCAGTTCTCATTGTTCTTCTCCTTCTCCTTCCTCAGCTTGATGCGCCAAGATCGGCGAGGCGGTGGAGGCAGCTGTGGGATGTAGTCTTCTACCACAATTGGCGTGGTCATGTCGCCCAGCTATGGGATCGCCGGCGCCACCACCGGTGCGTGGTAATTGTCAGGCACCACCACCATCGTGAGGCCACCCTCAGCCACCACCATCTCTTGCCCATGGTCAGCCACCACCATCTCTTGCCCATGGTCAGCCACCACCATCTCTTGCACCTGGTCAGCCACCTCCATCTCTTGCCCTTGGTCAGCCACCACCAGCGCTAGGTCATCCTCAGCCTGATGCCCATTGTCATCATGCAGCTCCTCATCCCCACTCTGCTCCTCTTCTCCCCACTCCAGTCCGGATCATCCTTCTTGTTGTCTTCGCTGCTGCCAGAATCGCTGCTGCTTTCGCTAAGGCCAGAATCGCTGTTGCTTTTGCTACAGCCATAATCGCTGCTGCTTTGGCTGTAGCCAGTGTCGCTGCTGCTGCTCCCATTGCCTGTCCAAATGCAACAATGACCGTTAACAATCGATGTGAGAAAAAGCCAAATGTAGGGGAATAAGAAGAGGCAGAATGCACTAGCATCTCCGTCTTCAGCGTAGCGCATGCGACACATAGTCTTGTTGAAAACCTTCACGATGAGCATTGTGGCATCATCGTCGTACCTCAAGAGAAGAAAGTACCCGGTCCGCAGGTCATAGGCACTGTAGAACTTCTCCCAGCCACGGCACAGGTACATGTGGCCCTCCTCGATCACCAACTCCACGTCCCACAGCCTGCGAACCCCGCTGCCGGCCTGTCGGAGCTTCACATTATCTGGCGAATCTTCACCCAGCATCTTCATAAAAGCGTCAGGCAGCCTCTGCAATTTGGAACAAGGAGTGATGTAGCAAACAACAGAGTTATCATAATGAGATGGGTGAAGGGGAGATCTCTCGTTTTATATACCTGCCTCGTGGCTGATACTGAAGAAGAAAGTATGATAGTGAAGAACTCGAAAGCATCCAACTCGTACTCCGGTGAGGCAGAGCGGTGGTGGCTGCTTCCCCCCATCTCTGATAAGCAGCAGAAGAGACCAATTAGTACCCTTACAACATTATAGTAGCATAAATTTTGAGCAGAAGATAATCAACATTAGTCGCAAGTACCCCATATGTCCTATTTTTAGCAAAGTCATGCTAAAATTCACGGAAAATTTCAGCATGACCTTTGCTGAAAATAGGACATATGGAGTACCTGCAAAATCATTATCCCCGCATAATGAAGTCGCCAATGGGTCATTCAGAAGATCACAAGTAGCATCATCACAAGTACAATATCATGACAAGTACAACAGTAGTAGCAGTGAATACAGGCATAACAGCAGCAACAGTAGTTAAGAAAAAGTTGCCGAAGCTTCTAAAACTATACTGTCCTAGAACAAACAAGCTGGCAGTAGGTCCATTGGGACTCGTTTAAATGCAGAAATTCTTGTTTTGGGTTCAGTTTACATTTCAGGTCAAGACTTATTCCATGTCTCCTCCTCTTGCTCTTTTGCTTTGCCCAGAGAATTATTGGTACCAAGTACTACTACTACACTTTTTTACTTTCAGCAATTTAACACTTGTCTCTCTGTTTATTAAAGTTGTTGTTTATGTGTAAACTACCTCTGTTTCTAGGCAACAAGAGTTATCATCAATGCTTTTGAGTTTATTAAGTACCTTCAGTTTTGAGCTTTAAATGTCAAAAGAGCTTCACAGAATCTTGAATCCTCCAAATCACTCTTAACAGTTCTGCATTGCACAAAGGCAACAATGAGCCAATGATATCAGTAGCAATAATAGGTGCTTACATTCTCATAACGTTAGTATTAGTTAACCAAAATTGAACCTACAGAGTTCTAGTACAGTGAGTAACTCCCAATTCTTTTAATAGAAGCACAATTAACAAAAGAACTAAGGAGTCTAGGACAATGCCATCAGATAGAATTTGAAGGAAAAACGTTCTTCCAGAACCTTCAAGCCACAATCATACATAGAGTGGCTGATCATATAAGCTATATTTAAATAAACATCAACTAAACTTGATGACAAGAAAAACTAGAATCACATTGATACACACAGATCAATTCTTAAACTAATTCTAACCAGATTTATAAGTACTCATGGACACCAGTTGCATCAGCGGCACAGCACTAGATTACACCACCTAAACCAGCCAAACAATCAATCTAGAAATAGTTGGCTGAACCATGGCTAACCAAACTCCAACCTACAAAGTTAATCTGCACTCGAAGACTTTTGCATCCTTTTTTTAGGGTGACTTCTACATCCTTGTAAATAGCACAACACAATTGAAAAAAAATTGTAGAGCATCCTGTTACAAACTTGTTCTGATCCTGCAAAGAACAGACTTGGGCGGGCGCGGCCGGTCGCCGGAGGTGTCAGGGAAGGGTGGAGAGGAAGGAAGGAGGAAGGACGAGAGGGAGGAAGGAGGAAGGAGGAGAGGTACTTGGGCGGGCACGGCCGGTCGTCAGAGGGGTCGGGGTCGGGGTCGGCGGCGGCGGCGTCGTCGAAGGGATGGCTCGAGGGTGTCCGCGCTCGTCCGGGTCCTCGTAGTCGAAGAGGAAGACGGCGGCGGTCCTCCTGGGCGCCTTGGTTGGTCGTGGGGAGGCCGGCGGCCGCGGTCGTCGTCCTGCACCCCGTGCCCAGACTGAGGTACAAGCGGCACAGGGCAGGGGCCGACGCGGGGGGCGTGGGGTTTCTAGGGTTTCGAGGGGGGAGGCAGGGCTCGGGGGGAGGCAGCGCTCGGGGGGGAGGCAGCGCTCGAGGGGGAGGAAGGGGAGAGGGAGGCGGCGGGGGCGCGTGGGCGACGGCGGCGCAGTGGGTCCGGGCAGTGGCGGCGGCGACGCGGTGGAGCGGCGCAGTGGAAGGAGAGGGACGAATCGAAGTAGTCTGGCGAGAGGGAGGGGGGAAGGTGCGGTGGTTTTTTTTCATAGCAATGGCGCACCAGCGGGACAATGCGCCATAAGTATTCTTTTTTTAGATAGCAATGGCGCACCAGCAAACCCGTGGGCCATAAGTAAGATTTTTTTATTAAAAAAATGAATATGAATATGAATATGAAACAGTAATATTTTTTTTATAAAAACAGTAATAATTGTTGTTTAACAACAATTGTAGTCTACACTTTTTTATTATTATTTTTAAAAAATGAATATGAATATGAAATAGTAATATTTTTTATAAAAATAGTAATAATTTTTTTAAAAAATATCATCAAATTTGTTATTTGAAAAAATCATCGGCAGCGGCGGTGGAGCGGGGGAGGGTGCAGGGGGTGCTCGTCGGCGGC
>NC_041382.1:477225454-477238284 GCF_002162155.2 Triticum dicoccoides | reverse complement strand
GAGGGAGGGTGCGGGGCGTGCTCGTCGGCAGGGGTGGAGCGGGGGCGGGTGCGGGGGGTGCTCATCAGCGGCGGTGGAGCGGGGGAGGGATCGAGATCGAGATGGAGCGGGATAGCGATTGAAATGGAGGGGGATCGAGATCGAGATGGAGGGGGAATCGAGATCAAGATGGAGGGGGATCGAGATCGAGTGTCCTCATGAATTCAAAAAGTGCCCATGAAATTTAAAAATATTCATGATATCAAAAAGTGCCCGAGAAATGAAGGCTACAATTTAAAATTATTCATGATATCAAAATATTAATGATATTCATGAATTCAAAATAATTTTTATACTAATGGCGCACCGTGGCATAGTGCGCCACTACTAGTTTAAACTAGTAATGTTGCACTATGCGACGGTGCGCCATTAGTAGTTTTACAAAAAAGTAAAAAAAAATATAGTAGTGGCGCACTCTATGGCTGGTGCGCCATTAGTAGTTCTAACTACTAATGGCACACTTTGCCTGGATGCGCCATTATTATGTTTGAAAAAATGAAAAAAAAACAATTTGTTACTAGTGGTGCACCTTGTGCCTGGTGCGCCATTAGTGTCTTCCACACTAATGGCGCATCTCCACATGGTGCGCCATTAGTATATAGTAGTGGCGCACCACTTCTCTGGTGCGCCATTAGTGTCAATTTCATCTTTAGCCCTTTTCCTAGTAGTGTCTTGGCCAACATTCAGTACAGACTGAAAGACAAATTTGTTTGTGAAGTCTACAATTCCTCTTGCAAACGTAAGTGGTTTCACTAACAGCTGGAACCATGAGAATGAACCACACATGATGGAGGAACATCCACTGCAATATGATTTGGTCTTCTCTCGATCACACCGCGAGACTTTTTTCGGAATACAAACTTTAACTTAGGCAAAATGATGCCCATAGTATAATCAGACCAAAGCAATGAAGCACCTAGTGTTGGCCAATAAATAGTACAATACTACTTTTCTGCAGTCCATGAAGTGACTATCCAATCTTTCTGTGTCTATTTTCAAATGGCATTGCATGCAGTGACTGTACTATTCTCTTGTGAAGTTCAACCAAAATTGCGGACACTTTGTTTGTTTGCCAAATAGCAATGGGCAGACATCTCTGTCTGCACAAATATCAAGCAACTAGTAAACATATACCGCACCTTGTATTTTCAGTTTAAACATGTCTCTTCCCCTTAGCATATGTCATGTTCTGCACTGGACAATCTGATACAGTTATGTTTTGCCCTAGAAAATTTCATACTGAATTGATTTGCTGGTTTAGAGCAGAAATATAGCACCTATTCTTCATCAGACCAAGGATATCCATGTTCGCAGTGATGGAAGAGCTGAAATCGATACAACCGAAATTGAGCATCCAATCATTGAATCCTGTCCTGCACCTCCAATGTAGGTCCACCCTGCCAATAAATTCACATGCAAACCACTAGTATTACTATCTAATGACAGTACAAAAAGAGTAGCAAGATAGTAGCAAACCATGTACCTTCGTAATGAATAGCTCATAGTGCCACCAATTGGATATAAAGGTTTGGAAAAAAATATGCTCCTAATGTTGAACCAGTTGGACTTTTTGTGCAGTTCCACTAAAATCGAGCATCCCTGTTTGCATAGATATTGAAAGTGTGATTACTCTAAAAGTGGCACTAGTTGAAGCATAGACTCACAAATATAAGCATTCTAATTTCTTAATGGGAAAAGGTAGCAAGACTGTTTTCTAACCACCTGTTTGAAGGAATAAATAAAGCAACATCGGCTGATGTCAGGAAGGCATACATAGTTTTTTCTGAAAAACTGAGCCATTCCTGACCTTTCCTCTTCTTTTAAGCAAATTTTGTGTAGTTCTACTAAAATAAAATGCCATCACCGCCTTGACAATTCAGTGATACTGTACAAAAGGAAATGACTTAACATTACATCATGATGTCAGGTATGTAGTCAACGGGCATTATAGACAAACATACAAACCTCCTCCGATAACATAATGAACATTAATTTTAACAAAGGTGTGACTAGCTTTACCGGGATAATTTGAGTGAACTCTACACCCTTTGTTCCTTAATATAAGACGTTTTCGCGGTTCAGTTTAAAGTACCCAAACGTCTAGTAAAAAAACAGGTAGTAGTTTTCTTGAGCACATATCTGGGAAAGCTTGCCACACTTTATTTATGTCCATATGCTAATGCAACACCATTCGAATACTACAAATATACACTAATCTAGTGGCTAGTGCAACAGTACAATAGTTAGTTTATTAAAGGGTACAGTACAATGGTTTTACTGAACAGATTTCAATAAACTCTAGCACCGGAAGGTTTCTTTAAGAATTAACAATACAAAATGTAAAGGTAACAAGTTTCAGCATTGGTATACTAGTTGTGCATGAGGATTAAACCAAATACAAAAGTCTAAAGGTAACTAGCATTATTAACTAACGACAGTATAAAAAAATTGCAAACTTTGTACCTCCAAGGTAAATATCATTTCGAACTCGGGGGACCTTAAAAATTGCTATCCCAATCTTGATAATCGATCAAACATAAAAACTTGATCGAACAAATCAAGAGAACAGCCGGAGGAGGAGGTGCCCACTCTGACCTTTCCTCTTGTCTTCATAATTGTCTATGCAGTTTAACCAAAATAAAATGACACCAGTGCCTTGGCAATTTGGTGACACTGTACAAAAAAATTAACTTATCTCATGAAAGTGAGGTATGTAATCTATAAGCATTAACAGTGCAAAAATCTGAAGGTAGTAACAAGTTTCATCATTGGTATACTGGCTGTGCAACAACATTAGAATGCCTTAGCTGAAAAATCTTTAATACATCCACAATCAACAACTAACCCTGAAATAATCCAGTGACATTAAATGGCATTGCTTAAATTTATCGGTGGCATTAGACTGAGAGCGGAATTAGTTAAATGTGGCAACACTTTAGCAGTAGCATTGCTTGACTTGACTGCTGGTATTATACTAACAGCAAAAAAAGTGGCAATAAGAGCATGGGAGGCCCATTCGGACAGTGGGCGCACCAGTACGATGTACCTCCACGGACGCAGAGTGGTGAGGGAGGTATGGTTGCCCACAGCAACAAATATCCAGGCAACATATGTGGATTACGTCCCATTTTTGTTCTCTTTAGCCACCTTTTTCCTATGCGAGGACAACACACCGATTGACCTGGTCATTCTCTATTGCGTTGTCATGCCTTTCTACCCTTCTTCAACCAAGAGACACGAGACTCGTTCCTTAGCTACCGATTTTCCCCTTTTCAACCTAGATGCGGGTTCGATGCCTACTCTCTTGGACAGTACAGTCTCCCTTCCTTTCCTTATTCAACCCAGACATGGATTAGTCTGCATGAAGTAGGGTTTCCTTTAATAGTGCAAATTATGGTTTTCGTCTGCGTGGCCAGCAAAGCAGAGGATAGCAAATTGGGAATATGGTGTAGTGGAAAAAGATCCACATGCAACGACGTGGCAGATGGGGCAATAGAACAAGGTTATGGTTCGAAAAGAGGTAGCATACCTGAGGGTCAGCGGGAAGTGGCTTCACTCGTGGTTGTCGTCCTCCGCACACACTACGGCAGCGAGCTTGGGGACGGAGGCCATCCCGCGCGGGCGCTAGGTCTGAGAGGACGGCCTTGTCGTCAGTGCGTGACCTCGCTCGCCGACAACGAGTGTGTCAACGGTGCACGTCCTTTTCTTCCTCGGCGGATCTGTGACCACCGGTGAGGAGGGAGAGAGGGGCCGTCTTTTTTAGATCTGGAGAGAGGGTGGTAGCATGAGAAGCAAGTGGGCAGCCCTTAGCAAGAAAGCGCTCAAGCTACAGCCTATATATCTTTTTTATACTGCTAGTACTGGAGGTGGAGTAGTGGTAGAGTAGTTTATATCTTCTCTGCATACAGTACCAGTTAGTCGTTCTTCAAAACTTATCGACACGCCATTAAAAAAATAAAGGTCGATAACTAATGCGGCACCTCAGACCAACACGGCCAGATCGCATTTTGCACGAGAAATTACACACCATGTTTCGTTGACATGTGGTCCCATTCCAACATATCAGTGAGACGACGGTGAGTAGTAGCAGTATTTCCAAACAGACGTGTAGGTCGGGGCGCCTCTTTGTGAACTGTGGCAAACTCACAACCATCCACCGACTCTTCGCCTTTCCCTCTCGAATTGGAACTGCTGTTGCATGCTCTTCCTCTCCCTCCTCCATTTTCCTTCATCCCTTCACCCTTTCTTCTACCATTGTTCGATCGTCTTCTCCATGGAGGGAACAGGCCGGAAACAACCCCGTTATTCTTGCCCCGATCTGAAAGATGACGTGGTGGAGGAACTCATTAATCGGTGCGATGTCATCACCTCGGCAAGCATGGCAGGTTCATTCAAGCCCATTCTCGACTCAACTAACAACATCATTACAAAGAACCCAAGAGTCAAGGAGCGGTTTGATCTCCCCTATCTTCTTCGCCGTGACCCTGATGACTGGCGCCGACACGACGGAGGCCTCGCCCTGTGCCAGTTGATGCCGCTTGATAATGATACGTATGATGTTAAGATGCCATCGCTTGAGGGCAAGGCTTGGGCGGGCGCAAATGGAGATTGGGTTGTTTACATTGGGTCCAACTGCGAGTGGGAACTTGTGAATGTGTACACTCGTGACCGGGTTCCACTTCCCAAAATCTTAGCAGATTGCCCAGAGGTTGAGCACACATGTATTGTATGCACGTTAAAATATGATCATGGTGATTGTCTTCTACGGAAGATAGCAATTTGTCGAGTTCCCAACCACTCTTGGAATTACAACAACTATCAAGTTGTTGCTATCTCCGACAAGCTTGTTGCCGTCCTTGGTGGTTTGACTCGATGGATATTGCTCAAAAATCAGTTTCTGTACACGTATGAGTACTGTGATGCAATTCAATACGAGGGTCTTGTGTTTGCTGCCACCACTCATGGCACTGTTTTTGCATGGGATCCTCGTAGTTTCAGTACATTTGTCTTCCACCGTAATTATAATTGTTTCATCCACATGCATGCGGGTTAGCAAGTTTCCCTTTACTAATTAACCTTCTTCTTGTGTTTCCAAGGTCCTGTGAACATCCCACCACCTATACTTGAAAATTTTTATAACCAAGGGGGAGATGATGATGGTGATGATCACGAGCATGAGGACAAGCATCGCCCATATACTCTGTGGCGCCTGGCAACTAATTCCGATGGATCACCTCTTCTTGTGTGTATACAGCCCACTGATGATGTTACTGCTAAGGAAGCATGTGTAGTCTCCCATGGTTGCACTCTCTGTACCTATTCCAACACCCATTGCATGGTATTCGGGATGGATACTAGTGTGCTAGCGCCAACTCCTTCTCCCTGGTATAGAATTGATAGTCTTGGAGAAAACTCGTTCTTCCTTGGACAAAACTATCTGATGATGGTGAAAGGCGATCCAACTGCTGTTGACACAATGTTACTAGTACCATTTATGAGAAGCAACTGTGTCTATACCTCGGACATTTGGGTGGTTCCCTACCCTGGTACTGATATAGTAGGCCGCTTCAGCCTGGATGATCAGTCCTGCATTGGTTTCCAGATCGACAATCGATGGCCCGTCCTAGAGAATCACTTGTGGTTCAAAGCAAGCGTTTCCAACACCTTTCATTGCTTGTTATTTGTTGTGTGGTGAAAACTTTAGTATTTATAATGTATCCTCATTGTCGATGTGGGTTAATGACCTGTTGTATGTAATAAAATTATATGCCTGTGATAAACTTACTAAATTTATGAATGGCTTTCGAGTCGCTTCTCTGAGTGAGTGGTGCGACGAGGCAAAAAAATATTTTTTGAATACGTAATTGTACGTGCATTGCTACAGGTTATCGGATGAGGCCAATCAACAATAGTAGTACACTATTTGTACTAGCTTCACATGCTTCGCGGGTCGGGCGGGTGTTTTTACTGTAGCCGTATGGTAATGTGTTTGCTGTACGTAACCAGCACCTCAAATCCTCGATACTAGTACTATATAGTAGGAGTAAGTAGTAGGAGTAGTAGGGTGGCATGGGCCAGAACAAGCATTCACGTCATGGAGTACGGCACACGCCACCACCACGACATCCATCTGACACCATATTATTTCTTGGAGTCCGTGCTAGAGCAATCTCTTCAACCTCGTCGTTTCTCTAACTTCAGCCATCGCGCGGCGGGCGAGGTGGGGGTTTGCGGATAGTCGATTTCCTTAACTGCGGTCCCACTTGTAAGGCCAAATCCAACGCACGACCCCAAACGGACCTCCGTTTTGCATGAACTCCAATGATAATTTTGACTAGAAAAGCAAGACCAAAGAAAACAAGAACCACAAGAATACATTTTACTACTCCTATAAGTTGGATTAGTGCCTTCTCGATGCATTCATTGTTGATCTGCGGAGGCTCGATCTTGCGTGCTTCTTTCTTCTTCGAGTGTAAAGAAGTAGACGTTGCTTCCTCACATCTAGTCTCATGTCTAGCCTCTATTCTAGTAGGAGTATCAACAAGTGCACTAATCTCATCTCTAGCCTCTATGCTAGCTAAAAGTGATAGAACATCTACTAAATTGCGCTCTATCAATATATGGATGTACTCTTCTTGCCAATACAAAAACTTGCATCCATTCTACTCCCTCCGTCGCACAATACATGCCTTCTATTTTTCAAAATATATATGTATCTAGACATGTTTTAGTATATAGGTACATCCATTTTTGGACAAATGGAAGTCAAGTATTTTGGAACGGAGGGAGTACACAATAAAATTTTTAAGTTAGCACAACTAGTCTAATCCGAGAGCACAACCGAAGATTTGGTCGGGTTCTTCCTCCTTTTGCCGACACGTGGGACATCCAGCATCCAGGTCGTGTCATGAAAGAAAATAGAGTGGTAGTTGAAGCCACGAGATGTGCATCTTGGGTTAAATTGTAAATAGAATCTTACTACTCTTGAGTAACTCCAAAAGCGGCCACCGAAGATCTTTATTGGATTTGTTTTTCATCACCAGAACGTCGAGGTGAAAGATGTGCAGGTTCAGTGGGTCCTCTTGCGTTTTCACTGACATGTGGGGCCGCATATGAGAAAACAGACGATAGGCTCCGCGCATCCGCTGGCTGGCTGAGAAGAGAGATAGAGGAGGGGTGAGCACGGACTGCACGAAATTTGTTCTACGTACCTTGATATAGGCTCGATATAGTGGGGTGGCATGGGCCATAACTAGCATTCACGTCTAGCAGTACGACACACGCCACCCACACGAGTCCCATCCGATAGCAATTTTCTTGGAGTCCATGCTACAACCATCTCTTCTCCCTCCTGTTTTCTCAGCCATCATGCGGTGGGCGGGGTAGGGGTTTGCCGATAGTCGATTTGCTCATCTGCGGTCCCACTTGTAAGTGAAAATGCAACACTGCACGCATTCCCGCTTGAGCGGCGTGCCGGACCAACCGTGTGGGAGTGTGGCACGAACACGGCAGACTTTTCCTTTTGAACTCGTAACTTGTAAAATTTGGTTCTGCTCCATGGCGCTACCGATAGATAGAAAATAACGATTTTGCCTAGAGTAATGAAAAGTTTGGTTCTGGCGCCGTTCATGCATGGAGTACGTACGAAAATTATGAAGTTGATGCGGAAGGTAAGATAATTATTGTAGTATCATATACTACTACATGGATTTGACAGAAAGATAAAAATACATACGGATCCATCAACGACATCCTCACGCCCTAGTGCGTCGGGTCACCAACCGACGTGTGAGGAGCAGCGGCATTGGCGGCGAGCTCAACGTGCTTCTGAACAGTGTCGTCCAAGGTTGCCCTACGGTCCAAGAAGGCCAACGTCCTATCGTCCTCCTCTTGCATGTAGTAGTCCTTGTGGACGATTTGCGCATAGATGTGGGTGATTATGTCGATGGTGTCTTGCTGCGCTAGGCGCTGCGTGGCGAGCGCGACCTCGAGGTGGACATTATCCGGCACGACGGCGGGCAGTCACAGGGCCACCAGTGCGTCGAAGAGGTTGTCACCATAGTGGCCGTTGAAGGTGGCAGGCATCGCAGAGCCTGGGCGCATCAGCTGGAGGCTTACGTCAAACTCGTCCATAAGCTTCTTGACAATGGTGAACTTGTCGAGGAAACTGACGAGGACCTTGTCGAACAAGGAGACGAAGCTGTCGTCCAAGCGGCCCCTCGCCCTGGCGGCCTCAAGCAATACTACCTGGAGACGTTCCTCGGTGCTGGGCCGCAGGCCGGCGTCGTGGACCATCTAGCACAGCCGACTGATGCTCGCGCTCATTGCCTCCATGGGTCTAGCTTAGCTTCTAGTCAACTGATCTTGCGATTCGAGTGATCACTCTTGCCCTTGGTTAGCGTGCGTAGGTGCGTAGGATTTCGTACTACTCCTCGGCCCTCTACTGCACCTGCCTTTGGCTGTATGATAGGTGGGCCAGCCACCCCCTGGGCCCACATGTCATTTACCCAAAGGCAGTTGTCGTAAGTCAATGAAGCTGCGTCCCCCTCCGTGCCGGTGTAGTATAGTCATCTCACCGGACCTCTAGTTGGGGCCAAATGAGAGAAGTTTGATGTTTACTGGTTTATTGGTCCCCTCTATATTTTGTGCCAAGTTTTGACCTTTGATTTAACTAATAAAATGTTAATGCATGTAAACAAAAATGTTGTGTAAGTCACCTTACGAAAACCAAATAATCCCAAAATACTTAGGCACGGTGCATTAACTCCCTCCTTGTTTCTTATTTCGTGACATATCAACCAATGAGAGATGTGGGCCGTGCATGCTTTCAATGACTTGAGACTACCAAACATGACATGCAGTGTTTAGTTCATTGCATGTAATCCTATTAGTACTCTAGTTAGCAAAAAACATTAAGTTCTCTCGCCGATAGGAATAAAACACCATGTATTTATTTACAGAGGGAGTAGTACATTTTTTGTGACATGCATTACTAGATATTGCTAGTCAAATACTAAAATCCAGATGGACGTGGTAGTACTCCTAAATCCAGATGGTGGTGCTACTAGTACTAGTAGTAGTACTACCAATGTAGTAGTAGGAGTACTAGCACTGTACTACCCATTGGTCAAATTATTACGTGCTGCTCCTCACAGTGAAGTGACAAGACCCTGCCACAGAGATGACACATGAGTATAGGCGCCGTGTTCGGCATACCATAGTCAGCCTCACCGTCTGCAGTCACTATCATCATGGCTGTAGAGCTAGCCTGCTTACAACTAGCCCTGTTCAACATAATTTCCCGTGCGTAGATGCCCGTGCATTGCACGAAACACCAAGATTGGGGGTGGACGGCTCCGGCAGCGGCCATCGTGCTAGATTTTTCCTTGGCCTTCTAGATGTGGTGGGGAGGAGATAAGACTGATTGTGAGAGACAAGGAGTCGTTTGTAAATAGGGAACAACTGTGGACATCTTTTTGCAAAAATGGAGAAGCTTGGTTTGTATGCGTCAGATCTAGATCCGATGGCTATTGGTGAAAGATAGGAGACACAACATCATCACCAACTCAGGAACTATTTGATTCGCAGGATTTTGAAAACGCAGGAATAGGAAACGACAATATTACAAGTTGTGATGAAAGGATCTTGGAGACTGTGGCCATGCGTTTGCAATCCCCGTCGCAGAGGCAGCTGTTGACGGTGAGGTTGAGGGGGACGCAGCGCCAGAGGGGGCGCCACCGCCGAGAGAGTAGGGCGGTCCACACAGCAGATTTTGTGGGGAGGAGGCCGATGATGACGAGCAGCATGTCGTCGAGGAGGCTGCTGATGACGTCCAGGCTCGCCGGATGCGGTTTTGGCTCGAGCCGCCTCCGCTTGTTGGCTGCCTCGCCGTCCATCTCAACCAGCGGCGACGCCGTTGTACACGTGTGCTGGTGTGTGTTGTGTGCTGGGTGTGCACGAGTGCGTCCTTCTGTGCATGCCGCCGCGCAGTGGTGAATTGTGCGAGTGCGTCCTTCGCGTGCAAGAAATTTGTCCTCAATGCGCCCTCAATTTACTAGCGTGCGGGGTGCTATCCCGAGTGGTTTCAACTTTGTTTACTTCACCGCGTGTTAGATGGGCCTCTAGTTTACTTATTTTCACCCACTGCCACATGGGCCAGCACACGAAGATACAGAACACGAGCTGACAAGGCAGCGTGTGGATTGGTTGACCAGTCAACTAAACAATATACGGAGCTATATGCTGACACAGTGAGTGTATAATCCGTCGGTATAGAGAGTTCAAGTGAGAGGGGGGCCCGTGAGAGATAGCAGAGAGAGAGAGAGAGAAAAATCTACTCCCTCCGTTCGATAATGTAGTTCCAACATTTTTTTAAGTCAAACTTTTGAAACTTTGACCAAGTTAATAAAGAAATTACTTATATCTACAATACCAAAGATAAATGATAGTATGAAGTAAGTACATGTTGTGATGAATCTAATGATCGTTCCAGATGTAAATGTTTTTCTCCACATATACCTGGTCAAACTTTTCTGAGGTTTGACTTTTCAAAACATCCATATGCTTATGGACGTGATAGAGTCCCTAACTAGAGAGAGAGAGAGTGAGTGAAAAAAGTGTGTGTGCGTGTGTGAAAGAGACATGGACAACACACGATAAAAGTAGAGAAAAAGTATGTGTGTCTTATGAAAACATATCACACATGCATCTTCGACAACGGAGGCAAGGTGAGGAGATAGTATGTGGTTGTTTGGAACCGAGAGAGCAAGACCCCTAGCACGTGGCCAAGAGGGGTCTGACAAACAAGGGAGAGAGGTCGAGAGAGACGTACGGAGAAAATGCAGACATGGGGAGGAGAGAGTGTATGTTTGTCATAGAGAGATCCCCTGGAGATCGTGATGGGACTACATGGGTGGGAGATCAAGTGACAAGGTGTGTGCGCGATAGAAGATGCCCCGAGAGATATCGAGATAGACGTATGGATGGAAGGAGACAATACGTGTGTTCCTGATGGCTAGTAAGAGATAATCATACTTAGGAGGGGGGAGTGCTTGCTCCTATGATGGAGTGAGGGATTATGGTACATAGGGGGGTGCGTGTCACATGGAGAGAGAACAAGGGCGAAGAGTGTTGGATGGGTCTATATGTATAGCGCGAGCGAGACATGTGTATGTGTGAACCAGGGAGATATAAGGCTAGTTTGGCTTGCGTCCTGAGCATCTTTTGCCTGGCCTGGGGTTGTGGCTGGATTTCATGCACGCTTGTTTGGTTGCTACCCTGTGAAAAAGAAAGCCCGCCTGGCCTGGGTTCCTTGCACTTTAATTAGCATGGCTGAACTCCAGACACTGCAAGTAGCCTGGCCCAGGTGACCGATTTTGAACGCCTGGCCGTGCCTGGTCCTGTGGCCACGAGGCTAACAGCAACATGGATGGATATTAGCCTTAAATAATTGATGCATGGATTGATTGATGGGACGTTGATGCTTTGCCTGGCCCAGGCATGAACCAAACGCTTCAGCACCACACAAGCCTGGCCAGGTAGAAATATTTTACATCTCACGTCCACACCAGTCAGTACCGGCCATCAAGGCATGAGGGTCAGGTCACGAACCAAACTGACCAATAAAGTTTGAGAGAGATTGAGGAGCCCCGAAAGGCTGAGTGGTGCGTCAGATTGCTGAGAGGGGGAAAGAGATATTCCATCCGCTCGATAATGCAGTGCATGTAAATTTTTTAGAAGTCAAACTTTGTAAACTTTGGTCAGGTTTACGCAAATGTTATTTATATCTACAATACCAAAGATACATCATACAAAACTACATCTCATGGTGAATCTAATGGTATATGTTTGCCGTACTAGATGTAATTCTCTTTCTCCACGTACATGGTCAAACTTTGTGATGTTTGACTTTTCAATAAATCTATATGCTATGGACCAAGGAGAGTGCCTCAGTCAAGACAGATCAAGTGCGTGTGAAGGAGAATGAGTAAGTGTGCAAAAAGAGTATGTGTGTGAAAGAGAAAGTGACAACAAAAGATAAATTAGAGAGAGAGTGTGTTTTTTTGTTTCTTATGCGAACACATCACGCATGCATCTCCGAGATGGAAAAGCGAGGTGAGGAGATACACAAAGATAGCTAGTGTGTGATTGTTTGCAACAGAGAGAGACACCCTTGTAGCACATGTCCAATAGAGGTCTGGCAAACAAGGAACAAAGGTAGAAAGGGACACATGGATGGCATGGACGCATGGGGAGGGAGAGAGGGTGTGTTTGTGATAGAGAGATCCCATCGAGATCGTGAGGGGACTATATGGGTGGGAGATCGAGGGAGTGCGTGCGTGATAGAAAGATGCCCCGAGAGAAATCGAGATAGACCATGCACATGTTTGTGATGGAGACTAAGATTAGCTAGTCATTACATATAGGGGGACTGCGTGTGCCTACAATTGAGTGAGAGACCATCATACTTGGCTAGCTAGGCATGAGATTGTGTGTGTGTGTGCGTGTGTGAGATGGAGAGAGAACGAGGGGGAGAGATAGAGTTTTAGATGGGCCTATCGAGTGCGAGTGAGATATGCATGTGTATGTGTGACCCAGGTGGATGGAGAGTTTGAGAGAGGGGGGAGAGCTCCGAGACGACATAGTGGTGCGTGAGAGAGTTACGGGCAAAGAGCCAAGGAATTTGTGTGCGTACGATGAGTGCACCCAAGATATCTAGCTTGGACTAGCTAGAGTATCATACATAGTGTGTGAGAGAGACCTATAGATGGTGTATATATGCATGCGAACTA
>NC_041382.1:477064722-477224955 GCF_002162155.2 Triticum dicoccoides | reverse complement strand
AGAGAGATGGAGAGAAAGGGAGAGGGACCAGCAAGGTTTTTGTGTCGGATGCGTGCGACAGAATTGAAGATTGTCGGTGAGAGAGAGGGAGAGAGAACAGCAGTCCGAGAGATGGGGGAGGTCGTGTTTTATGCATCAAAGACTGATATAAACCATGTTTCAATATAAACTTGCATTCAAATATTTAACCCATGCCGACCAAGTTGACAACGCCCTGCGTCGGCTTTGACCTATTGGCCCACATGTCAGCCTGCAAAAATGTGGCATATATTTAACCCATGTTTTCTAGAATGTACAGTCCATTTTCTGGGTTGGGTGAACAAATAATTTCGCGTCAATGCGGCCCATTTATATTATCTAAGAAATCCCATCACATTTGCACTTCCTTTAAATACACGAATTAGCTGGGCTCGTTATATATATAATGTTATGTTAGAAGGAGCAATTAATATCAAAAATAAACCGGAGAGGCACATTTTTATATACATAATTAACAAATTAGCGAGTTATTGCTCAAAATAAAAATGAGCACATTATTATTACATTGGTCCTTAAAATCTTCGCAAGCTTTTGTACGGAATCACAAGGATTTTCCTTGCACGTGAGTCAAAAACAACCAGGATTTTCCTTGCCAACTTCTGTTAAACATTTACTTTTATAAGTTAATAACACGTGGGATGTTTTCATAATGTATATATAAGTCTCTATAAAATATATGATAATTGTAATAATATAAATATATATAATGTAGTTAAAAAATACACTAGGCTGCCAATCTTTAAGAAAAAGCCCATAGGCCGGTATGGACCTCAAAAAATAAGTTGAAACCACTGTCACCCATATGTCATGGGCTACGCATGTTAAAATACAAAACCTAGGCCTAGCTGATACTTGTTCGCCCTCTAGAAAAAAATGACAGCAGATCCCCGAGCGAACTGGATTATAGAGGGGGTCGGCGGCACTACTGAAGAAGCACATCAGGAGAGATTTTTTTCTTCAGTGGATGGCTCTCGATGGCAGTTTTTTACTTGCCTCTGCACCATACAACTTGTATTTTTAGCCTCCCGGTCCGTGGTGGACTAGCAGCCATTTGCTGGTCGGGCCAACCGACAGAAACTAGCACACGATTTTTCATCAAGCCCCCAAAACAATGCAGTACTATGTTTGTTCTGAGGCCGAAAACATTACGGCGGGGGTTGAGCAGGGGAGGGGGCAAGACAGTGCAAAAAGATTAAAAAGAGCTAATGCGCTGTTGCTACCCTAACAAAGAAGGTGCAATTCTTCTCAGGAAGAAGTTGTGCCGTTGACACCCACACGTCACATACCCCACAGTAGGCATACTAACAAGTTCACACACAAGCACAACAGAAAAGGTAAACATTCGTATCAAACTCAGGTTCACATGACACGTTCATATTCATAGCTAACATTCACTATCAAAACCTCAAAAGATTCATATATACACAAGTTTACCATGTCTATGGATCCAAATGATTGATAGATCACACAACAATATTCATAGGTAATTCACAAAAAGATTCAGATATACACATGTTCAGTATGTTTATGCATCCAAATGATTGAGATCACAGCCAATAAGATCCATGAACGAGCTTTAATTACCTAGGGTACAAACTAGTAAATGGTGTTCAGTCGGAGGTACTTCTTGCTAAAATTAATGCTTGTACGAGTAAACTTTCGAGTACAAAAGAGGCAGCACAGACAATCTGAACATTGCTTGTAGGTTTATCCTCAAATAGTGGCCTCGTGCCGAGTGAGGTTTGAGCAACTTGGCCACTACTTTCATCCAACTAGTTTACTGGCTCATCTTGGTCCTGTAGCTCACCAAAATTCTACATTGCAGACTGGTAAATGGTGTTCAGTCGGAGGTACTTCTTGCTAAAATTAATGCTTCTACAAGTAAACTTTCGAGTACATAAGAGGCAACACAGACAATCTGAACTTTGCTTGTAGGTTTATCCTCAAATAGTGGCCTTGTGCCGAGGGAGGTTTGAGCAACTTGGCCACTACTTTCATCCAACTAGTTTACTAGCTCATCTTGGTCCTATAGCTCGCCAAAATTCTACATTGCAGACGAGAAAAGAGGGGGTTGAGAAAATGAACCATCCCAATTTTTTGTGCAATTCAACTGAAATAGAGCATCCCTGGCGTGCAGACTGATTAAGTGCCAGATGAATATACGCATCAACCAACTTTTCTGGAATCTTTAGACTCCATGCCATACAGTTCGCTACCAAATGTGCAGATAACCAAAAGGCACAAGTTGGGACCAAAGACTGGACTGCGTTTGTCTAGGCTATGCGCCAGGCAATATTTTTGGTGTTCACTCTCCTAATACTTGGAGTTTGACAATTGGTTGACGCTAGTTGACACTCGAATGAATATAGACACTTCTTCTTGTCAACATCGATGCTTGTATGAGTTAACTTTGAACTACATAGTAGCAGCATAAGTACATGTCCATCTGATCTTTTTGTGAAGTTCTACTGAAATCACCTGATGTTATGATTTGCGTGCGAGTTCAGGCTCCAAGTTACCCCTTTATGAAATCGGCAAACAGTAGCACAATACCAAATTACCAATACATATGACAAGCACAATAATCAGGATAAAGACCAGTACCAACCTGTGAGAGGTAGCATATCAATTACTATTTCCTTTGACAGGAAGCCAAGATAAGCCAAGCGACTGACAGCAAAGGAAGAATGCAAGCCGAGATTAGCGACTAACAGGAAAGGAAGGAAGCTGTCAAGGAAATGAAGCACCCAAAGTTTTTGTGCAGTTCCACCAAAATCGAGCATCCCTGTTGGCACATATATTGAGAGAGTGAGATTATTGTAATAGTGGGACTAGTTGATGAAACATACACTAACAAATAGAAGCACCCTCATTTTCTTAATCGGTAAAGTTAGCATTCCCTCCCTGCTCCACCACATGATTCACCTCATAGACAAACATACACACGTACATGATTTAGCATAGGGTGCTACTAAAGATTTGTTTAACTCCGACAGGAAAATTAGGTAGCAATAAATTAGTGGTACTTAAGTACTCCTAATTAATTAAGTGAGACAGCAGAAGTGGAAGGGCTCCCTGGAGGATCGTCTCACATGTAAGGTAGTCATTGCCGGAGCCCTTGAATGGCCTCGACTGAGGCCTCTGGCTTCAGCAATATCGCCTTGGCACTGTTTACTCTTCTTCTTCCTCTTCATGTCTGTTTCTCAGTCTCCTCACCAGTTGGTGAAACCAAGTACATGATTGGCCTTCTATTTCAGAATTGGTTTTGTCAGTGAGGGAGTACAAGTGTACTAGTAAAAAATAGCATTATTTTTTCTCATGGCAGTCGCAAAATAGAGATGAACACATGCATTAAATATCATTCTTACCTAAAGGGAGGTTATCGTGCCAATATGGATGATGAGGATTGGAACACAGATTTCCCTTTGTGCAGTTCCACCAAAATGAACCAACTGTTCCATTCTGACATTCTAGTTAAACAACACAAAAGTCACTTCTTTTAAGAAGAGATTTGTGCAGTGCACCAAAACCTCACAACAGCAACCAGGTGAAATGGATATCCATGATTGCACAAAAAGCTATAGAGGAAACAATTAGAGTCCCAAACAATTACAAGCAAAAACATTTGGCTAAACTTTTCATGGCTTATAACAGTGGCATGGCTTCATTTTTACCAGGGGCATTAGATTAAGAACAACTAAATATTTGGTATAAGGGCATGGGACAGTGGGTGCACCAGCAATCCAGCACCATGTACCTAAATAGGGGCATAAAGTGGTGATTCATAGTTTGTTGCCCCGAGAAACAAACATCCAAGAAACATATCTGGGTTGGTCCCATTTTTTTTCACTCTAGCCACCTACTCCTATGCGTGGATAGCAAATCTAGTCCTGGTCATACCACTGTGTACAACGTTACCCCTATATTTCCCTTTTCGACCAAGAGATCGGTTGGATGACCAGTGTGTACTACATTCACCCCCTTTCCTTCCTGTTTGTACCAAGTCCGATGTACTACATACTAAATTCCCCCACCCCCACTTTATTTCTTGTTTGAACCAAGTACAAGATTCGACTCCATGAAGTAGCTTTACCTCTAACAATAGAAGAAGAAAAAACAGGTAACGTTGGACCATCCGATCGAGAGGGGCTGAGAGGTAGAAAATGATGCACATGCAGCGACGTAGCAAGCTGGGGAAGTAGAGCTAAGCCAGTTTCGAAGGAAGATATACCTGAAGGTCGTCAGGATGTGGATAGGTGGGCGGCGGGAGGCCGGATCTGCCCACACTAGGGCAACGACGAAGGGATCGGAGGACCTCTCGCACCAGCGCTCGGCCAGAGATAACAGTGCGACCGACAGTGGGTCTCCTCCCTCGCTGTCGACGACGGCCTAAACGCCGCCCCTCCTCCCCTTCACCGACGGAGGGGGATATGTCCAGATCTGTAACCAGCGGTGAGGATAGAAAGACAGTGTTTTTTGAAGGGAGGAAGACAGTGTTACCACCCCTATCTTGTTTAGATCCGGAGAGGATGAGAAAGTGTGAATAGAGCAACCCTAGCAAGCAAGCGCGGAGGCTCCGTCCTATATATACGTAGTGGGGTAGTTTTCCTTTTTTCACTCCATCAAAACAATCGTTTAAAATTGTGTACTACGTGCCAGGTCACCGTTTTTTAGTTCTTGATTGTTTTTTGAGATAGCTACCCACTTGTTCCAAGTGGTGTTACGGTGTGCTAGGTAGCACTTTGTATCGTTCAAGTCTGGTACAAGTCCCTCCATTAAATGAACAACCATCCCCTCATAAGAATTGTGAACAAGCCCGCGGCTAAAATTATCGGAAACATGGGTTGCCCCAACATGCATTATTATTTATATTTTCTACTCCCTTCGTTCCTAAATATAAGTCTTTTTATTAGCCACACCTAAGACAAGAACTTTTTTATTAGCAGTGAACCCCACATGTCATAGACACAAAAAGTGTGGCAAGATTCCCTTAGGCAAGCCAATGTGTGTCTAACAATTTGAGCAACTCAAGTTAGGCAAGTGTGGGAAAAATAATGTGGCAACATAAGACAAACATAGTCACAATCCAAACAGCCCTAATTTTTTGTGCCATGCATGAAAATTTGGTTAGTTAAATTTATAGTCAAAATTTGGCGGTGCATCAAATCAACACATGCAAGTATCAAAAGGGAAGTCACGGCATGCATGCATGCGTTGTACTCCCTTCGTTTCCATATATAAGTCTTGTTAGAGATTGCAACAAGTGACTACATACGAAGCAAAATATGCCTACATACATCCGTATGTAGTAGTCCATTTGAAATGTGTAAAAAGACTTATATCGAGTGCAGTGCTTTGATGTGTCGTGTCAACTCGTACAAGACCGAGAAGTTTGATTACTATAACACCCTATCCCTCGCAGACTGAGCTCCGGTGCCTTAACTGCACCTGCCTTTGGCTGCATGACAGGTGGGTCAACCACCTGTTGGGCCCACCTATCATAGATGCAAAGGCAGGAGCAGTAAGTCAATGAATCTGCGTCCCTCCCTCGTGCATGAGTGTGGTGGCTGGCAGGACTAGTGGGAGCTTTCACTACATGCTTCTTGATGGCGGTGAACTTGCGGATGGAGATTGACCATCATGTCGTCCATGCGAGAGATGAAGCCGGCGTCAGCGAGGGCTACGACGCCGGCGGTCACCAGCACCGTCTGAAAACGATGCGTGGTGCGGGGCCATAGGCTGGCGCCTTGGATGATTTGGCACAGCCGACTACCGCTCGCGACCATCACCTCCCTAGGTGCTTCTGGCTCCTGGTCACTTGGTCTTGGATTGGAGTGAGCAGTGTTGTGCAGAGACTAAGGAGTAGATGGATTGGAGTGGTGGGGCGCCTTTATATGAGAATCCAAACTCTGTTGCATTCATATCGTGCTGGCTCTATTCTGCTTCTCCAATTGATTCCCTCTGCATGTAGAGTAATTTGAGGATGCATCATTGACCATTTAACTTCTTGGGAACCGCTACCCTCTCCCTCCTTGTCATTCAAGCACCTATGGAGGCGAGGCGACTGCCGCTCGCGTCTATTGCGTGTCAGGAGACGTTCCCGTCGACGACGAGGTGCCTATGGTGACTTCGTAAATTTCAAGATGATATTACTAGTATACTCAATATTGTGCACCGCGACCAAGGCCTAGAGGAAAATGAGAGAACTATGTATTTATTTACGGTGTAGATTCACTCATTTTGCTCCATATGTACTTCGTCTCGGTGCAGTCTAGTCACTTGTTGAAATCTCTAGAAAGGCAAATACTCCTTTCTAGTTACAGGGCTATACTAGCAAGTAGTACTACAATAGTGGGCTCACATAGCAATTTTGTCTCATGCAAGAGACTGGCTATATGCGTGCTCCAAGGTTCACTACTACCGCTTCTACAGTATCGAATCCACTGCTGCATGTTCGAATCCACTGCTACATGTCCGTCCACCGCGAGCGGGAGGGATAAGCAAAAGCATGTCCTCGTCTGTGAGCCACCGCGCGCATGGGCGAGGGATAAGGCGTGTAGTAGTAGTAAAATCAAGTTTCTCCTCGTTGTACGAGTTGACGCGACACATCATAGCACTGGCCCCACATGGTTGCCTCTAAACTTGGCTAAGAGACCCGCAGTGTACAATACTTCATTTGCTGCAACCTCTAACATATACCCCACCACAAATTAAAATATATATTCCTGTCTTGACCAGATGAGCGTGCAAACTAGAATCACCATGATGACAGGTAGGTCCAGAAGATTATTTTAAGCAAAAAATATAGCATGGAGCCGACCCCAACGATTTTAGGGCCTGTTTGGTTCCAATAAGTCACCTGACTTATAAGTCAGGTGACTTAAAACCAGTGACTTATAAGTCATGCCTGTTTGGTTGTCATATGACTTATAAGTCACCTGACCACACCTTCTCACCTTGTTTTTTACGTAAAGGTGATGGGACCCACACAAAAGGGGTGACTTATAAGTTGGGTCTGTTTGGCAAAATAAGTCACTTTTTTCACTTTCCGTCCTATAAGTTGGTGACTTATTTGGAACCAAACAGGCCCTTAAGCTTACACGCACGGTACTCGCTATCCTAGACTACTCTACACATGAAACTGCCACACGAGTGTTCAGGCTGCGCTTGGCTCTTCGCCTCTTCGGGAAGTCGAACAATGGCCCTGTTTGGATATTCTAACTCAGTTAGAGGTTAGAGTTAGATTCTAACCCAGAACTAACCCTAACCAAAAAGGTGTTTGGATAGCAGGGTTAGATGGAGCGTGGATACGGCGAGGCGCTTTCACGAGCGGTGCGAGACGGAGGGAGGGAGAGGACAAGAAGCTTCGAGGAAGTGAGGAGGGATCTTCCTTGGGAAGAGCGAGAGAAAAAGGTGTTTTTTAGTGGTCCTGAGAAGAACTAACCCAAACAAGCACCTCTTGGGTGGGTCAGATTTTTGGATGAGTTAGATGCATCTAACCTAAACTAACCCTCCTCTTTGGATATTTTTGGGTTAGTTGAGTCCAAACTAACCCAAACTAACTCTAACCCGTGGATTCAAATAGGGCCAATGATGGAGTACTACTGCCGTGGAGGAGTACTACAATATGCTTCTGGCCATCTGACACCGATTGAACTGCTACATGTCCACTGTGTACGGGAGGGAGAGCGTGTATCGAATGAAAGCTTCGCCTAGTCCTGCCAGCCACCACGCTCATGGGCGAGGGAGGGACGCAGCTTCATTCACTTATTGCTCCTGCCTTTGCGTCCATGACAGGTGGGCCCAACAGGTCGGTGGCCCACCTGTCATGCAGCCAAAGACAGCTGTGGTTAAGGCGAGAGGGTGTTGTAGTAATCAAACTTCTCGGTCTTGTACAAGTTGACGCAACACATCAAAGCACTGCACTCGATATATTTCAATAATTTGCGTTTACCGATGCATTAATTACAACGCATGCATGCATGATGTGACTCTCCTTTTGATACTTGCATGTGTTGATTTAATGCACCTTGAAGTAGTATGAATATGTGACGGTAAAGCTTTGTAATGCCCCGGCCCTAATAAAGCGAGAGATGGTTGTGCACGAGGAGGGCGAGATCATGCAGAAGGAACAGGACCCGACGATGGAGCTCTCTATGGTCTCGATGGACCTCACCTTGCTCCACTGCCCCTTGTGCCTCTACCCCTTGAAGCCTCCAGTGTATGAGGTTTGAATACACCTTGTCTGTTCGGCTGATCGAGCAAGGTGCATGTTTCTTGATTGATGTGTTGTTCGATTGATTTGTGCAGTGCAAGCGAGGGCACCTGGCTTGCGCGGACTGCCGTGTCGAGCGCCCCAGGAACGAGCGGCAGTGCCAGAAGTGCGAGCGCGGCGGTGGCTTCGACGTGCGGAACACAGTGGTAGACGCTGAGGGAGTCCTGGATTAGGGGGTCTCCGGACAGCCGGACTATATCCTTTGGCCGGACTGTTGGACTATGAAGATACGAGATTGATGACTTCGTCCCGTGTCCGGATGGGACTCTACTTGGCGTGGAAGGCCGTACAGATATGTATATATCCTCCTTTGTAACCGACCTTGTGTAACCCTAGCCCCCTCCGATGTCTATATAAACCGGAGGGTTTTAGTCCATAGGACAACATACAATCATACCATAGGCTAGCTTCTAGGGTTTAGCCTCTTTGATCTCGTGGTAGATCAACTCTTGTAATACTCATATCATCAAGAATAATTAAGCAGGACGTAGGGTATTGCCTCCATCAAGAGGGCCCGAACCTGGGTAAACATCGAGTCCCTTGCCTCCTGTTACCATCCGCCTTAGACGCACAGTTCGGGACCCCCTACCCGAGATCCGCCGGTTTTGACATCGACATTGGTGCTTTCATTGAGAGTTCCATTGTGTCGTCACCATAAGGCTTGATGGCTCCTTCGATCATCGCTAGCGATGCAGTCCAGGGTGACGCTTTCCTCCCCGGACAGATCTTCGTATTCGGCGGCTTTGCACTGCGGGCCAATTCGCTTGGCCATCTGGAGCAGATCGAAAGCTACGCCCTTGGCCATCAGGTCAGATTTGGAAACTTGAACTACACGGCCGACATCCGCGGAGACTTCTTCTTCTACGGGTTCGAGCCCATATCGGACGCGCCGCACAGTCGCGACGAGCAAGACGTAACTCTGCCGTCGGACAATGTTCAGGAGATCGCATCCGCAGCTACTCCGGCCGTTAATCCAGAGCAAATCGTGCCATCCGAGAGCGGAGGGATAGACCCCGCCATGGAGGCCGCACTCTTAGTGGCGATAGAGCCAGATACTGACTTCACCCCTTTCGAGAGCTGCTTCGCCGAACCACTGGATTTATCCCCGGCCACGGACTCTGAGCTGCCTACATCCGTGCCTGTCGAATCCAACGGGGCGTCGATCATGGAGTTCACCTCCGCGGATATCTTTCAGCACTCACCTTTCGGAGATGTGCTAAATTCATTAAGGTCTCTCTCCCTGTTAGGAGAACCTTAGCCGAACTATGTCCGGCTAAAATGGGATGCGGACGACGAAGAAATTCACTGCTCACCAACCACCCACTTAGTAGCCACTGTCGACGACTTAACCTACATGCTCGACTTTGACTCTGAAAACATCGACGGCATGGACGACGATGCAGGAGACGAACAGGAACCACCGCCCCTAGGGTGCTGGACCGCCACTCCATCACATGACGTATACATGGTGGATACACCTAGAGTGGACAATGGCAAAGAGACAGCAGAGGATGCCCCCTCCAAGAAACCCCGGCGCCGACGTCAGCGACGCCGCTCTAAATCCCGCCATAGCAAAAACAACGATAACAATGCAAGAGGAAATAACAGTCCAGTCAACTCTAGAAGAAACGACGACTGCACCACCCCGGTGGTAGGGCACGATCAAGATGCAAACTGCAAACATAGTACGGATCCGACGTCCGACCACGACGACGCCAAGGATAAGCCTCATCAAACCCCATCTGGGGAAGAAAATAGTCCGGACGAAGATGCACACATCATCCCGGAAGCGCACTTGGAGCAAGAAAACCTCCGCAGAAGGCTTATTGCCACAGCGAGGAGCATGAAGAAACAGAAGCAAAGGCTCAAGGTCGCACAAGATACGCTCAAAAGCAAGTGGAACAAAGTAACAAAGTATGGTGGAAGTTACCATAAAAATAGCTATCCAAAGCGCAAGCTATTACCGGAATTCGGCAATGAGGCCTTAGAGCCCATACAACCGAAAAGTGATACGGCCAACCGGCCGGATCCACCACCCTATGAACGCGATAGAGCGGCTAACAAAGTCGCGCATAAGTCAACACACGATCTACGTGAGAACTTGCGTCAAAAATCCGGCGCGACCAGATCTATCTAAGGATCTAGGAAGCGTGCTACAGTACACAACCAACACCGAATACTACAACCATCCGAACACCATGGCGCATCCCAATACAGGGGTGCCGCACACCCCTTATGTTTCACTGATGAGGTGCTGGATTACGAATTCCCAGAGGGATTCAAACTGGTGAACATAGAGGCGTACGACGGAAGCACAGACCCTGGAGTCTGGATAGAGGACTTCATCCTCCATATTCATATGGCTCGTGGAGACGATCTCCATGCCATTAAATACTTGCCCGTCAAGCTTAAGGGGCCAGCTCGGCACTGGCTGAAAAGCCTCCTCGAAAACTCAATTGGAAGTTGGGAGGATCTCAAGGACGCTTTTCGGGCCAATTTTCAAGGGACTTATGTCCGACCTCCGGATGCAGACTATTTAAGTCATATAATCCAACAGTCCAGAGAGTCCGCCCGAAATCTTTGGAACAGGTTCCTCACCAAGAAGAACCAAATCGTCGACTGTCCGGATGCCGAAGCCTTAGCAGCTTTTAAACACAGCGTCCGAGATGAATGGCTCGCCAGACACCTCGGTCAAGAAAAACCGAGAACAATGGCAGCCCTAACAAGCCTCATGACCCACTTTTGTGCGGGCAAGGACAGCTGGTTGGCCCGTGGCAGCACCAGCGACCCAAGCACATCCAAAGTCAGGGATGACAATGGTAAACCACGACGCAACAAAAACAAGCGTCGAATTAAAGAAGGTAGCCCAGATAACACGGCGGTAAACGCCGGATTCAGGGGCTCCCGACCAGGTCAGCCGAAAAAGCCTTTCAAAGGCAGCAGAGAAGGACAATCTGGCCTAAACAAAATTCTTGAAAAACTCTGTCAGATTCATGGCACCCCAGACAAACCTGCAAATCATACCCATCGAGAATGTTGGGTCTTCAAGCAGGCCGGTAAGCTAAACGCCGAACACAAAGGGGAAGAGACACCAAGCGAAGACGAGGATGAGCCTCACCAGCAAAGCGCCGGAGGACAAAAAAAGTTCCCACCAGAGGTTAAAACAATAAACGTGATCCATGTGACAAAGAGGAGAAGCAAGCATGCACTCCAAGGCACACGCGCCATAGAGCCCGTCACCCCTAGGTTCAACCCCTGGTTGGCCTGCCCGATCACTTTTGATCGTAGGGATCACGAGACAAATATCCGACATGAAGGACTGACGGCCTTGGTGTTAGACCCAATAATAAATGGGTACCATTTCACACGGGTCCTCATGGACGGCGGCAGTGATCTAAATCTTATATATCAGGACACAGTCCGCAAAATGGGGATAGACCTGACACAAATAAGCCACAGTAATACTACCTTCAAGGGAGTAATACCAGGCCAAGAGACCCGCTGTACGGGCTCTCTACTACTAGAGGTAGTATTCGGTTCTCCCGATAACTTCCGAAGTGAAAGGTTAACTTTTCACATTGCCCCATTCCGAAGTGGCTATCAAGCACTACTCGGAAGAATGGCTTTCGCTCGTTTTAACGCAATACCGCATTATGCTTTTCTCAAGCTTAAGATGCCCGGTTCACGTGGCATCATCTCGGTTAGCGGAAATACCGAACGCTTCCCACGTACGAAAGAGGATGCGGCGGCTCTAGCAGCCGCAAACTAGACGACCTCACCGACCAGAAAAATGGCAGGTCATCAAGACCACGGACACGGCTAAACGAATCCGGCGTTCCATCATATATACATGAGATTGGTTTTTGAACCCTCATAAACGATAGCAGGGGCTTCCTGCGTGTAACCAGGCCAGCCCGACTCAATTTGGCTTCTCTTGAATTTTGATAGTTCATTGATAATAACCAACTCTTCTTTTTGGCACGACAACTTTCACCTAAGTTCTTTCCTTTTGCAGATGACAATCGTGCTACACCCGTCCAGGACACGGCTCAACAGAGACACAGGCGCAGACATGTAGCAGGGACTCGCCCAAAGGTTTCTTTTTAGATTAAGATCCTGCATAAACCTTTTTTACTGTCTCTTGTTGCTCACATCGTCCGGATACTCCACACAACCGAGAAGGATGCTGGTGTTATTGGCATGTGGCCACGCCAAAATTTTGCACGTACCTGGACACATGGGGTTTCTTATTAAGGGCATTGTTTAGCCCGATATATGTTATAAAGACCGAACACCTTAGGGAGTGTTCGGCGTCGCGAGTTTGGCCCTATATGCATCAACTCCGAATCATGTCTTTGGTAAAATGTTGGGTTTGCCCGGCTCCCACGTTTTGGTACCTTACGTTTTGTTATATCGGCTAAGGTAGCACTGGGAGAACTACTGCGATTGTGCACTGGTTCATCCGGATGAGCACCTCAGTAAAGAAAGCCGAAAACTGACTGTCATGATATAGCGAGAGACTGGTCAACCACTTGATGACTCATCGGAATCTTTGGGATTCCTCCGCATTAACGAAGGGCCATTTCCCGATCATGCACGTACGCGCCCAGTATTCGGACGAGCGCAGAACTCCACTATCAAACTCCTATTGCTAAGTGAAAGTGTTAAAGTAATATACTCCGATTGCCATGTTCGCTACGCTATCACCTCCTTAACGGACCAAGATGTTGGATCAATTGTGGATATGCATATTTTGCTAACACCCCCGCATTATATGCATGGGGGCGGAAGCCGACGACTGCAAACTTTTAGGTTATACACATATATACATAAACAGCCGCACAGGAGGCATCATAGTACTTTCGGGCAAAAGTATAAATACAGCCTTGATAATTCAGTAAAACGTTGTTTGTACAATGCGAATACATGTCACTGGAACATAATATTCTTCGAGCACTGAGCCTCTATTGAATGAGCGCCTTCAAGAACTTCTTCAAAGTAGTGCTCGGCAGCCACTCGGCCTACGGTCGAACCCTGTGTCGCAACAGTGGTGGCCTCCATATCCGCCTAGTATGTCTTGACACGGGCAAGGGCCATCCGCGCACCTTCTATGCACGCCGATCTCTTTACAGCATCGATGCTTAGCACAGCACCAAGGAATTGTTGCACTAAGCTAAAGTAGCTATTCAGCCTTGGCCCTCCCGGCCACAGGTGATCCACAACAGACCTCATGGCAAGTCCGGACAACCTATGGAGCATGGCCCACTCGGCCAATCGCTCATTCAATAGCAGCAGGCATACTGGAGCATGAAACTATGACCAGAACAGCTTTTCCACTTTGGGACCTTTCTGATCCTTGAAGTACTCGGTCGCATCAGCAGCACTTGTAGCCAAATCCATGTACGCGTCCGCAGAACTCCATAGCCGGTCCAGAGGAGCATACTTCGGATCTCCGAACTTAGTCCGCAACAAGAAGGGCTTCCCAGACACGATATCTGCAGCTTGTTTCAGCTCCTCCTTCGTCGCTCTAATTTTGGAGCGGGCTTCCTTGGCAGCCACCAGGGCCTTCTCCAGGTCCGTCGGCTTCGCCCGGTTTTCTTCTTCAAGAAGCTGGTAACGGTCAGCGGCATCTTTTAGCTCTACAACCATCTTGGCTATTTTTTCCTTGCTCTCGCAATGCGCGGCATGTTCGGCCCTTAACTCTTCGGCCGCCTTTAAAGCGGCCGCATTGCTACTCCTTGCTTGCTCCTTGGCTCGGTCAAGCTCCGTCCGAAGGGTCTCCACGGTGGCAGCTCCATCTGCAGCCACACCATATTAAGATATTGGCATCATGCTACTCTTATTATGTGACGATCACCAGAAAAATCACTCACCCTATGCCTCGTCAAGCCGCTTGTTGACAAGCACGATGTCGGCATCTGCCGCATCAAGTTGCCGCTTTAGCTCGGCAAACCCATCAGTCTGGCTAGCCACCGGAGCTTCAGCCACCTGCACATAAAGGCGGTCTGGTTATTACCTGGGACTATGATCCTCTGTTTGCCGCCATTTTCGACGACAACTAGAGTCTCAGGGGCTACTATCTGCATAGGGCATACCTAATGTAATGCGGTACTGTTAAAAACATACATTATTTCATGTACCTCAAAGCCTTTCAGCAGACTCATAAAGGCTTCATGCAAACCGCTTTCAGCAGATGAAATCCTTTCAATTACCGTACCCATTAGCGTACGATGCGCTTCCGAGACGGCCGCTTGCCCCAGAAGATCCTTCAGCGCGTCCGACCGCACACTGTATGGACCCTTGATGTCGCTCTCCTTAGGAGCCAGATACTGTGGATTCCGGGCAGCCAAAGGGTTATCATCTGGCCCTAGTGGATCCAGAGATACCCTTCGCGACGACACTTCAAGGTCGCCCGCTTCTTGAGGCGGGGCGTCCGGGGGAGGCATTTCGCTCTCCATCATCTCCAGACGAAGATCCCCCGAAGATGAACTCTGTCGACAAGGGCTACAATCCGGACTACAATTTATAAGCATCGGTTATTGTCTTCGGAAGTAAGGTAGGATGTTTTCACTATTAAGTACTTTTCGATTACTTACAGCTCGGTAGAGGGCTGATCCCCGCGCGGACATTGTGCGGCAAGAATACCCTCCAAGGCAGGACCCTCTGATGAAGATTTCTTCTCCCGTTTAGAAACCTTAGTTTCCAGATCTTCAGAGGTAGTCCTCTTCCTTCCCCGAGAAGAGAGAATGTCAGATTCTTCCCTTTGATTATCCTCCCTCGCGGAGGTTCTCATTCCCCCGGCTGGAATAAGTAGCGGGTGAGGCCCGCTTTCGCCCTCTTTATTGCCCCCATCATCTTCCTTTGAGGACACTGGATAAGGCGCCGGCTCGAGCATCTTGTCCAGTACCGGATTGTCCAAGCCCTCAGGAAGGGGGACCGAACACCTGATCATCATCGCCTTTGTTATCCAGTCCTTGTCAAAAGGCGGCTCTTTAGAATGATGCTATGATAAATAAAAGGACAGCAGGTTCGGCATGTGATTACTTACTTGGGCAGCGGGGCGGTTGCAGCTCAAGCCCACGTCCTTGATGGTGTCCGGACACCCTATTTGGGGTGCGAAGAACGATTTGTACATATCTTCATGCGTCATGCCGAGGAAATGCTGAATAGCACGCGGTCCTTCCGGGTTGAATTCCCACATGTGGAGGGGCCGGCGTTTGCAAGGCTGGACTCGACGAACTAGGATAACTTGCATTACCATAACCAGACTGAAATCCCTCTCAAAGAGATCTTGGATACGGCTTTGCAGTATTGGCACATCCTTGGCTGGACCCCAGCTCAGCCCCCTGCTGATCCATGACATCAGTTGCGGTGGGGGGCCGAGCGAAAGGTGGGGGCAGCTACCCACTTGGCACTTCAGGGAGCTGTGACGTAAAACCACTCCCGCTGCCACAATTCGGACACCTCTGGAAAGGAACCCTCTAGCCATGGAGTGTCAGCGATTTTGCTTATTAAAGCACCTCCGCACGCTGCATGCTGCCCCTCGATCATCTTCTGCTTCACATCGAAGGTCTTGAGCCACAGGCCGAAGTGAGGGTAATGCAGAGGAAGGCCTCACACACGACAACAAATGATGAGATGTGAAGAAGGGAATCCGGGGCCAGATCGTGAAAATCCAGCCCGTAATAGAACATAAGACCCCTAACAAAGGGATCTAGAGCGAGGCCTAGTCCTCGGAGGAAGTGGGAGATGAACATACGCTCTCATTGGGTTCGGGAGTAGGGACGACCTGCCCTCGGGCGGGCAGCCTATGTGAAATTTCGGCGTCAGATATCTGGCCTCTCTCAACTTCTTGATGTCCTCCTCTGTGACGGAGGAAGGCATCCACCGACCTTGAAGGTTGGATCCGGACATAGTTGAAGGTCCTAAGCACCTGACCTGAGCTTTGGGTGTTAGAACTCAAGGCGGGGGAAGGATTCGATTGAGTGTAGGAGGGGAAAAAGAAAAAGCCTTGTCCCCTTTATAAAGAGGGTGAATATCAGGCGTCCTCCTCGTGGCCGCTTGAGACTTACCTAAGATCTAGGAGTCATACCAATAGGCACGGTTGGGTTACCCACATTTGTATTGATGAGAATCCCATGATAAGGGAAACACGATCTCTGCTTTGACAAGACGTGTCAAGGAAACCGCCTCGCGTTATGTGCGGAGCTGGTTAAGAAAAATGGTTCGAATAATGACCGGGACGTGGCGTGATGTCATGCTGTCGAAACGTGTCAGCAGGTTATATTTGTGGAAATATTATTCTCTCTACGGTGGTATGTGGAACTTATTTTGCAGGGTCAGACACTATCCTTGTATTCAAACTCTTCCATGGTGTATTCGGAGGAGGAACCCGCCTTGCAATGCCGAAGACAACACTGCACGCCGGACTCATCATCATTGAAGCCTGGTTCAGGGGCTACTGAGGGAGTCCTGGATTAGGGGTCTCTGGACAGATGTACTATATCCTTTGGCCGGACTGTTGGACCATGAAGATACGAGATTGAAGACTTCGTCCCGTGTTCGGATGGGACTCTACTTGGCGTGGAAGGCAAGCTAGGTAGTACGGATATGTATATCTCCTCCTTTGTAACCGACCTTGTGTAACCCTAGCCCCATCCGGTGTCCATATAAACCGGAGGGTTTTAGTCCATAGGACAACATACAATCATACCATAGGCTAGCTTGTAGGGTTTAGCCCCTTTGATCTCGTGGTAGAGCAACTATTGTAATACTCATATCATCAAGAATAATCAAGCAGGACATAGAGTATTACCTCCATCAAGAGGGCCCGAACCTGGGTAAACATCGAGTCCCCTGCCTCCTATTACCATCCACCTTAGACGCACAGTTTGGGACCCCCTACCCGAGATCCGCTGGTTTTGACACTGACAGACGCCGTCCTCTCCTTGGTGAGGGTGGAGTGCCCGCACGAAGGATGTGGGCTCTACGTCACTTACCACAAGCTCGCTGATCACCAGAGTGTGTGTCCGCTCGCGCCCTGCAAATGCCCCATGCCCATCTGCGGCTACGAAGGCCCGCCACCGGTGTTCACCCACCACAGCAGCACCATGCATCCCATGCTCGTGCACATGATCCAATACGACAAGGCGCTCCAGCTGCAAGTGCCACTGTCGGAGCCACGGCTCTTGCTGTTCGCGGAGGAGGATGGCCGCGCGTTTTTCTTGGTCGGCGGCATGCTCGACATTGGTGCGCCTATCGCCGTGTCGGTCGTCTGCATCAGAGCGGGGGCGCCCCACTGCCACACTACGTGGCCAAGCTGTGGGCGAACGGCCCATCGGGGGAGCCCAAAGGAAGGACCGATGCCGTCAAGGTGGAAATGGAGGTGACAAGAAGCAGGGATCCCGGCGACGTCACCGTCCAGGAGTTGACCTTCTTCACAGTTCCGCCCAAGCTGCTAGCCGGGGCTAAGCTGGTGTCCCTCCACATTCAGATTGACAAGCTCAGGTCCTAAATGATTCTATAGTGCCTTCTGTTTATTTTAGTAATATGCTAATATAGGGGTTAGCTCGGTCTACTTTAGCTTAAGAGATGGTGGGTTTTGGTGGCGATGCAGCAATTACCTCGACATCATATCAGTAGTGAAAGTAATTTTGAACAGTCGAATGGATATTTTGTGTCTGTTGGATATAAAGATCCTTTCGGTAATAAGTAACAGCTTATATGTTTTTTTCGAAACGGAACAGAATTTTTGTTGACATGCACTAATATTTTCGAAACGGACGTCGGGCTGTAGCTAGAAGGGCGGTTGGGACGCGGCATCGGCCCATACCACGGTGACCCCTGATTGGGACGCACCGAGTATGGATTTTCTCCCTCGCAGATGTCGACCACGTCTACGCACAACATTGTTCCCTTCCCCCAGCTGCGGGATCAGGCCGGATATGTGACCAGCGGTGTCTCCACCGTCGTTCTATGCTTGTGAAGAGAGCAACCCAAGCAAGCAGGATTGTAGCTTAGGCTCCTGCTAGTGTATATATAGTGGTTTTCTTTTTCTCTCCATATCAACCATTTTATATTGCGTACGTGTCATTGAAGAGTGAAATGATGGTTGCTTCTTCCGACTAACTTACTATGTGATTTGACTGCTCCTTTAGTGGCCCCTACACGTACTCCCCCTATGTGTATGCAACCGTCACACGTACACATGGACGCAAAAACGCGCGTGACGCCCTAATGCATGCATGTCCGAGCACACAATGGAACACACACGGTCACACTCAAGTGCTCAACCTACACGTGCATGCACACACATACTCAGCCAGAATGAGCTAGTGACCGTATAAACACCGGAAAATATATATATTGAGCGCAATGAGCGTATTATGAAGTCCACTGACCGTATTTTTACAAATATACAGTGACAGACAGTGTATTTATCTTGCTTGAAATTAAGCCATATTAACCGGAGAGGAGGCAGTATGGACTAGCATTACTTTGCTATGTCCTGTCAACATGCCGAACGAGGAGAAGCTTGCAGGACGAGAGAAGCTTGCGCCCGGTGGCTCACAGGACAAGGAGAAACTTTTGACTAATGCAAGCTGTCCTTCGCTCAGGCGGTGGACGTGCAACAGTTAATTCGGTGTCAGATTGCCAGAAGCATACACCATACTAGTAGTACTATTATTGTTGCACTTCTCGAAGAGGCGAATAGCCAAGCGCAAAGTTTACTAGTACTAGTACTACTACTATAGTCTATAGAGGTAGTACTAGGAACCAGATGCAAGAGCGTCTGCACTCTTATTATATTTTTAAAATGTGATAAAGCAATCTTCAACACATTTGGTTCTCTTCGAGGGTTCTCGCATGTGATAATGGAAGTTGATTGCATGGAACACTCGCCACAATTCTCGCTTAATTCTGGCTCATATCCTGTTAGAAATAGGAGCGCTCGGTAATATTTCTGTAACGCCCCGAGACCGATGTGCCACGTGTCTTCTAGTTATTCACCGTTGTTGCCATGTCATTTGCTTGCGTGTTGCATCTTGCCATGTCATCATGTGCATTGCATCATCATGTTTTCAAAACTTGCATCCATCTGGGTCTCCACGTTCCTTCCGTTGTCCGTTCTGAGCCCAGACACACTCGCACGCGCCCGCAACATGTCCGAAATATTATTTTTATAAGTGGCCGGATAATGTTCTCGGAATGGGATAGAAGTTGGTGTGCGGTGTTGTTTTGTTGTCAGTAGACCGCCTGCCAAGTTTCATCGCATTCGGAGTTCGTTTGATGCCCCAACGGATAACTATAGCGGCAATATAGCCGGCCTAACGTCGGACGTTATCGGTCTCCGAAAACCGTGCCGGGCTGTTTCTCTCCCCTCTTCTCTCAGACCAACCCGCTCTCCACAGTCCACCTAGGCCCATGCCTACCCCTCTTTGTACAGTGCATTGGCCCCTCACGCGCGTCCGAAAGTTGTCCCGGACTCGACCCGGGCTGTCGCTACCGTTGTGTCCGGAACATCCCCAAACATCTACAAAACGTCTCCATTTTCTTATTTGGACTCCCTAGCTATTTTATCCATGATCGTCCGTTTGCGATCGTAGGGTCGACATAGCCCTAACCTAATCCATGATGTATATATTTAGTCTACCCCTAGTCCATTTTGAACCTAACCCGTTTTTCCTAGGGATCCTCCTAGCCGCCGTCGCCCGACTGTATCTCCTCTATTTCCGTGCCCGACCAACCACCGCGCTCCGTTCCTCGATAACGAGCCGTCGTCCCGTGTGCTCGCCAGCACCATCGCTCCGCCACCGCCGGCTGGCTCCGCTGCTGCCGAGCCTCAGGCCAGCTCCGCCGCCCCTCCTCTACATCTCCCTGCCTCTCCCTAACCTCTATCCTCTCCCCTGCAGTGCTCCTCGCCGCCACCGCCATGGAGTTCGTCGTTGGCTCCCTGCTGCCGCCCTGCTCCACCGCCCGGATCCATCCATCCCCGATGGGATCCGCCTCCCTCCTCCGCCGGAGACACGCCAAGCCATCGCCGTCGTCCCGCTCCGCGCGGAGGAACGCCGCCGAACACTCGCCTCGCCTACACTCATTGACCGCGCCTACCCCAGGTGTCCGTTCGATCCAGCCGCCTCGCCTCGAGCGGCCTCCTCTGCGTGTGGCCCCAAGTCGCGTGGCCCAGCGCCTCCTCCTTGAGCTCGATCTGGGCCTGGCCCAGCTCCAGCGCCAGCCTGCCTCCCAGAGGCGCCCAACCTCTCCACAAGCCGGCCCATGAGGCCCAATGTGAGCAGCCCAGTCGCAGCAGATTCGGCCCAGTGTATTTTTTCAGATCTGCGAGTTTGTCTTTTATCCGGAGACGCCTATTTTATAGAAAACCCCCTAGTCTTCATGCATCTAATAACTAATTAACCATGTATCGGATCTAAATAAATTATATATGAAACTTGCTTAGAATTTCATCTAGTTTAATAATATGCATATTTCATCCATGTTAAAACTGTTTAAGATGATATTTGCATATATTTTGCTCCTATGTCATGTTGAAATGATTTAATTCATAACTTAATAACCCTAGCTCGGTTTTAAATAATCTTTATATGTAAATGGGGTGGAAAATGCCTAGTTCAACATGGTGTACTTGTTTTGCATGTTTAATAACTCTAAAATTGTGTTTAGGGCAGATCAGTACCAAACCTTAAAATATGAATATGGGGTTTTACCGGAATTGTTGTTGTTTCCGGCCTCATTTAAACTTGCTTAAATGTTTAGTTTTCTTATGCTTCACCCCTTGCCATGCTAAACAACATTTAATATTGTTGAGTACCTAAACGAGATCGAACTAAATAATGGGATGTGGTGTTTTGTCAATATGCATCCCGATGCACATTGAGCTCCACTTAATTTGTAGGATTGTTTGTGCATTTTTGCCATGCCATGCCTCATTAAACTGGACATGCATCATACTTGTTTGCGCATCGTGCCATGCTTATGTGATGATTGTTTACTATGTTGTTTGCCTTCTTTCCGGTGTACTTCTTCTCGGTAATCCGGTAACGTTGCGTTTGTGAGGATCCGTCCATCTATGTCCGTTTGTCTTCTTCATGGACTCGTTCTTCTTCCTTGCGGGATCTCAGGCAAGATGACCATACCCTCGAAATCACTTCTATCTTTGCTTGCTAGATGCTTGCTCTTTTGCTATGCCTATGCTGCGATACCTACCACTTGCTTGTTATGCCTCCCATATTGTTAAACCAAGCCTCTAACCCACCTTGTCCTAGCAAACCGTTGTTTGGCTATGTTACCGCTTTGCTTAGCCCCTCTTATAGCGTTGTTAGTTGCAGGTGAAGATTGAAGTTCGTTCCTTGTTGGAACATGGAGATGGTGTTCCTTGTTGGAACATGTTTACTTGTTGGGATATCACAATATCTCTTATCTAATTAATGCATCTATATACTTGGTAAAGGGTGGAAGGCTCGTCCTTATGCCTGGTGTTTTGTTCCACTCTTGCCACCCTAGTTCCATCATATCGGTGTTATGTTCCCGGATTTTGCGTTCCTTACGCGGTTGGGTTATAATGGGAACCCCTTGACAGTTCGCCTTGAATAAAACTCCTCCAGCAAGGTCCAACATTGATTTAACCATTTGCCACCTAGCCTTTTCTTTCCCTTGGGTCGGCCGGCTCAAGGGTCATCTTTATTTAAACCCCCGGGCCAGTGCTCCTCTGAGTGTTGGTCCAACCTGTCAGCTGCCGGTGGCCACTAGGGGCAACTCTGGGCTGGCCTACGGGAACCTTGGACAATCCGGTGTGCCCTGAGAAAGAGATATGTGCAGCTCCTATTGGGATTTGTCGGCACATTCGGGTGGCTTTGCTGGACTTGTTTTACCATTGTCGAGGATGTCTTGTAACCGGGATGCCGAGTCTGATCGGATTATCTCGGGAGAAGGAATATCCTTCGTTGACCGTGAGAGCTTGTGATGGGCTAAGTTGGGACACCCCTGCAGGGTTTTGAACTTTCGGAAGCCGTGCCCGCGGTTATGGGCAGATGGGAATTTGTTAATGTCCGGTTGTAGAAAACCTGAAGTTGACCTTAATTAATATACATCAACCGCGTGTGTTACCGTGATGGTCTCTTCTCGGCGGAGTCTGGGAAGTGAACATGGTGTTGGAGTAATGCTTGACGTAGGTTGTTCTAGGATCACTTCTTGATCATAGTTGTTCGACCGTGCTTTTGCCTTCTCTTCTCGCTCTCATTTGCGTATGTTAGCCACCAAATATGCTAGTCGCTTGCTGCAGCTCCACCTCATACTTTTACCCTTCCTATAAGCTTAGATAGTCTTGATCACGAGGGTGTGAGATTGCTGAGTCCCCGTGACTCACAGATACTTCCAAAACCAGTTTGCAGGTGCCGATGTTACCGAGCAAGTGACGCAACCAAGCTCAAGGAGGAGCTCGATGAAGATCTTGTCCTTTATATTGTTTCGTTCTAGTTGATAAGTAGTCGAGCCTAATTGGGACGATCGGGGACCTTTGTAGCATTTGGGGTAGTCTTCTTTCATTTTGGTTCCGTAGTCGGACCCTGATTGTATCCGGTTGATGTAATGCTTTATTCATGTAATTGTGTGAAGTGGCGATTGTAAGCCAACTATGTATCTTTTCCCTTATGTATTACATGGATTGTGTGAAGATTACCTCACTTGCGACATTGCTTTCCATGCGGTTATGGCTCTAAGTCATGCTTCGACACGTGGGAGATATAGCCGCATCGAGGGCGTTACAAGTTGGTAATCAGAGCCTTCCCCGACCTTAGGAGCCCCCTGCTTGATCGAATAGTTGGCGTTCTTGTGTCTAGAAAAATGTTTTGAGTCTTATAGGATTATATATATCGGAGAGTTAGGAATTCTTTTTACTCCTCAGTCCCTTCGTCGCTCTGGTGAGGCATCCTGACGTAGAGTTTTGACTCTTCTCTTCTCAAATTTCACTAAAAAAAATTTAGGATCACGCGAGTATCTTGGAATCGTTCCAATGGTTTTGTGACGAGAACATTGTTCTTGGTGCCTCCTGACATTTAGGGGTTGTGGCAGTGTCCCGGGGAGTTGAGCTCCGAGGTGTTGTCGTCACAATTTTATCGTTGCAGTTCTGGAATACCTGAGTTTAGTTTCGCCGACATCAAAAATCTCTTTTATGTAGTTGTTGGTGAGATAACCTCGACGCCACCCAGTACTAGGGTGGGAGTTCGGGAGTATTGCCATAACTCGTATAACGGATGCTTTTTCGAAGGTTGAGGTAAACGATTTCCGAAGGTTTCTTGGTTATGTGTTGAAGGATGGATACAGCTGGATGTAGGATTGTGTAGTTTTGGGTGAGATATTATGCTTCCCCTGTATCCCCAACAACTGATTGCATAACCGGAAAATTTCGGGAGTTTATAAGTGGGAATTCAAGTAGACCTTAGGATATCTTTCCGACAGATGTATGATTTGATATTGGGGTTCGACGTTTAGTGGTCCGCCTATCCACGGTTGGTTTTTATAGTGGTCTCGTTGTGTCTTAAAGAGTCCTTGGTTATGCCGACTCGGGGACGCTTCGCATGTCATGTGCACTGCCTTGTACATGATGGTGCTATACGATCGAGCCCGTGTAGGCCCCACCATGAAAACTTCGGACGAAATCTCTATCATATGTTTGTTCCGGCTTATTCTGCAAGCCAACCCTTTGTTTTTGTTTTGAGTTGTGGTATCCGAGTTGCTTCGAAGTCAAATGTTGATTCCATCCCTTGTCCAAGTGGTGGTCTCACACTTCGATGTGATACTAATCCTTCTCGATCATCGAGTTTGTCATGTCAATTCTATTCAACCGGTGTGATTCTCTTCAAGATGATCCTATCATTTCAACATTCGCAAGATCCAATCTTAGTTTTTTCATCAACGTTGTTCGTTTCATCCGTCTTCAAGTTGACTTTTTTCCATCCCTCCCACCCTTTTTCTTTAAGGACTCAGATTTATTAATCAAGTATACATCTTATGGTTGTGAAGTATCTTCGTTTTTTCCGCCAATGTTCTTATCCGGTGATTCTCAAGAAGATACTAACCGAGCCTCAAGTTTATCATTCTTTGTTCTTTTATCTTCTCTAGTGGATTCAAGTCAAGCTTTGTTGATCATATCCTTTCCTCGTTTCAATGCTTTCTCATGCCGGTTCAATTCTTAATCATCCACTTCTCACTATTCAATTGTTCCGGAGTGCTCAAGATATCTCGAAGATTCGTTTCCACTCTACATTCGTTCAAGCTCTTTCGAGGATGTTCCCTCATTCAAGTCATTTAATTCAACCGGTGCTTTCTCTCTTTTGAATCGTTCTACGGTGTTTCTTTTGAGTGGGCCCTAACCCACACGTCATTTTCCAGGATCTTACCCGACTCTTCTTATTTTCCCGGAGCTATCCTCAAATTTCTTTTCAAAGTTTGACGTAAGCATAATTTATCATCGGTCAAATGCCTTTCTCCAAGGTTTGTCAAATTCTTTCACTGTGGGTTCTACCATTCTAATTTTCCATTCCGGAGTGTCTCAACAATTCTTGGTGGTGTTTCTCATTGTCTTTCTCAGATTTTGAAGACCGAAGAAGACTTTTTCCTCCATATATTGCTCCATTCTCTTCAAGATTCGTGATTCCATCTTGTTGCCGTCCTCTCATAATTGTATTCGATTGTGAGAATTCTTTTCACCCATCCGGAGTAATTCATAGCACTTTTAGTTTGTTTATCCGGAGTCCATCAATTTAGGTTTATTCATGCTCAGCTGTCAGTTATCATTCTCCAATCTTACCGGTGCATCGTTCAAGTGATCTCTAATCAGCTCGTGATCCCTTCATTCGCATGTATCTAGATTGCCTCAAGTATCTTCGTTCATTTCACAATTCTTACCCGGTGATTCATCCTTTTTACTTCGTTCATTTTCAATTCTTATGGTGGTTCGTTCAAGAGTTCTCTTCCTTGTTTATCATATCATTTTTTTGTTGATCCCAAATCCTTCTGGTGGTTCGTTAAAGACCTTCCCAAGTTTGCGCTATATCTCTCTTAATCCTTTCTACGAGAATAAGTAGTGTGCCGAATCCATTGATTGTCATCAATTTAAATTGGTGAAGGATAAGCATAATGTAATTCTTATTCTTGTTTCATCGACTAAATTCAATTCCTTATTCTGGAGCCTCATCAAAATTCTCGGTTTCAATTGTTTCATCTTCTCTTCCCGCAATTCCAAGCTCTCTCAATTATATCATCATGAAGATCCATCTAAGTCACTGCAAGGATTCACCTTGTGCTTTCAACTTCTCTTTCTTTTCGTTTGATCATTCTTTCATTACCGGAGTTCTTCATGATGGTTCTACATGATGGTTTCATCAATGATTTAATTCATTCTCGAAGTGTTCATCAAGATTCTTTTCAGAGGAGCTCAAGCATTCTTCATCTTGTAATCCGGAGTGCAATTCTTTCTTCCGTACCATTTAAGGTGCTGCTATGTCATTCTTGATAATTTGAGTTCATGTTTCATGATTCACATGTCGTTAAGAATGAGATATTTTAAATCCATCAATCTCTTCTTTGGAGTTATCTTGGGTTATATTTCACCTAAAGCCTTCCCTAAGGATTGTTGCTATCTATGGTGCTTATAAAGGACCCAAGTTCTTCTTTATCCTCCCGGTGATATACTTTCTCGTCTCCTTGTTCATATCAATCCAATTCTTTTCCCGTGAGTGGCAGGTTGTCACCTCATAATTTGAGATGTATTCCACAAGACCATATCAAGCTTATCCTTTCGTTGTTGGTTTCCCAACAACTCCGTTCGACCCTTCTCCTAAAGATGCCTCTTCAAGCTCTTTTGTGGCAGAAGTTGGCATTTTCTTCTCCATTCTCCTATCTCAATTATCTATCTTCTATTCTTTTGTTCCGGAGGCATTGTGATGTTGCTCTCTTCTACCCATCTTTTTGTTTTGTCATGATAGTGTTCTTTTCTTTGCTTATCCATTCAACCGGAGTGTCGTGTTTTCTTTCGAGCTCTCTCATCTTATCAAATTCTGCATCCCTTCTCAATTGGAGTGCTGTCCAAATTATATCATTCTTATTCTTTCTCTATCTCATTTTAACCGGAGTGTTGTGACCTTTTTGCTCAAGTTCTTTTCGCCTTATCAAGTCTTTCATCTCTTTTCAACCGAAGTGCTACCCGAATCGGCTCTTTCTTTTCTTATTTCTTAACGGAGTGTCTTCAACTACGTTCATCTCCGTTTATTCTATTCTAGGAAATGGCTTAACCTTTCAAGGTTCTTTGGTCTCACTCGTTTGTCAAAGAAGCAACTTAGTTTTACATCTTCTCTTCCTCTTCTTTTTCCCTCTGGTGCCATCCTAGATCTCGGGACGAGATCCTCTCGTAGTGGTGGAGTGTTGTAACGCCGCGAGACTGATGTGCCAGGTGTCTTCAAGTTATTCGCTGTTGTTGCCATGTCATTTGCTTGTGTGTTGCATCTTGACATGTAATCATGTGCATTGCATCATCATGTTTTCAAAACTTGCATTCGTCCGGGTCTCCATGTTCCTTCCGTTGTCCGTTCTGAGCCCAGACACACTCGCCCGCGCCCGCGGCACGTCCGAAATATTATTTTTATAAGTGGCCAGATAATGTTCTCGGAATGGGATGGAAGTTGGCGTGCGGTGTTGTTTTGTTGTCAGTAGACCGCCTGCCAAGTTTCATCGCATTCGGAGTTCGTTTGATGCCCCAACGGATAACTATAGCGGCAATATAGCCGGCCTAACGTCGGACGTTTTTGGTCTCCGAAAACCGTGCCAGGCTGTTTCTCTCCCCTCTTCTCTCAGACCAACCCGCTCTCCACATTCCACCTAGGCCCATGCCTACCCCTCTTTGTACAGTGCATTGGCCCCTCGCGCGCGTCCGAAAGTTGTCCTGGACCGGACCCGGGCTGTCGCTACCGTTGTGTCCGGAACATCCCCAAACATCTACAAAACGTCTCTCTTTTCTTATTTGGACTCCCTAGCTATTTTATCCGCGATCGTCTGTTTGCGATCGTAGGATCGAGATAGCCCCTAACCTAATCCATGATGTATATATTTAGTCTACCCCTAGTCCATTTTGAACCTAACCCGTTTTTCCTAGGGATCCTCCTAGCCACCGTCGCCCCACTGTATCTCCTCTATTTCCGTGCCCGACCAACCACCGTGCTCCGTTCCTCGATCCCGAGCCGCCATCCTGTGTGCTCGCCAGCACCGTCGCTCCGCCACCGTCGGTTGGCTCCGCCGCTGCCGAGCCTCAGGCCAGCTCCGCCGCCCCTCCTCTACATCTCCCTGCCTCTCCCTAACCTCTCTCCTCTCCCCTGCAGTGCTCCTCGCCACCACCGCCATGGAGTTCATCGTTGGCTCCCTGCTGCCGCCCTGCTCCGGCGACGGATTCGGCGGGATCCGGCCCCCACCGCCTGGATCCATCCATCCCCGATGGGATCCGCCTCCCTCCTCCGCCGGAGACACGCGAAGCCATCGCCGTCGTCCCGCTCCGCGCGGAGGAGCGCCGCCGAACACTCCCCTCGCCTGCACTCGTTGACTGCGCCTCCCCCAGGTGTCCATTCGATCCAGCCGCCTCGCCTCGAGTGGCCTCCTCTGTGTGTGGCCGCAAGTCGCGTGGCCCAACGCCTCCTCCTTAAGCTCGATCTGGGCCTGGCCCAGCTCCAATGCTAGCCTGCCTCCCCAGAGGCGCCCAACCTCTCCACAAGCCGACCCATGAGGCCCAATGTGAGCAGCCCAGTCCCAGCAAATTCGGCCCAGTGTATTTTTTTTTCCAGATCTTCAAGTTTTTCTTTTATCAGGAGACGCCTGTTTTACAGAAAACCCCCTAGACTTCATGCATCTAATAACTAATTAACCGTGCATCGGATCTAAATAAATTATATATGAAACTTGCTTAGAATTTCATCTAGTTTAATAATATGTAACTTTCATCCATGTTAAAAATGTTTAAGATGATGTTTGCATATATTTTGCTCCCATGTCATGTTGAAATGATTTAATTCATAACTTAATAACGGTAGCTCAGTTTTAAATAATCTTTATATGTTAATGGGGTGGAAAATGACTAGTTCAACATGGTGTACTTGTTTTGCATGTTTAATAACTCTAAAATTGTGTTTAGGGCAGATCAGTACCAAACCTTAAAATATGCATATGGAGTTTTACCGAAATTGTTGTTGTTGTTTCCGGCCTCATTTAAACTTGCTTAAATGTTTAGTTTGCTTATGCTTCACCCCTTGCCATGCTAAAAAACATTTAATATTGTTGAGTACCTAAACGAGATCGAACTAAATAATGGGATGTGGTGTTTTGTCAATATGCATCCCGATGCACATTGAGCTCCACATAATTTGTAGGATTGTTTGTGCATTTTTGCCATGCCATGCCTCATTAAACCGGACATGCAGCATACTTGTTTGCGCATCGTGCCATGCTTATTTGATGATTGTTTACTATGTTGTTTGCCTTCTTTCCAGTGTACTTCTTCTCGGTAATCCGGTAATGTTGCGTTTCTGAGGATCCGTCCATCTACGACCGTTTGTCTTCTTCATGGACTCGTTCTTCTTCCTTGCGGGATCTCAGGCAAGATGACCATACCCTCGAAATCACTTCTATCTTTGCTTGCTAGATGCTCGCTCTTTTGCTACGCCTATGCTGCGATACCTACCACTTGCTTGCCATGCCTCCCATATTGTTAAACCAAGCTTCTAACCCACCTTGTCCTAGCAAACCATTGTTTGGCTATGTTACCGCTTTGCTCAGCCCCTCTTATAGCGTTGTTAGTTACAGGTGAAGATTTTAGTTTGTTCCTTGTTGGAACATGGAGATGTTGTTCCTTGTTGGAACATGTTTACTTGTTGGGATATCACAATATCTCTTATCTAATTAATGCATCTATATACTTGGTAAAGGGTGGAAGGCTCGTCCTTATGCCTGGTGTTTTGTTCCATTCTTGCCGCCCTAGTTTCCGTCATATCGGTGTTATGTTCCCGGATTTTGCGTTCCTTACGCGGTTGGGTTATAATGGGAACCCCTTGACAGTTCGCCTTGAATAAAACTCCTCCAGCAAGGCCCAACATTGGTTTTCCATTTTCCACCTAGCCTTTTCTTTCCCTTGGGTCGGCCGTCTCAAGGGTCATCTTTATTTAAACCCCCGGGCCAGTGCTCCTCTGAGTGTTGGTCCAACCTGTCAGCTGTCGGTGGCCACCAGGGGCAACTCTGGGCTGGCCTACCGGAACCTTGGACAATCCCGTGTGCCCTGAGAAAGCGATATGTGTAGCTCCTATCGGGATTTGTCGGCACATTCGGGTGGCTTTGCTGGACTTGTTTTACTATTGTCGAGGATGTCTTGTAACCGGGATGTCGAGTCTGATCGGATTGTCTTGGGAAAAGGAATATCCTTCGTTGACCGTGAGAGCTTGTGATGGGCTAAGTTGGGATACCCCTGCAGGGTTTTGAACTTTCGAAAGCCGTGCCCGCGGTTATGGGCAGATGGGAATTTGTTAATGTCTGGTTGTAGAAAACCTGAAGTTGAACTTAACTAAAATACATCAACCGTGTGTGTTACCGTGATGGTCTCTTCTCGGTGGAGTCCGGGAAGTGAACACGGTGTTGGAGTAATGCTTGACGTATGTTGTTCTAGGATCGCTTCTTGATCATAGTTGTTCGACCGTGCTTTTGCCTTCTCTTCTCGCTCTCATTTGCGTATGTTAGCCACCAAATATGCTAGTCTCTTGCTGCAGCTCCACCTCATACTTTTACCCTTCCTATAAGCTTAGATAGTCTTGATCGCGAGGGTGTGAGATTGCTGAGTCCCCGTGACTCATAGATACTTCCAAAACCAGTTTGCAGGTGCCGATGTTACCGAGCAAGTGAAGCAACCAAGCACAAGGAGGAGCTCGATGAAGATTGTGTCCTTTATATTGTTTTGTTCTAGTTGATCAGTAGTGGAGCCTAGTTGGGATGATCGGGGATCTATGTAGCATTTGGGGTAGTCTTCTTTCATTTTGGTTCCGTAGTCGGACCCTGATTGTATCTGGTTGATGTAATGCTTTATTCATGTAATTGTGTGAAGTGGCGATCGTAAGCCAACTATGTATCTTTTCCCTTATGTATTACATGGGTTGTGTGAAGATTACCTCACTTGCGACATTGCTTTCCATGCGGTTATGCCTCTAAGTCGTGCTTCGACACGTGGGAGATATAGCCGCATCGAGGGCGTTACAATTTCCTCTTTTTTTTGTTATCCAGCATGTAAACAGGTCAACAAACCTTGCGGCGCATCTTTGTGCGAACCGTGCTTGCTGCACTTTGAATGTGGCAGAGACCTGGCTTGATAAAACACCTTGCTTCCTACTTCTTTTTTGCGGGGTACCTCGCTTCCTAGTGACCAGTTTCTTGGCTGATCGTCCTAAGAATGCTTATATATGAATAAAGCTCTCTCATTTACCCGCAAAAAAGATTAAGCCATATTAACCGGGAAGGAGGGAGTATGGACTAGCACTACTTGTTGGTGTGTCCCGTCAACTCGCAGAACAAGGAGAAGCTTGCAGGACAAGGTGAAGCTCGCTTACGCCTTTTGACTAATGCAACGTACCCTCGCCCAGGTGGTGGATATGCATCAGTTCATTCGGTGTCAGATTTCCAGAGGCATACACTGTAGTACCGAACATGCGGAGTACCATCATTGTTCGACTTCATGAAGAGGCGAAGAGCCAATCGCAAGGTTTAGTAGTACGAGTAGTACTACTACTAGAACTACATGGTGGAGCCTCTGTACTCTTATTTTTCTTAATCTTTGATAAAGTACACATTTATTCCGGAGAAGGGCGGAAAACGACAGCCCAACATGTAATGATGATATCGATCAACCATGCTCGAATATATCTTGGCCTCCGTGTGAGCCCGTCTGTGTGTTCTCGCTCCTCGTCTCTCTCTAGGAATGGTGGGTTGGCCATTTTGCCGTCAATTGAGATCGGTTTGCTCACACTCCGGTCCCACATGTCAGTGATATGCCAAGAGGAGGTGTGTTGACCGACTGGCCATACGCGTACTTGGTTTTGCACCTTCATACTACTCCTCCCTCCGTCACAGTTTACAGGGCGCTACACGCGTAGTTTCCCACACTTTGTATTCTTTCACTGCTGCTTTGTCTTGAACTGTTATGATTTGAACCATGTCTCTATTTTGATTTGGCAAGACAATGTAGTGACCATAGGACATAGATATATGTTTGTTTGATGCTTTTATTATGTACTAGTACTTGGCAATAGAAGACTTGGTAGTTTAATCCTGTCCCCTTACTAATGAACTGGTTCACCGAAATGAGTTTCATATACTACTACATGCTAAACTGTTATGTGTCTACTTGTTTCTTCTTTTAGAATGCTGATAGAATATTGGGGAAGAGTGCCTTATTAAGCAATGGTAAAGGAAGTAATGCAGATAAGGTTGAGGATAGTGACACATCCTTGTTGGTCTCCAACAAAGCTGATAAAACAGCTAAGGAAGACTATCTCGAAGACAATGAGACAACCCCAAAGTCCTATCTTGGTTTAGTGTTGGAGTTACTAGCCACTACCACTTGCACAAGCTATTCAAACTCACTGTCTGAATCAGTTCGGTTTCTTGAGTCTCAACTACAAGCTGAAAGACATCGATCAGCTGTGCTGCAACAAGAAGCGGAAGGACTGCGGAAGTCCTTGGAGCATTCAGATGCATACTTTCTGGTGCAACAGCAAGTGTTGGAGGATTTTAGCGCCAAACAGGACAAAGCTAATAAGCTTGCTAAGCTTATTGCCAGCATGGTGGATACCACGTTTCTTGAGCTCTTCTGAAGTTGTTTCAATTATGCTCTTGTTTTGCAGCCGCGTTCATTTGCACTGGTGGCCAATTTTGACGGCCAGTGTATGTAATATGCTGCTTTGTTCCCTATATTTGCACTGGTGGCGAACTTTGATGCCCAGTGGATGCAATATGTGTAATAGAGGTAATAGGCTAGCATTTTTATCTTGCTTATTTATTTCCTTATTGTCTTGTTTAGTTGTTTGCTTGTAGTCACTGCAGTTCTTTTTTCTGTGTTTTTCTAGTGGCCACAATAACCTATCTTTGGAAACTAGGCCAGAATAATCATGACAACACATGGACTGTTGTAACCATGGGCCTCATACGGGCCGTATGATCCATGGGCCTTCTACGGGCCATAGGATCCATTGGCCTTCTATACGGGCCTTAGGATCCATGGGCCTTCTATGGGCCGTACGATTCATGGGCCTTTTACGGATCGTAGGATCCATGGGCCTTCTACGAGGCATATCATCATTTCGCCAATCATGGGCCGTACTATTCGTGGACAATAATGAGCCGTTAATAGTCCGTATTTGATAACTCTATGAAAACAGCGCAACGGGGTTTTTTGACATGAAAACAGCCCAACGTATTATCGGGCCACAAACGGGCCCACTGTAACCACGGGCTGAATTTGGCCCACAAGCAGAAAATGATAGTAACGGGCCATAAGTAAACGAATGTGGAAATGAGCCCAAGAATAAATGGGCCCCGAGAAGGCCGAAAGATAACATGGGCTGGAAACGGCCCAACAGAATAATGGGCTGTTAATGGGTATAAAGTGATACACTATTCATTATGGCCCAGTTTCACCACGTGACATTAATGGGCATAAAGTGATACACTGTTCATTACGGGCCAGTTTTACCATGGGCAGTTAATGGGCCAAGAGTAATAAGGGCCTCATATGGGCCGAAAGACGTCATGGGCCATACATGGGCCAGAAGTTAAAACAGGCTGGAATTATATTGGACGGCCCAGATGACGCTAATGGGCCTAATTCAGATAGGCCGTAAACGAAGCCTGGGTTTGCGGGCTGTAAATGGGCTATATGCGAACAGGCCGTTCACAGGCTTGCCGTGGGCCAGCCCGCCACCTTTTGACCAAGTCAAACGGGCCGGCCTTTTCACAGGAATGGGCCTCTGTTGGGCCGTGCCACGTGTCAACGTATCATAGGTGCTTTGGGTCCAATGAGTGGATGGCATCTGTCCCAACGTTAAGACGACACATGCTTCCTCCAACCAATGATGATTTTACACATGGAAAATCCCCATTGGTCGGGGCTGTTAACGGGTTATTGGATCCAAAACTGCACCCGATAGCTTAACAGTGTTCCGTTATGGTGGATGCCACGTGTCGGTCACCCTTGACGAAAGCACTTCTGTGACGCGCGATTTATTGTCATGGAAGTGGACACTTTCATGATGATAATTTTGGTAATGTCATGGAACACTTCTACGACAGCACAGGCATGACTATCTTGATTCTGTCATAAATGTGTCGTGGATGTACATGCATGACAGAAAACGTGACCTACTGTGACAAACACGTATCATCACGGAAGTGTATTTTTTTGTAGTGCTCTTTTGCTCCCGTACGCGTCCTGAGTGGCTGGACCCACCATGGCCGAGTCGAGCTCTGCCGTTGAGCTCATTGACATCGCCCTGATGCTCCTCGTGCCGCGATAACACCACCACCGAGCTCCTGGAGCTCCTAGCTGCTCAACGCGCCCCTCCGCCGCCCTTGCCATGCCCCGTAGCACCGAAACCACCTTCGCCCAAAGTCCGGCGCCGCCCGCGGTGGTCGCCGCCGACTTTCCCGGTCGCCTCAGCCGCTCCCGCCGATGTCGTTCGATGCGGCTTCGTTTCTCCATTCGAACGCACCCAGCCCCGCGACGTACCGTTCCCTGCAGTCCCGCCTTCGTACTTTCCCGAGCCTCGGTGTCCGCCCCGCTCGTCGCCGGTGACGCTGCGGCCCTCCTCCGACCAAGCCACCACCTCCGTTCAATGCGCCATGGCGCAGGCGTTCGAAAGAGCCCACCCGCGCCCCCTTACTTGCACCGTGGCGCGATTCCGGCGAGATCCGCGCCCCTCTGCCACGTTTTCATTCGCCGATGGTGAACCTCCGCCGCTTGCCGACGTGGCCTGCCACTGGGGTCCATCTGGTTCACTGCCTGGTGCCCCCAGGGGCCCGGCTGGCCCAGTTGACCATGGTGAACTTGCTGACTAGGCCGGTCCCAGTAGCTGACCAGTGGCCCCCACCCTATAAACTAATTAAATGGGTTAATTTAATTAATATAGACTAATCTGTCACTGACTAATGGGGCCCACACTTAACTAATCCTAATTAGTTTAAAACAAATCCTATTTCACCTCTTCCTCAATGACACATGGGTCCCACTGGACCCATAGGTCAGGTTTGACCCAGTCAACCGCACTGTTGACTGATGACCTCGGCATTGTATCATGATGACATCAGCAGACACTATTCTGGATAATGTTAGAATTAAAATAATTAAATAAATCCTAAAAATGATTTAAATCTTTTAAAATTAATATAAAATAAACCGTAGCTCGGATGGAAAAACTTTGTACATGAAAGTTAATCAGAACGGCGAGACAAATCCGGATACGCAGCCCATTCGTCCGCCACACATCCCTAGCATAGAGAACACGCAACTTTCCCCCTCCGGTTCATCTGTCTGGAAACGCGAAACACCGTGGATACTTTCCCGGGTTTTCCCCCTCCACCGATATCACCTACCCCTGCGTTAGATCACCCCTGACACCGTGTATTGCCTTGTTATAGTTTGTGATGCTTTTTTTGCCCTGTATTTATTGTTTCTTCCCCCCTCTTCTTCTCTGGTAGACCCCGAGACCGGCGCTGACCCCTCGAGTACGACTACGTCTCCGATGACCCCTCCTTGCCAGAGCAACCAGGCAAGCCCCCCCTTGATCACCAGATATCACCTATTCTTCTCTCTGCTGCTTGCATTAGAGTAGTGTAGCATGTTACTGCTTGTCGTTAATCCTATTCTGTTGCATAGCCTGTCATTGTTGCTACAGTTGTTGATACCTTACTTGCAATCCTAAATGCTTAGTATAGGATGCTAGTTTATCATCAGTGGCCCTACATCCTTGTCCGTCTGCCGTGCTATACTATCGGGCCGTGATCACTAGGGAGGTGATCACGGGTATATACTTATATACATATACATGATACATGTGATGACTATAGACGGGTCGGCTCATAGAGTACCCGCGAGTGATTCACGGATTGGGGGCTGAAAGGACCTTTGTCCCGACAGCCCTCTAGGTGGATCTTTATGGCGGAGCGACAGGGAAGGTTGAGAGCACCCAGGAGAGAGGTGGGCCTGGCCCTAGTCGGCGTTCGCGGTTACTTCAAGATAACACGCTTAACGATATCTTGGTATTTGATCTGAGTCCGGCCACTGGCCTATATACACTAACCAACTATGCGGGAACAGTTATGGGCACTCGACGTCGTGGTATTAGCCGAAGCCTTCTTGACATCAGCGACTGAGCGGCGCGCGCCGGATTGGACCGTGTAACACGACTTTCTTTGTAATGGAGGTTGCTAGGTCTGCTCACTAGCCGCGTACGCAACATGCAGGTGTGCAATGGGCGATGGGCCAGACCCTTGCGCCATAGGATTTAGACCGGCGTGCTGACCTCTTCGTGTGCCTACGTGTTGATCTTCCGAGGCCGAGCATGACCCAAGAAAGTGTGTCCGGCCAAAGGGGATCGAGCGTGTTGGGAAATGTGGTGCACCCCTGCAGGTAAGTTGATCTATTCGAATAGCCATGTCCCTCGGTAAAAGGATGACCCGAAGTAGTACCTTGACCTTATGACAACTAGAACTGGATACTTCATAAAATACACCCTTCCAAGTGCCAGATACAACCCAGTGATCACTCTCTCACAGGGCGACGAGGAGAGGATCGCCGGGTAGGATTATGCTATACGATGCTACTTGGTGAACTTACCATCTACTCTCTTCTACATGCTACAAGTTGGAGACGGCCAGAAGCATAGTCTTCGATAGGACTAGCTATCCCCCTCTTATTCTGGCATTCTGCAGTTCAGTCCACATATACTACCCCTTTCATTGATACCCATGCATATGTAGTGTACCTCCTTGCTTGCGAGTACTTTGGATGAGTACTCACGGTTGCTTTGCTCCCCCTTTTCCCCATTTCCCTACCCGGATGTTGCGACCAGATGATGGAGTCCAGGATCCAGAGGACCCCGAGGATAATTCTACATGGAGTTCGACTTCGAGGAGTAGTTTAGGAGGATCCCAGGCAGGAGGCCTGCGCCTCTTTCGATCTGTACCCCAGTTTGTGCTAGCCTTCTTAAGGCAAACTTGTTTAACTTATGTCTGTACTCAGATATTGTTGCTTCCGCTGACTCTTGTGCCTTCGAGCATTTGTATTCGAGCCTTCGAGGCCCCTGGCTTATAATATAAAGCTTGTATTATTTTATTTTGTGTCTAGAGTTGTGTTGTGATATCTTCCTGTGAGTTCCTCATCATGGGCGTACACATTCGCGTGCATGATTAGTGTACGGTCAAATCAGGGGCGTCACACTCATCTTTCTCGAGATATCATTTTTTTGATGAAATTCTCGAGATACCATTTTTCCGATAAAATTCTTGAGATATCATTAGTTTTTACACATGGGATTACTCGTGCATGGGTTAATCACAACAAGTGTTTTGTAAAAAATGCATCCTGATGTTCCATGCAATGCACAGGCATCTTGCTAGTCATTTTGAAAACTTTAGGCAAGCTTGGCAAAAATGTGTGGCAAAGTACGTACATACGTACTCCCTCCGGTCCACTTTAGTTTGCGTCTAAGCTCCATCCCGGATACCAAGGAGACCAAGGCAGAGCAAAAGTTGGACAATCTTTCCCCTGGATAGCAGCGGAGGAGACGTTGGGTAGTTGATGTGCGCAAGCGAATGATTAGCTTGCAGCCATATATTCTCGTGCCCACGTATTCCTCTCTCTCCATCTCTGCATGCATATCTCTCTCCCCTCTAATCTCTTGCATGCATCTCTCTCCTCTCCATCTCCTTGCATGCATCTCTCTGCATGCGGCTGGCTACCTTGTGAAGATGCGAAGGATGTGCATGGGAGAGAGAAGGGAGTAACTGTGGGCACACGTGCAAGCAAACAAAAGAAGGGGCAAAGTTGGAAAGAACTACTAAAACATGTCAGTACGCAGAGCATTGAGGGAAAAATGATTTTTTCTAAGACGCAAACTATTGACGACCAGAGGGAGTACTAGTGTTAAAAAAGAAAGGCGGGGTTTTCCTTTGCGGGATTAATCGATACAAATCCTCGTTTGAGGTGTCAATTAATGCGTATTTTTTCTCCAAAGCCCAAAGAGCTAACCATCTCACTCCTCATCTCTTGATTAATCCAGGGCCATGCAAAAAAACCTTCTCACTTTGCATGCAAAGGGTATATTAATGTCCTTTGTTGCTAGTACAAGGAAAACCCCATCAATTTTGCCTCGATTAGTGTTAGTGGCCTTTTGCAAATTGTAATTTTGATATACTGGCCTTGTGTACAAAAAAATGGAGGTAGTAACTATTTGACTTACTTCCCCATTGCGGTGACGTTGACGATGTCTCGAATGTTGTGGTTTGGCGAAGTGCGTTCGGCGGAGAACACCATGGAGGGAGACCACGGTAAGTCATTCGCAAGTGTCGTCTGCAAGCCGAGACAACCGCCTTATTTGCATCCAGCAAGTCCGTTGAACCAAAGGACGCGTAAATTTACTAGTACTACTAGTACACAATAGCGTCGTCCCTCCACCTTAGTGCGGTGAGATGGTTTCTCGAAGAAGACGATGGAGAAGCGGAGTCAACGAAGAGTGAAATGATTGTTGCTTCATCTGTGCTTTGTGATTTGACGCCTCACTACTTTGTGATTTGTGATAGAAGGGACAGGGGAGTAGACTCTGTGCTCTATACTGTACATGCATACAAGCACGGGAGAAAGTGGAGAGACGTTGCATTTTTCTATTCCTTCAATCAATCAATCAGGGAGCTTCGGTTCCATATTTTTGGTTTTGGCAGCACCGTCCACAATGGTTCCCATCGATGACAAAAGCTATTTTCACATTTGGCTACACATTGTGGATGCCCTTAACCGTACCACTTGGTTTTGCTCCTGTGTGCTATCTATACAAATCTCAATTATATTGATCTAAAAAATTATAGAATCAAGATTAGTAAAAAAGAGGTGATTTTGCCGCGCGGATGGCGGGGAAGGTTTCTTATCTTTAGAGGACGTTGGCCTGGCGGTTTGCTAACATGTGGTGTCACATGTCAGTGCTTTACCAAGGCGATCCGCGTCCCACATGAGGCAGAACAACGACAGAAGCAACACGTGGTTAACTTGAAGAGGATGAGGGAGAAGCAGATTCAAGAACGAGTGAAATGATGGTTGCTTCGTCCCTCCAACTTCTTTTTTACTAGCATTATTATTACTTCGTCCCTCCAACTTAACTGCACGAAAGGTGCAACTTTGTGATTTGACGCCTCATTGCTCATTACTACGCCGGCGCCATGACTGGGGTGCTTCACCCCTGCTATTCTGTACTGTATTTCGGTATGGCACGTGGACCCAGTAGCTTGATGTCCCACATGTCGGCGAAAGGGACTAGAACATTTATGAAAGCGAGCGCTCCACTCTTACGACTGAGGAGTACATGACATGGCGGCCCAGTGAACTATTACTTGTACTGTATAGTACTATATTTTTGCTATTTCGCATGATCCATCGATACAAACCCGATTAAATAGGAAAGGGGGCATTTTTCCCGCACGGTAGATGATACTGGCCATACATGTCAAAGGCAATTTTAATGTACGCAAACTGAATAATTAAGTAACAATATGATATCTAGTAAAACTAAAAACACATATGATTGATTGTGTTAGAGTGTAGTAGTAGTGCTGTATTGCATAGTTGTTAGATGTAACATGCGAGAACGTGTAGAGATGTAGTTTTGGAGGGCCTACAGAGAGAAAGCCTAATACGGTCACCGAACTTCGGAATACGCTCATTACGATCATTATATACGTTTTGCGGTGATTATACAGTCACTTGCTCACTGTTCCGCATCGGATTGCACTCTGTTGACCGGCCAAATACTCTGCGTGGCACCATGTTGACTAGTTAAATTGACCACGTTCCTTGTGGGTCCCACCTGTCAGTTCGCATAGGAAAAAGGTCAGATAAACACAAATTTATGCAGGCATGACAAGACTCCAACCCGTGCACGGGAATCACCTCGTTGTGTATGTGTCTGTCAGGGCCTGATGTGTGTGCATGCACGTGTAGGTTGAGCACTTAGCGTGAGAGTGTGTGTTGGTCATGTGGTGTGTGCATGCATGCGTGCGTGTGTGCGTGTGAGTGTTGCATGCGTGGCTGCGTGTGTACGTGTGAGTGTTGCATGCGTGTGTGGTTGCATGTGTTCGTGTGAGTGTTGCATGCATGCAGTTCGTGTGCATGCATGCATGTATGTGTATAATCACCACACCTGCTCCTATGTGTTAAAACAGACGGCTCAGCATATTACAAGGCCACCTTGTCCGTTGTGCCCGCGGTCATGACTTTGAACCACCGTCCAATATTTTTTTTTGTCATTTGTTTTCATTCTTACTAGCAAGATGCCCGTGCGTTGCACATAACATCAAGATGCATTTGTATGACTAGTTTATCTTGTGAGATAAAAGGATGAATGAGGGAAGGCCTTATTTGCAAATGGGGAGAGGTGCGAGGGTACCTTTTTGCAAAATTGCCATAGTTTCCTTCCTATCCATCAGATATAAATCGGACGACCTATATTGCAGGATGGCAGGCACACCATCATCACCAACTCTGTTTTTTATAAGAGTGTAGTATAGTTATAAGAGTGTACATGTAGATGTAGATGTAGAGTAGATACATGTAGACAGGTGGTCCCAATGGTAGTGAGATAATGTGATGCAACACTAGAGGTGCCACGTGGAGCGTTTAACTGGTCAACTAGTCGTGTCTTGAGCAAATACAGAGCTGTACGGTAAGCCCATGACTGTATAATAACCACAAAATGTAAACGGTGACCATAGTAAGTGGATTATAAAGTCCAATGTATGTATCATTCTTTTGCTTCCAATATAATGATCCTCACTGTATATATTGCGAGAGAAAGATGAAACATGCGTGAATGTGTTGGGGGCTTACTTTTAGAGGACCTGGAGATAGTTTGTGTGCGTACGTGAAAGGGGCGTAGAGGGGGTGTATGTGATGGAGAGAGATGCTCTTCGTTTCTCTTTATTATGACTAGCTTTATATATAGTATTAAAAATATAAATCATAGTGCGGAATAAATATCATTGTGGGCACCATGCAATGCAAATTAACGTTCATACTCCTCCATATAACTTTGTAATGTTGTATATATTTATAAATTTAAAAAAAGTGGCCACACTTTATTCAAAAGGAATGTTGTATGTGAAATAAACATGAAAAGAGGGCTTTTTAGATCAATGGGGTACATGATGTAACATGTGTGAATGTGTAGTTGATGTATTTGGCAGGGCCTAAAGAGGTATGTGTGTGTATTACGTACTCGAGAGATGCATGGATAGAGGGGCCAGCGGGGGAGGGGCGTGAGAGAGATAGCAGGATAAATGAGAGAGGTCTAGAGAGAGAGAGAGAGACGAATATGATGTCATGGCGAGAGATTCCCTTGAGTGTGTAGATGCAAGGGGGAGGGGATAGAGGCATGAGGAGAATTTTTTTTGTGTGGTGTCTGTGTTGGTATGTGTGGGTGTGAGAGGATAACGAGACCTAGGGGCAGAGGGTGTGTCACCGCATGAGGTCCGGTGGGTCGAGGTGAGGCCCTTGGTACGGTTCCATCCTGCGCCACATTGGTTGGCCCGTGACGCATTTAGGGAACTTTAACAGGCATCCTACAGAATGCTCTGCTAGAATCATACTCGTCGATTAGGAAGAGAGGTGTGAGACAATGCGTGAGAGACATGCCTAAATATAATGTGCGTACAAGAGACACGTAGGCAGGTCTATGTATATAGAAAGGGTCCATGGGGATTGTGTGTGTGTATGCTTGTGAGAGGAAGAGTGCCTATGATAAAGGTTAGTGAAAACAGTCGTAAATGGTTACGAGAGGGAGGGAGGGTTATACCGAGAGCATGTCTGCGAGAAAGACACCTCGGGGGAGAGAGTGTGAGCATGTGTGAGAGACCACCGATGGAGAGTGAAACTACACGTAAAAGACCGATGTACACATTGATTAAAGATATAAATTGTATCCAAATATTAGAATGGGATCATGATATTTGCAATTCGCGTAAGGAATGGTCATTGATCCATCAGACATCTAGATTCTATCGAATTTGAGCACGTCTATGTTATTATTTGACATAATTGATCCACATAATTAGTATTTTGAACTCCAGACAATGCATCACTTTAGCAATCGAATATAAATGTGAGTATAGTTCATGTTGTGTGTGTAAAGCACATTATACATACGAAAGTTACACAATGAACATTATAAATAGCTAGCTATGAACTAGCATACATTTGAATTCAACTTAAGGTGGTTTAAAAAAATCGAGTTCAACATGAAGTCCATTCTATTATTTGAATTTGATATCATGGCATTTGTAAATCATACCTAAATCATGGGGCACCAATCTTTGCTCTGATTTTGTACATAATAGCATATACGTGTACAAAATAGATTCAAATATAGCTCCTCCATTCCAAAATAATCGTAGTTATAGGATTTTCATGTGTCAAAATTTCAAAAAGAAGCGGATAATTTAATGAGGTTTACAAACATACAAGGTCAAATTTAACGTTGTATATTTAGGTCAATCCTCAAAGTTCAAGAGTACTCTAAACATGAATGCTTCTGTTTCAAAATTTCGAACGAAGCACCAAAAGAGCCTCTACTCGCCCGAAACCACGTGAGACCAATGTTTGGTAGTATAAGGAAATTACTTTTCTAACTCCGACCCATGAAACCTACCAGCCCGACATCCAAAGGTCTAAACCAGGGTAGGTTTGTAGCTTCATCTAGACGCCACGCAACCGCCTCCGAAAAACATTCATACACAATGGCCGCCTAAGCACACATGAGGGCGGCCAAAATCGCTCCCGCCCACTATTTGGGACACCTGGGATTACCATTGTACCCCCGACCCGCGGTAGGTCCGAAATTTAAGAGGGGGGCAAAGTTTGTACTTTCCTCAAATTTCAAACAAGCGTGTCCCATTTGTTCAAAAAATCCAAAAACAAGCGCATCCCAGACCGAAACATGGTTCTCCCTTAACTCCCCCCGCCCCCCGTCCGATTCCCCATTCATACTCCATGGGCGCCAAAACTAACTCTCCACCAGTCGTGAAACCCCGGCGTCCTCCGTCCGCCACCCCATCCCACCCATCAACCTCCGCCCTCCTCCATCACGCCGGAGCCAATACCCCGACGTCGTCGTCCACCGCAACCTCAACCGCAACACCGTCCAAGGCTAGTAGTTGAAGCCGAGGCCGAGCCGTCTGTACCCGAGCCAGTTCAACTACGTCGTCCTGCTCCTCACCACTGCCGCTCCAACTTCGCCACCGTCCACCGCACCAGAGTTGTTCCTACTACGCCGTCCTTTGCCGCCTCGGATTTGCTTCCCCTTCGCCGACATACGCCCACGGAAACACAGTCAACAATTTGGCCATGGGTTCGTCCAAGCCGGAACCCTCCTCCAAAACATAGGTTTCCCCGGCAAAAAGAAGAAGATCGGCGGGACATATGGAGGCGACCACACTAGCAACTGGAAATGGTACTCGTCTTCCCTTATTCGTGCAAATCTTATGTGTCTGCTTGCATGGTATTCATCCCACGGAAGACACTAGTTGTCTGCTTCTTCTTGATACTAGATGTTCCTAGTAACTCACGATGCACAAGGTTTCTCCTCATATACTATTTCACCTTAGCTAGAGGTCCATCGCCCCTGGATTTCAATTCCTAGTCAGTTGATTCCCAATTAACAGAAGCATTGCCCAGTGTAATAGGCGCTAGTCTGCCATTTACACCGGGGAAGCAGTGCCTCGGTGTTTATCTTAGGGGCGTGTGGGGCCTAGAGCAGTCGGCGCCTGATCTGGAGGTTGGCCGGGATTAAAGGGATGGCCTGGAGGCGCTGCCAAGCATGATGGTGGTGTGAGGTCGAGGGGAGGGCGGGGCGGCGGAGGCAGGGGCCTGGGTCGATGGTTGCTGGCGGCTCGACAAAGATCGTCAACAGTGACTGGCGGGAGGTAGACGAAGGCCATCTGCCCGTTCCTTATAGATCGGACGGTTCATAAAACAATCAACTGACCTATTTATTTTCAGTCGACTGTTATCTTGATAGGACTGAAGGAAATATGTCCTAGAGGCAATAATGAACTTATTATTTATTTCCTTATATCATGATAAATGTTTATTATTCATGCTAGAATTGTATTAACCGGAAACATAATACATGTGTGAATACATAGACAAACAGAGTGTCACTAGTATGCCGCTACTTGACTAGCTCGTTGAACAAAGATGGTTATGTTTCCTAACCATAGACATGAGTTATCATTTGATTAACGGGATCACATCATTAGGAGAATGATGTGATTGACTTGACCCATTCCGTTATCTTAGCACTTGATCGTTTAGTTTGTTGTTGTTGCTTTCTTCATGACTTATACATGTTCCTGTGACTACGAGATTATGCAACTCCCGTTTACCGGAGGAACACTTTGTGTGCCACCAAACGTCACAACGTAACTGGGTGATTATAAAGGTGCTCTACAGGTGTCTCCAAAGGTACTTGTTGGGTTTGCTTATTTCGAGATTAGGATTTGTCACTCCGATTGTCGGAGAGGTATCTCTCGGCCCACTCGGTAATGCACATCACTATAAGCCTTGCAAGCATTGCAACTAATGAGTTAGTTGCGGGATGATGTATTACAGAATGAGTAAAGAGAGTTTCCGGTAACGAGATTGAACTAGGTATTGAGATACCAACGATCGAATCTCAGGTAAGTAACATACTGATGACAAAGGGAACAACGTATGTTGTTATGCGGTTTGACCGATAAAGATCTTCGTAGAATATGTAGGAGCCAATACTAGCATCCAGTTTCCGCTATTGGTTATTGACCGGAGACGTGTCCCGGTCATGTCTACATAGTTCTCGAACCCGTAGGGTCCGCACGCTTAAAGTTCGATGACGGTTATATTATGAGTTTATGTGTTTTGATGTACTGAAGGTAGTTCGGAGTCCCGGATGAGATCGGGGACATGACGAGGAGTCTCGAAATGGTTGAGAAGTAAAGATCGATATATTGGACGACTATATTCGGACATCGGAAAGGTTCCAAGTGATTCGGGTATTTATCGGAGTACCGGGGAGTTACGGGAATTCGCCGGGGAGTGTATGCGCCTTATTGGGGTTTAGGGGAAAGAGAGAGAGGCAGGCCACGCACCCCCCTAAGGCCTAGTCTGAATTGGACTAGGGGGAAGGGTTGTGCCCCTCCTTCCTTCTCTTCTCTTTTCCCTTTCCTTCTCTCCTACTCCTACTACTTGGAAGGGCTCCTAGTTCTACTAGGAAAGGGGGAATCCTACTCCCGGTGGGAGTAGGACTCCCCTAGGGCGCGCCATAGAGAGGGCCGGCCCCTCCCCTCCTCCACTCCTTTATATACGTGGCCAGGGGGCACCCCATAGACACAACAATTGATCGTTTGATCTTTTAGCCGTGTGCGGTGCCCCCCTCCACCATAGTCCACCTCGATATTACTGTAGCAGTGCTTAGGCGAAGCCCTGCGTCGGTAGAACATCAACATCGTCACCATGCCGTCGTGCTGACGCAACTCTGCCTCAACACTCGGCTGGATCGGGGTTCGAGGGACGTCATCGGGCTGAACGTGTGCTGAACTCGGAGGTGCCGTACATTCGGTACTTGATCGGTCAGATCGTGAAGACGTACGACTACATCAACCGCGTTGTGCTAATGCTTCCGCTTTCGGTCTACGAGGGTACATGGACAACACTCTCCCCTCTCGTTGCTATGCATCACCATGATCTTGCATGTCCGCAGGAAAATTTTGAAATTACTACGTTCCCGAACAGTGGCATTCGAGCGAAGTTTTATGCGTTGATGTAATATGCACGAGTAGAACACAAGTGAGTTGTGGGTGATATAAGTCATACTGTCACACTTTGGTTCGGCGGTATTGTTGGATGAAGCGGCCTGGACCGACATTACGCATACGCTTACGCGAGACTGGTTTTACTGCCGTGCTATGCACACAGGTGACTAGCGGGTGTCAGTTTCTCCAACTTTAGTTGAACCGAGTGTGGCTACGCCCAGTCCTTGAGAAGGTTAAAACAACACTAACTTGACAAACTATCGTTGTGGTTTTGATGCGTAGGTAAGAACGGTTCTTGCTCAGCCCGTAGCAGCCACGTAAAACTTGCAACAACAAAGTAGAGGACATCTAACTTGTTTTGCAACGCATGTTGTGATGTGATATGGTCAAGACGTGATGAGATATAAGTTGTTGTATGAGAAGATCATGTTTTGTTGAAGTTATCGGCAACTGGCAGAAGCCTTATGGTTGTCTCTTTATTGCATAAGATGCAAGCGCCAAATAATTGCTTTACTTTATCGCTATGCGATAGCAATAGTTGCAAGAGCAATAGTTAGCGAGACGACCATGTGACGACACATTGATATAGATCAAGATGACGGAGATCATGGTGTCATGCCGGTGACGATGGAAATCATGACGATGCTTTGGAGATGGAGATCAAAGGTACAAGATGATGATGGCCATATCATGTCACATATTTTGATTGCATGTGATGTTTATCTTTTATACATCTTATTTTGCTTAGTTCGACAGTAGCTTTATAAGATGATCTCTCACTAATTATCAAGGTACAAGAGTTCTCCCTGAGTATGCACCGTTGCGAAAGTTCTTCGTGCTGAGACACCACGTGATGATCGGGTGTGATAGGCTCTACGTTCAAATACAACGGGTGCAAAACAGTTGCACACGCGGAATACTCAGGTTAAACTTGACGAGCCTAGCATATAATAGATATGGCCTCGGAACACTGAGACCGAAAGGTCGAGCGTGAATCATATTGTAGATATGATCAACATAGTGATGTTCACCATTGAAAGTACTCCATCTCACGTGATGATCGGACATGGTTTAGTTGATATGGATCACGTGATCACTTAGAGGATTACAGGGATGTCTATCTAAGTGGGAGTTCTTAAGTAATATGATTAATTGAACTTTAATTTATCATGAACTTAGTCCGGGTAGTATTAGCATATCTATGTTATAGACCAATAGCTCGTGTTTAGCTCCTCTGTTTTATTTTTGATATGTTCCTAGAGAAAACTAAGTTGAAAAATGTTAGTAGCAATGATGCGGATTGGATCCGTGATCTGAGGATTATCCTCATTGCTGCACAGAAGAATTATATCCTTGATGCACCGCTAGGTGACAGACCTATTGCAGGAGCAGATGCAGACGTCATGAATGTTTGACTAGCTCAATATGATGACTACTTGATAGTTTAGTGCACCATGCTTAACAGCTTAGAATCGGGACTTCAAAGATGTTTTGAACGTCATGGATCATATGAGATGTTCCAGGAGTTGATGTTAATATTTCAAGCAAATACCCGAGTTGAGAGATATGAAGTCTCCAACAAGTTCTATAGCTAAAAGATGGAGGAGAATAGCTCAAGCAGTGAGCATGTGTTCAGATTGTCTGGGTACTACAATCGCTTGAATCAAGTGGGAGTTAATCTTCCAGATAAAATAGTGATTGACAGAATTCTCTAGTCACCATCACCAAGTTAGTACAACTTCGTGATGAACTATAGTGTAGCGACCAGACCTCAAACAGTCTGATATTTGTGCTCTGGTGTCATCCCTGGATCAGTAATGCTGACACCACACAATACTCGGAGGATTTATAGCAGAGTAGAAATCACACACTTATTACATCCAGTGTCTCAATCAAGAACTTATTACAATAAATATGGCTTAAGGCCATGTAATAACGATAACAGTGGAAGGCTCAGAAGATAAGTGAGTCCATCAACTCCAACGGCATCACTGAGTATAGAACCACGACCTAAAAACTCCTTAATCATCGTCTGAAAAGTCTGCAACATTAACGTTGTAGCCCGAAAACGGGTCAGCACATGGAATATGCTGGCAAGGTAACACATAGAGAGTAATGGAATGAAACAGCTATACTATATGCATATTTGGCTGGTGGAAAGCTCTATGGTTACAGTTTTGCGTAAAGCCAATTTTTCCCTACTTCAAAGGAATAAAATTTAATTACTATCATGGTGGTTGTTAAACATTGAGAATGGTTGACAGCATTCTCAATCCCAATTAAGCATCATCATTAAACATAACCCAACAAAATTAATTTTAGAGTAACATGTTGAGATTCACATGAAAATCCAGGTACTAGATACTCAAGATGTCCATAACCGGGGACACGACTAACCATGATTAGTTTATTACACTCTACAGAGGTTTGCGCACTTTTCCCCACAAGACTCGATCGCCTCCATTTGGTTTCTCACACTACAGGGTGTTTGAGAAGACGGATGACCGAGACACAGTCTTTCAGAAGAGCTAGCACCTTACGACCGGGTAGACCGTACCACCTACATCCCCTACATCTGCTAGTCTACCACTGTAAGAGTTCGCATGACTTAGTCAACTATGCTAGAGCCCATATAGCTTGTGGCTGCACACGGAAGTTTCTAGTATGAATAGTCTCATGATCCCTTTGAGCCTGGGTGGTGGTCCAAAAGAAAACAGGAAAGTCCTGGAATACCCATGTGCCTCAATCCACCCAGATGTGTGTTTAAGTTGCCACCTTAGATAAACCATTAATTAACAAACTCACATCTGTCATGGATATCACTCACTCAATCCACGTCTACTAGCATAGCATGGCATAATAAGCAAATGTAGGAGTAACTCCCAAAGGTTTGATAATAACAGGTAATAGGTACTACCTCATCTACTTCCCATCCCACAATTTAATTAGATCCTAATCATGCAATGCGTGAGGATTGATCTAATGCAATAAAACTAGGTAGTAGGAAAGGTATGATCAAAGTGTTACTTGCCTTGCTGATGATCCGCGAAACCTAACGATTCGAAGTAACAGGCGGCGCACTCCAGGTATTCTATCGCAGAAAAATAAACAAGCATACAATAAGTACTCATCTAATGCACAGGTAAAACTCAAATAAGAGATCTAACCAGAAGGTTCAACTTAAGAACTCCGGTTGGCAAAAAGAATCAAATCGAACGAAGCAACGAAAGTCAAACGGCGAAAGAAAACAACTTCGTTCTAGTAATCTGGATCTAGGGCAAATTTTATAGTAGCAAAATCTTGTTTAAGTTGGTTAAACGGGTAGAGGGTTTCGAGACGAATCCCTAGGCGCTTGAATCGCCTGATTCCGATAAACAAGCGAAAAGTTAAACTAAAACAAAAATTGGATCAGGAATCACGATTAGAAAAATCGCGGATTTAATCCGAGAAAAAGAAAAACGACGAACGCAGAATTTTTTTCTCTTTTTTTTCGGCACAGAAAACGAGGCACGACGAACCTCGGCGGCGAGATCCGGCGACGGCGGCGGCGGACGTCGGCGGCGGCGAGATCCGGCGACGGCGGTGGCGGCTTCTTAGGGCGGCGGCTGCTTAGGGCGCTTTAGGGTTTTCCCCGGGGCCGGGCCTCGGCTTATAAAGGCCTCCCGGTCGGTGTCCAGGTCGGACACGACCCGTTAAGTCGGTTCGTTTTTTTAATTATTCCGCTCGGAAGAAAAATAAAAAGAAATACTAAACGGACTCCAAAAATTCTGAAATAAATTTTCACGGGCTTCTAAAATCAAGCCGCACAAGGTGAACATTTATTTGGGACCTAAATGCAATTTTTAAAAACTCACTTTTTTCCTAAATTCAAATAAAACACCGAAAAACTCCGAAATAAAATCTTATTTGATTTTATTATTAAATCCTCAATATTTCTTTATTTTGGTAAAGTCATTTTATTCCCTCTCTCATATTTTTTAATAGAAATAATTGACGATAAAATAATTAAAATCAAATGATCCCATTCTCAAAATTTGAGAAAACTCAAATATGAAAATAACGAAATCCCCAACTCTCTCCGTGGGTCATTGAGTTGCGTAGAATTTCTAGGATCAACCAAATTGCAAAATAGAATATGATATGCAGTGATGATCTAATGTATAACATTCCAAATTGAAAATTTGGGCTGTTACATATAGTATGCAAGGGATGACGAAAACGATTCCCGAGCTTTTCATGATGATGAAATCGATGAAGGTAGAAATCAAGAAAGAGCATCAAGTGTTGATGATCAACCAGACCACTAGTTTCAAGAAAAAGGGCAAAGGGAAAGAAAGGGAACTTCAAGAAGAATGGCAAGAAAGTTGCTGCTCAAGTGAAGAAGCCCAAGCCTGGACCTAAGCCTAAGACTAAGTGCTTCTACTGCAAAGGGACTAGTCACTGGAAGCGGAACTGCCCCAAGTATTTGGCGGATAAGAACGATGGCAAAGTGAACAATGCTATTGATGTGTACTTTACTAGTGTTTATAGCAACCCCTCGATATTTGATACTGGTTCAATTGCTAAGAGTAGTAACTCGAAACGGGAGTTGCAGAATGAACAGAGACTAGTTAAGGGTGAAGTGACGATGCGTGTTGGAAGTGGTTCCAAGATTGATATGATCATCATCGCACACTCCCTATACTTTCAGGATTAGTGTTAAACCTAAATAAATGTTATTTGGTGTTTGCGTTGAGCATGAATATGATTTGATCATGTTTATTGCAAAACGGTTATTCATTTAAGTTAGAGAATAATTGTTGTTCTGTTTACATGAATAAAACCTTCTATGGTCATACACCCAATGAAAATGGTTTGTTGGATCTCGATCGTAGTGATACACATATTCATAATATTGAAGCCAAAAGATGCAAAGTTAATAATGATAGTGCAACTTATTTGTGGCATTGCCGTTTAGGTCATATTGGTGTAAAGCGCATGATGGAACTCCATGTTGATGGGCTTCTGGAATCACTTGATTATGAATCATTTTGATGCTTGCGAACCATGCCTCATGGGCAATATGACTAAGACTCCGTTCTCTGGAACAATGGAGCGAGCAACAGATTTGTTGGAAATCATACATACTGATGTATGTGGTTTGATGAATATTGATGCTCGCGGCAGGTATCATTATTTTCTGATCTTCACAGATGATTTGAGCAGATATGAGTATATCTACTTGATGAAACACAAGTCTGAAACATTTGAAAAGTTCAAAGAATTTCAGAGTGAAGTGGAGAATCATCGTAACAAAAATAAAAGTTTCTACGATATGATCGCATAAGTAAAATATTTGAGTTACAAGTTTGGCCTTCAGTTAAAACAATGTGAAATAGTTTCACTACTCACGCCACCTGGAACACCACAGTGTAATGGTGTGTCCGAATGTCGTAACCGTACTTTATTAGATATGGTGCGATCTATGATGTCTCTTACCAATTTACCACTATCGTTTTGGGGTTATGCATTAGAGACAGCTACATTCACGTTAAATAGGGCACCATCTAAATGTGTTGAGACGACACCGTATGAACTATGGTTTGGCAAGAAACCTAAGCTGTTGTTTCTTAAAGTTTGGGGATGCAATGCTTATGTGAAAAAGTTTCATCTTGATAAGCTCAAACCCAAGTCGGAGAAGTGCATCTTCATAGGATACCCAAAAGTAACTATTGGGTACACCTTCTATCACAGATCCGAAGGCAAGATATTTGTTGCTAAGAATGGATCCTTTCTAGAGAAGGAGTTTCTCTCAAAAGAAGTGAGTGGGTGGAAAGTAGAACTTGATGAGGTAACTATACCTACTCCCTTATTGGAAAGTAGTTCATCACAGAAATCTGTTCATGTGACTACTACACCAATTAGTGAGGAAGCTAATGATGATGATCACGTAACTTCAGATCAAGTTACTACCGAACCTCGTAGGTAAACTAGAGTGAGATCCGCACCAAAGTGGTACGATAATCCTGTTCTGGAGGTCATGTTACTTGACCATGACGAACCTACGAACTATGAGGAAGCGATGATGAGCCCAGATTCTGTGAAATGGCTTGAGGCCGCGAAATCTGAGATTGGATCCATGTATGAGAACAAAGTACGGACTTTGATTGACTTGCCCGATGATTGGTGAGTCATTAAGAATAAATGGATCTTCAAGAAGAAGATGGACACTGATAGTAGTGTTACCATCTAAAAAGCTAGAATTGTGGCAAAAGGTTTTCGACAAGTTCAAGGTGTTGAGTACGATGAGAGTTTCTCACTCGTATCTGTGCTTAAGTCTGTCCGAATCATGTTAGCAATTGCCACATTTTATGACATCTGGCAAATGGATAAACAAAACTACATTCCTTAATGGATTTATTAAAGAAGAGTTGTATATGATGCAACAAGAAAGTTTTGTCAATCTTAAAGTTGCTAACAAAATATGTATGCTCCAGCGATCCATCTATGGACTGGTGCAAGCATCTTGGAGTTGGAATATACGCTTTGATAAGTTAATCAAAGCATATAGTTTTATACAGACTTACGGTGAAGCCTGTATTTACAAGAAAGTGAATGGGAGCACTACAGCATTTCTGATAATTATATGTGAATGACATATTGTTGATCGGAGATGATGTAGAACTATTCTGCAAAGCATAAATGAGTGTTTGAAAGGAGTTTTTCAAAGAAAGACCTCGGTGAAGCTGCTTACATATTGAGCATCAAGATCTATAGAGATTGATCAAGACGCTTGATAAGTTTTTTCAATGAGTACATACCTTGACAAGATTTTGAAGTATTTCAAAATGGAACAGTCAAAGAAAGAGTTCTTGCCTGTGTTACAAGGTGTGAAATTGAGTAAGACTCAAATCCCGACCACAGCAGAAGATAGAAAGAGAATGAAAGTCATTCCCTATGCCTCAGCCATAAGTTCAATAAAGTATGCCATGCTGTGTACCAGATCTATTGAGTACCCTACACTATTTTTTTGGCAAGGGAGTACAATAGTGATCTAGGAGTAGATCACTGGACAACGTCAAAATTATCCTTAGTGGAATAAGGATATGTTTCTCGATTATGGAGGTGACAAAAGGTTCGTCGTAAAGGGTTACGTCGATGCAAATTTTGACACTAATCCAGATGAATCTAAGTATCAATCTAGATACATTTTGAAAGTGGGAGCAATTAGCTAGAGTAGCTCCGTGCAGAGCATTGTTGACATAGAAATTTGCAAAATACATACGGATCTGAATATGGCAGACCCGTAGACTAAACTTCTCTCACAAGCAAAACATGATCACACCTTAGTACTCTTTGGGTGTTAATCACATAGCGATGTGAACTAGATTATTGACTCTAGTAAACCCTTTGGGTGATTGCTCACATGTTGATGTGAACTATGGGTGTTAATCACATGGTGATCTGAACTATTGGTATTAAATCACATGGTGATGTGAACTAGATTATTGACTCTAGTGCAAGTGGGAGACTGAAGGAAATATGCCCTAGAGGCAATAATAAAGTTATTATTTATTTCCTTATATCATGATAAATGTTTATTATTCATGCTAGAATTGTATTAACCGGAAACATAATACATGTGTGAATACATAGACAAACAGAGTGTCACTAGTATGCCTCTACTTGACTAGCTCGTTGATCAAAGATGGTTATGTTTCCTAACCATAGACATGAGGTGTCATCTGATTAACGGGATTACATCATTAGGAGAATGATGTGATTGACTTGACCCATTCCGTACTTGATCGTTTAGTTTGTTGTTGTTGCTTTCTTCATGACTTATACATGTTCGTATGCCTATGAGATTATGCAACTCCCGTTTACCGGAGGAACACTTTGTGTGCCACCAAACGTCACAACATAACTGAGTGATTATAAAGGAGCTCTACAGGTGTCTCCAAAGGTACTTGTTGGGTTGGCGTATTTCGAGATTAGGATTTGTCACTCCGATTGTCGGAGAGGTATCTTTAGGCCCACTCGGTAATGCACATCACTATAAGCCTTGCAAGCATTGCAACTAATGAGTTAGTTGCGGGATGATGTATTAAGGAACGAGTAAAGAGACTTGCTGGTAACGAGATTGAACTAGGTATTGAGATACCCACGATCAAATCTCGGCCAAGTAACATACCGATGACAAAGGGAACAACATATGTTGTTATGCGGTTTGACCAATAAAGATCTTCGTAGAATATGTACGAGCCAATATGAGCATCCAGATTCCGCTATTGGTTATTGACCGGAGACGTGTCTCGGTCATGTCTACATAGTTCTCGAACCCGTAGGGTCTGCACGCTTAAAGTTCGATGACGGTTATATTATGAGTTTGTGTGTTTTGATGTACCGAAGGTAGTTCGTAGTCCCGGATGAGATCGGGGACATGAAGAGGAGTCTCGAAATGGTCGAGACGTAAAGATCGATATATTGGACGACTATATTCGGACATCGGAAAGGTTCCGAGTGATTCGAGTATTCATCGGAGTACCGGGGAGTTACAGGAATTCGCCGGGAGTGTATGGGCCTTATTGGGCTTTAGGTGAAAGAGAGAGAGGCAGGCCGCGCGCCCCCCCATGGCCTAGTCTGAATTGGACTAGGGGGAAGGGTTGCGCCCCCTCCTTCCTTCTCTTCTCTTTTCCCTTTCCTTCTCTCCTACTGCTACTACTTGGAAGGGCTCCTAGTTCTACTAGGAAAGGGGGAATCCTACTCCCGGTGGGAGTAGGACTCCCCTAGGGCACGCCATAGAGAGGACCGGCCCCTCCCCTCCTCCACTCCTTTATATACGTGGCCAGGGGGCACCCCATAGACACAACAATTGATCGTTTGATCTTTTAGCCGTGTGCGGTGCCCCCCTCCACCATAGTCCACCTCGATATTACTGTAACGGTGCTTAGGCGAAGCCCTGCGTCGGTAGAACATCAACATCGTCACCATGCCGTCGTGCCGATGAAACTCTCCCTCAACACTCGGCTGGATCGGATTTCGAGGGACGTCATCGGGCTGAACGTGTGCTGAACTCGGAGGTGTCGTACGTTCGGTACTTGATTGGTCGGATCGTGAAGACGTACGACTACATCAACCGCGTTGTGCTAATGCTTCCGCTTTCGGTCTATGAGGGTACATGGACAACACTCTCCCCTCTCGTTGCTATGCATCACCATGATCTTGCATGTGCGTAGGAAAATTTTGAAATTACTACGTTCCCCAACAAGGACCACATGTGGAGGTGTGCTGGAGGAGTACCCGCATTCCCTGTGCTCATATATTACAAAATCATAAGGAGTACAATCTAATTTTGTTTGCCATGCAATGTTGTAGAGCTATCATATGCCTCATGTCATTTATTTTTCAGCCACCTGCTATCTTCTACTTTTACAGTGCACTAGTTCTGCACACACTTCACCCATACTCTCACCATTGTGTTTTTATGCAAGGTATTTTACACTTTGTTGCTATTAGAGATGCAAAAAATAAAAGAGAGAAGTCGCTCCAGCGTCGTAAGCGGATAGGCCAGACAAGTTTCAACCTTATAATAGGTGTAGTGTCAGCAGATGGAGACGGTAAACGTAGCTCTGGAGTTGATGACCTCGCTCGCAATGAACCACCATCCCAGGTGCTTGCTTTAACTTCACGGTGCCATATGTGGTTGCATGTTGCATATGGTGTCTAGCTTGTATTGGAAAGGCCGAAGTCGGTCTTTATTAAGATAAGGAAAGGTATTTTTTACATGAACCACCATCCCGTGAGCACTAGAAGACAAATAGCTACTCAGGGCACTGGCCGAGCCAGTGACAAGCCCAACACGGACATGCATCACCTGGAAGCCAACTTAAAAGCCACGATGGTGGTGAAGCAGCCCGCCTCCCACCAGGCTCTCAGGTCCTAGATGATCATGCTCACCACTCCAGCCGGATGTCTAGCTTGTATTGCTTCCAATTTGGTTAAATTTCATCTCCTTAGCTTACACATTATACCTTTGAATATAACATGCCTTCCTGTTTTTGGTACATACTTGTACATCTGTCTATTAACCATGTTCTTACATCAAACTAATGTTCTTGTGTATCCCTCATCAATCACTTATGATGAGGCAGTCAGGCCAGTGGACTACTGTGAGTAAAGATCCTCATTTAAAGAATGCAGCGTCAGCCTCCCGACATGATTCTCAAGAAACAGCAAGGCTAGATGAATATAGTGAACGTAGCTTTGTAGTTGATTACCGCATTTCCCCTACACTAGCATTGCAGGTGCTTGCTCTAACTTGGCAGCATGATATGTGGTTGCATGTTGCATATGGTGTCTAGATTGTAATTCTTCCAATCTGGTTAAATTGCATGTGCTATTCTGCTTAGTTATACATTATACCTGTTAATGTGACATGCCTTCCTATTTTTAGTACATATTACATCTGTCTATTAAGCATGTCCTTACATAAAACTATTATTTTTTTGTATCCCACATCAATCAATATGACGAGGCACCTTTAGTATATGCAGTGTGATATTAGTTGCATCTTTCATATGATTTATAGCATGCATTGCTTCTAATTTGTTGAAATGCCATTTATGATGGGACACTTTTAACTTGGCAGAGTCATATTGGTTGCATCTTTCATGTGGTGTCTAGCTTGCATTGCTTCTTATTTGTTGAAATGGTTTCTGCTTAGTTTACACAAACAGTTGTGAATATGCCATGCCGTCCTGTTTTTCGTATTATTTCATCCTGGTATCATGTGTTTGCCTTACATCAAAGTAGTGATTGTCAGTATCATGCATGAATGAGTTCCGAACAGTGAATTTTATTGCTTTTTCTTGTCGGTTTTACTTGACAATTCAAAATCAATAAAGCGGAAGGAAGTTAGCAAGGCAGCAGATAAAGGTGCTCCTTCCAAACTGAGGGCCTCTACAGATTCTACTCCTCCATCCCCCCAAGATGATTTCCAAGACAACACATGCATAGACACTCAACGTAGCCGTGTTGATGATGAGCACGTCTCCCCTAGTGCACCATCACAGGTGCTCCCTCTAACATGACACTGTTATATGTGGTTGCATGTTATGTATGATGTCTAGCTTGTATTGCTTCTAATTTTGTTGAATTCCATCTTCTTACTTTACACATTATACTTGTGAATAAGACACGTGTTCCTGTTTCTAGAACATACAATATCTGTCTATCACACCATGTTCTTACATCAAAGTACTACTGTTGTGTAACCTGCAACAATCACTTATCATAAGACATGTTTGACTTCGGAGTGTGATATAGGTTACATCTCGCATTCTTTCTAGCTTGTACTACTTCTAATTTGTTGAAATGGCACTTATGGCGAGATAGTTTTCACTTGGTAGAGTGATATTCGTTGCATCTTTCATATGGTGTCTAGCTTTCATTGCTTCTAATTATTGAAATGCCTTCTCCTTAGTTTACACATCATAAGCTGTGAATATGCAATGTTGAATATGCAATGGCACTAATGACGAGAGACCTTTAACTTGGCAGTGTCATGTTGTTTGCATCTTGCACTGCTTCACATTTGTTTAAACACCATTTATGATGAGACACTATTAACTTGGCAGAGCGATATTTGTAGCATCTTTCATATGGTGTCTACCTTCCATTGCATTGCTTCTAATTTAGTGAAATGTCTTCTACTTAGTTTAGTAGTTTACACATCATAGTTCTGGTTATCTCACGCCATCATATTTTTCGTACATATTGCATCCTCCTATCATTTGGTTGTCTAACATCAAAGTTCAGTTCATCTGTATCATGCATCAATTTGTTCTGAAGAACTAAATTGTTATTCATTTTCTTGTTGGCTTGACTTAACATGGCATAGAGAAAGAGGAAGCAACACAGATTGACAGGGAACAGGAAGCGGAAGAATACTGCAGATTTTGCTGGTACTGATTGTGCAATAGAAGGTCAAAGTCTAGCGGAAAATTGTACAAACATGGTATCCCGTGCTACATGAGCTGCAGAACAAGCCAAATAGAAACAAATAGCTGCCACCAAACAAGCAGACACAGCCCTAGTTGTTGCAACACCTTCCACCGTACCACCAGCTGCACGATTTACTCGTTGGTCAACTCAGCTAGCAGCATGTTCCCAAGCCCCCTTGCCCCCTGACACTACTTACGAAGCACTCTTGACACAAGATGAGTTGGCTAGATCAGATGAACTTTGTGAGCGTCAACGGGAAGAAGGTAGTTGCTGGAGTCAAGTTACAGTTGCATGCTTCTTTATATGTAGTCTCACAGTTTGATGCACACTAACACTTCCTATGTTTGTTGTTGGACTAGCACCTAGGTGCAAGAGGAAACAAACATCAGGGATAATGCTTGATAGGTTAAGTAAATATAGAGGATGAAGAATGGAGATCCGTTTTGAGGCAAGTTTAAAAAGGCCACGTGATGCTATAGAGTCAGCCAAGTTTGTATCAGAGGCAACAGTTGCCATTAGGTGTCCTGTACGTATCCTCCCAACATGGATTCAGTACAGGAATGACAAAGACGAAACCCAGTTCAACACCTTCCTCGACCATTTATCTGTAAGTATGGTTATGTATGGAAACTAGTAATATTGTCTTGCTCTGTCCCATACTTTCTAGGTTGCTGATAGTGAGACTCCCACAATTTTCAACAGATGAGGTTCAAGTTGGATAGCCAAGATGATGCAACCAGACAAGCTTGCACCCATGTTTTCAAGTCTGCTATGCGACAATATTGGTATAACTTGAGGAAAACTCACTTTGAAGGCAAGGCTAACAGTGAACTTGCCCAAACATCTCCAGTGGAAAATATATCGGATGAAGACTAGAGAGGCATCATTAAACACTAGTCTGATTCGAAGTATCAAGTACATTATATATATGTGAACATATCACATGTTGAAGTCCTATTTACGCATGTGCCACACAAATCTATCTTCTTGTAGGTGAATTGTTCAAAGAACAAGGCCAACTATACGAAAGTGAAATTCCAACAGACGACAGGATCTCGTAGCTATAGTGCGCACTACGGGGCTCTTGCAATTAGCTGTTGTTTCACTCTTTTTGCTCTACCATATTATCAGATCTATATTGACTTGTTCCAAATGCAGAGGAAAGCCCACAAGGACCAAAAAGTACCTGAACCAAATGTTGTGGAAATCTTGAAGGACTGTCATACCAGCAAGACGAAGGGCATGACTACACCAGTCAAAGCCGCTGTTGTAAGTCCTTAATCCTCATGCCTTTTAACTACTACTTACTCTGACTCGTGCCTTCAACTGCATGGTTTGCAGCCAATGTCTATTACTCTTTTCAATCTTATACACAATTGTCTTACCGTATCATTGCACCTTACAAGGTTTAAAAGAGAGGAGTGATGTTCCTTTAATCTTGACCTGTAATCTAGTTCCGTGCTGGACTTGCCCACACAATGTTACAATTGCCTATTTGTGTTGTTCTCAGTTGATTTGTGATATGAATGATGTCATACTATGTTTACCGTATTATAAACTTTGTCTATTTATCCTTACCTGTCAATACAATGTGAAGAAATAGACAATACATTAGCCATGGTACATGGTCATATGTTTGGAACCTGGTTTTATTATGTACTTTGCAGTAAAATACAACTAATATTTTACATGCGTTCACCAGAATAAGTTTTGTATATAAACCAAAGCTATTTTGTTTGGTTTTGCTGCGTTCTTAATATCTTCATTTCTGGTACTACTAATGTAAAAACTCAACTTTCCAGCAAGCTATGGAAAAAATGGTGGAACCGCCACCTTCTGAAGGTGACGAGGCAACTATAACCGCAATGCCAGCTCTTGATACAGTGGGTCAGTACCTGTCCACTAACAGTGCCAAAAGCACGTTCCTGCATAATACTGGGTTGGTTGTTAAGGCAATCTCGTCCAAACTACCTCATGATCAAGATATGCAAGCTCAAAACAATGTTATATCTGCGCTCCAGACACAAGTCCATTCCCTAACAGAGACCCTTTGTGAAACAAGGACACACATTGTTCGATGTCGTCAAGATATGCATGGTTTTGAAACCATACTATCAGACATTTGCTATGTTGTTCAGGAGCCTAGGAGAAATGAAGGCATAGGTTATGGTGCTCTATCATACAATACATCATGAAAACGTAACAGTCAGGTCAAAAGAACTGAGCTTCTGAACTTCTGGTGGTGCATTTATCTGCCAGACTATTAACTTTTATGCCAACCTTACTTTTTTTTATAGTTGTAATTTTTTTTGTTGCAATACAAAATTTGTTCTTAACATGCATCCACCGGCTGAAGAAAATAGCAAGCCATTTTTGTATAGTGTAGGATGTTCCCTATATTTGCACTGGTGGTGATCTTTGATGCCCAATGGATGTAATATGTGCAATCGCCTTAATAGCCCAGCGTTAGTTTCGGGCTTATTTATTTCCTAGTCTTCTTTTTCCCTGGTTTGCTAGTGGCCGCAACAACCATGGGCCATACATGCACCGTGGTAACCTTGACCCTGCTATGGGCCGTAGGATCCATGGGCCTCCTATGGGCCGTCGATAAATGGGCCTCCAATAGGCCATAGAATCGGTGAGCATCAGGCCATCGGATAAATGGGTCAACATGGGCCGTAAACGGGCGTAATTGGTATCGGCCCAGCATGGTAATGAGCTGTTAACATGCCGGAGGACAACAAAGGCTTAATTCTATCATAGGCATAACGGTTCATTAATGGGCCAGAATATAGGATGGGCTGGAAACGGTGCAACGGGTTAACAGGCTAGAAAACGGGCCGCCTCTTGCCACGGGCCAAATTTGGCCCATTAGGGGAATAGGCCAGTAACGGGCCGGAAGTAATCGAGGGCCGGAAAGTAGCCCAAGAACATATGGGCCGTCAGTAGGCCGAAAGCTAACACAGGCTGGAAACGGCCCATGTGAATCATGGGCCATTAATGGGTACAAAGAAATTTACTGTTCATTATGGGCTAGAGTCACCGTGGGCCTCTAAAGGGCCTAAAGATACGAATGCCTCATATGGGCCGAAAGACGTCATGGGCCATACATACGCCGAAAGTGAAATAGGCAAGTGTTATATTCGACGACCCACATGACGTTGTTGGGCCGATTTTGGGTAGGCCCTAATGGGCCATGATTTACCAGGCCGTAAAATGGGCTATTTGTGAAGAGACCGTTAACAGGCTTTTCATGGGCCAGCTCGCTAACTTTTGACCAAGTAAAATGGGCCGACTTTTGTAAGCTAAATGGGCTAGTGGTGGGCCATCGCACGTGTTGACATATCATAGGCGCCTATCTGACCCACTGACGAGCTGACACGTGTTTCCTCCGGCCAATCAGAATTTTACACGTGGAAATTTCCCATTGGCCCGGGCTGTTAACGGGTTATCGGATCCAAAACCGGACCCGGTAGCTTAACAGCGACCCGTTACGATGGATCCACGTGTCTGTCACCCTTGACGAAAGCACTTCTGTGACGCACAATTAATCGTCATGGAAGTGGACACTTCTGTGATGATAATTTCCGTAATGTCATGGAACACTTCTACGACAGCACATGTATGACTATCTTGCTTCGGTCATAAAATTGTCATGGATGTACCTGCATGACACATAACGTGACCTACTATGACAAACACGTATCATCATGGAAGTGTCTTTTTTTTGTAGTGCCCCTTCCTTCCCTCCTCCCTCCTCTTTCCTCCCCCTCCGGTGAAAAAGGAAAGGGGGCCGAATTGGGGAGGAACCCCAAGTAGGATTCAGCCTACTTGGGGCGCCCCCTTTGGCTGATCCCTCTCCCTCCCACCTATATATATGAAAGGGGGAAGTGCCTAGAAGACATAATGACATCTGTTAGCCGTGCACGGCGCCTCCCTCCATGGATTACACCCTCGGTCATATTCTCGTAGTGCTTAGGTGAAGCCCTGCATGGATAACTTCACCATCACCGTCAGCACGCCCTCGTGCTGACAGAACTCATCAACTTCCTCGACACTTTACTGGATCAAGAGTTCGAGGGATGTCATTGAGCTGAATGTGTGCAGAACTCGGAGGTACCGTACGTTTGGTAATTGATCGGTCAAAACAAGAAGAAGTTCGACTACATCAACCGCGTTGTCAAATGCTCCCGCTTTCGGTCTATGATGGTACATAGACACACTCTCCCCCTGGTTGCTATGCATCTCCTAGATAGATCTTGCATGAGCGTAGGAAATTTTTGAAATTGCATGCTATGTTTTCCAACACTTATTCCGTTAGGACTAATCCCGTAGGATTTACTTAATAGGAACAATAGCCTAGTCATTAGATCACCTAATTGCATAGATCAGAGAGATGGTTTAGTGATCATACCACCGATGGAAGCATCCATTGGTGTAGGCGATGTGAAGTCACGTGCCTGCTTGATGCATGATCGATGTAGATGTTCGCAACGGGAATCTGCGGTCCTCTAGGCACCAACGACACTGCCCTGGCACTGGAGTAGATGTAGGAGAAGGCCTTACCATCACACAGTGGTTTTGGGATTTTGGAGGGCAGAGTAGACGCATGTAAACTAGTCAAATCGTGCATGGCCAGCTGCCCCCCTCTTTATATGTGGCACTAGTGATCAGGGGACCTAAACCACATTGGTTTGGATTTCCCCCAATCAGGGCACGTTAGTTGGGGTCGGGAGGGTATGAATGTTGGTTCGTGACCTCCTCCCCTTAAGGTAACTTACCTATGTTTTATTGGTTTTGGCCCATTGGGCCTTTAGATCAATAGCAACATATTCATGTCTAGTTCAATAAGTTGTGTTGTAATTTTCAAGCATTGATAGTACAAACTCTAATTTCACTTCAACTTGAGTTCTATTATCCTACATTTTTGCGTGTGAACAATGTGATTAACTTGTAATCCCTTAATTTTCATTTCAATGTCTAGAGAACAATCATGTTTGATTATGCCATTTTTGTATGCATTTAATCTTTTTAATATGCCATTTGTATGAATGTTGCACGCAATTCCCCCCGTGCTATCAGGCACTTTGAGTTGTTCACCGGGTACATTCTGGCCATCGTACATGCACTATTCTCTCGACCCTCGGGAACTCATTCATTATCATAGGGGTTTTCAATATTGTGATTTTTTATGTCAGGGGAGGGGGAGGTAGTGGCATATGTCAAATAAGCGACATAAATATTTATAAAGGAAGACAACGAAACATTAAGCTTGAGAGGTAATAGGAAGGGGTGGGAAGACATGTGCCCGCTAGTTGCATCCCTGATTTTTGGTAATATACCTTTTTACTATAATGACGCCACTTAATTCTGCCTGTGGTTAACATATCTTACATTCTTAAGAAGTTGGTCCCAATTCTCTCAACATGCAAAGTGTCTACCTCATTGTCCCCACTAAGGCCATGCATTTAAGTTTTCTGTCCCACTAAGCCATGCAAAATCTGCCACATAAGCGAATGTCCCCACAAAGGACATGAATTGAGGTATTCTCTCCCACTAAGCCATGCAAAGTCTGCCACATAAGTGAACTTATAAATTACAATTATTTTTGCACTAGTCTATGCATGTAACGCTGCCATATCATACATGTGTGTTAGTCATCCTTCACATTTTTGTTTGAAATTATATTTTTAACAGTAATTCAAAAGTTTATATTATATTTTTAGATACTTTCTTTAATTGATTTTCAAGCTTATGTTTTCTTTTTATTAGATTTGGTTATTTTTTTAGCAAATATCTACGCATTTTTAACAAAGTTACCACAACAACGCGCGGGGTATCATCTAGTATGCACTATTTCCACACCCGAATGGGTTAAATGTCCCTAGAGTGAGTGAGGTACTAACGGATATCGAAAAAGTTAGATCAAATACAAAGAGACGAAGAAATATCTGTAGGGGAAAGCGTTATGATATAGAAAATGTGCCTGACACAATCATATTGCAGGCTATGTTTTTAAATATATCATTTGTTCAAACCCCTCACGCACCTATTACGATTATCATGCACCCTTCTTTGTATCTCCTAGAACCTTTCTACTAATTGTATGTGCACTTTGCACTGGACGTGGTGCACTCAATAATCAACCAGATATGTTTGATGTTAGTGTTCCTTAATTGCATGTTAGATGTGTCTCAAAGAAAGATCCTCTCTCTCTCTCTCTTGCACTCACCTTTTTGTGTGTCTATAGGCGCCAACACTTGACGTGTTTAAGCTCACTTGAGAGGAAACAACAATAATGAACAAACAATTGTAATTGAAAACATGCAAGTCACACCCCTCATGGTGTTCTTGTATCGCTGTATCGTTATAATGACACGGGAACTTTCATTTTCCATTGCACAAACCCTACACACTTGGATGGGTGCACTCTTTTTAATCGGACCGGGCACATTTTTCTACCTTGAATGTTGTACCCGTCGGATTAGCCCCCTATTTCCTGCGCTAATCCCGGCTGCCTATCTCTCTCTCTCACACCTTTTTTGTTTGTCTGGGCGCCAACACTTGACGTGTTTAAGCTCACTGAAGAGGAATCAACAATAATGAATGGACAATTGTAATTGAAAACATGCAAGTCACACCCCTCGTGGTGTTCTTGTATCGTCGCATCATCATAATGACACAGGAACCTTCAATTTTCATTCCACAAATCCTTTATATGTCTTCAACGTATCTATAATTTTTTATTGTTCCATGCTATTATATTATCAATCTTGGATGTTTTATATACATTTACAAGCAACTTTATAACATTTTTTGGGACCAACCTATTAACTTAGTGCCCAGTGCCAGTTACTGTTTTTGCTTTTTTTACTTTGCAGAATATCAATATCAAACGAAGTCCAAATGCCATGAAACTTTTTGGAGATTTTTTATGGCGATAAGAGACATCCCTGGAAGCTTCTGGAGGCCACGAGAAGATGAAGGTGGGGCCCACTAGGCACCAGGACGCACCAGGGGCCTCTAGCGCGCCCTTGTAGGTAGTCACTACTAGGGAAAAGCCTATACACATAATCTTACCAGCAACGCGCTTTAAAACAAGGCGATGCTGCTATGTACCAGTAGCGCGTACCGACGAAACGCGCTGCTGACATAGATGTAGCAGTAGCGCGTCTCTAATAAGCTACGCTACTGCTATAATTGCCACGACCCCGCCGCGAAGCTAGTTATAGTAGCAGTGCCTTAATACAAAGAGCGCTATTGCTACAGATCATAGCAGTAGCGCATTCTTACTATAACCACTACTGCTAAGTGTACTACAAGATTTAGTCCCACCTCGCTCCGTGAATAGGGTTTTTACCACCTTAAATATGTTACTTCTCAAACTATCACAACCACTTGGTCTTCATTGAACTATATGTGTAGAATTTGTGGCCACAATATGAGTCTTCTCCGGTTCCTAAAAACCGGCGAGGACTGATACTGACAATTCAGATTGTACACAAAAAGATCATTGATGATCAATGTATTTTTGATGTATATTTTTACATGTTTACACATAGCAGTAGTGCATTTTGGCTGGAAGGCGCTACTACTAGTTCTTTAAGAAGTAGCGCCTTTCTCTATAGCACGCTACTGCTAAGCCACTCTATCTTCCCCAACCGGCCGCCCTCACTCTCCTCTCTCCACTCACACTCACTCGATCTCCCCTCTCAATCCCCCCGCGTCGGTCCTCCCCTGTCGGGCGCCCTCGCCTACCCCTCCCTCTATGCCGCCATCACCTCCTCCTCCTCCCTGGACTCGGTAATCCTTCGCCGGGCACCCTCCCCCCCGCCCCTCCTCCTCCGTCCTCCTGTCACTCCTCCGTTCACCACCGGCCGGCCCCTCCTCGCTTCGCCTTCCTCCTCCGTCCTGCTCCCTCCTCCCTTCTCCAGTCGCCCCTCCTTCTCCCTCCTCCCTCCTCCATCCACAACACCTCCTCCCTGCTACATCTTGATTTAGTAGGCTAATTCATATGAAACATTTTGATTTAGTTGATATGATTTACTTGATTTAGTAGGCTAGTTGATTTAATTGATTTATAACATTTTGATTTAGTTGATTTAGTAGGCTAGTGGATTTAGTAGGCTAGTTGATTTAGTTGATTTAGTAGGCTAGTTGATATGCAACATTTAGAGAGAGAGAGAGAGATATGATAGTTGATAGTTTTTAGTTGATATGATTAACTGATTAGTAAAAAATTAGACATAGTTGATAGTTTTTAGTTGATATAAGCCTCTGGTCATATATAACACTTCGATATAGGATAGCTTCTAGGGTTTAGAATAGTCGATGCTAGTTTCCTATGTTGTTTTGCATGTTGAGCTTGATGATCATCCCGTGCTAAGTTATTGTTTTCCTTTCATGTGAAGTGGATCGTTCATCTTTTTGCTCATATTGCTTTAGGAAAATGGCGCGACCACCACCACCACCATGTCGACTGTGCAAGTCAAGGTGTGCCAGCAGCCTTGCAACTGGCAAGCTGTTCGGCATCTACTTCCAGCCGAGTTTTTGTCATGCGGCGGTAAGAAATTATATGAAATGTAACAACTATTTTGTTTTTAGTGTTGGCATTAATGCATTGTGTCATTTTTCTTGTTGTACACAGATTGTTCCATGCAATGTGAGGTTGAAATTCAACAAGTTGACAGGAGACACTGTGACCTTTAAGTCTCCTAGGGGGCCCTACACTATGGAGGTCGAGAAAGGACGCAATATGTCGTAGATTGGAGGAGATGGATGGGCCCATTTCCTCGCCCGCATGCGTCTTACTAGTGGTGAGTTGATTAGCTTCTCCTTTAGAGCAAAAAGACCCAAGCTGGCTGTCATTTATATCAACCTAGTGGAAGATGATGAGGACCCACTCGATGAAGATGATGCTGACCCACTTCAAGAAGCCATCGTCGCTCAAAGAATGAGGCTGAGCGAGGAGGAGGTGTGCAACCTATGGGACATAATTCCGCCATGGGATGACTTTGTCGGGGTGCCATTCGTGACCCGCCTGACAAGTACCATGGTCGATCGTCATGATATGGTATGTTATACTAACTGTAGTAATTTTATGATATATATATATATATATATATATGCTTTATTGTTATACTTACAAATGCAGATTATCTGATGATATGCTTAGTGTAGAGTCCAATCATATGTTGTGTGGAATCTAGTCGATGATATGCTTTGTGTAGAGTCCGATCACATGCTTATTAGTGTAGAATCCAAGGAACTATTAATAGTGTAGATAATCCATATATACATTAGTAGAATTCATGCTTAGTACAAATGCATGTGTAGTATTGTGTCTTTTGATAGTGTAGAAATATATACTTAATAGAAATATATTTGCAAGAGTATGTGCGAGGCTATTTATTAATTGATATGTTTTTCTTATCCAAAAATTGCCAAAGAGCCTATCTGTGAGTTGTGGAATCAAGCCTAATGAAGAAGGCTCAGCTAGGCTACGCCTTACCGCAAGGGGCTCCATCACCACCTATACTTACCGCATGGACACGGACGGTCGCACACACTTAAATTCGATTGGGTGGAAGAGATTCCTCGTTGGCAAGAATCTTTGTGTTGGACAGGCCATCCTAATTACTATCAGGAACACACACTACCCAGGCTAGAGGATGATGATCGTCGTCGATATCATCTAGAACTACATATGTGTGTGTGGCTGTATGACTATATATACCTAGTAGAACTGCTATATATGCGTGGCTGTAAGACTACCTAGTACTGCTTGAGGATGCATGTTGACTATATATGAAATTGTTATCCAGTACTACCTAGTACTTATAATGCTTTATGAAATTGATATCTAATAGTACCTAGTATCTGGAAATATCTGGAAATTGCAGCTTATTGAAACTGAAATGGGGTAGGAAGTAGGGGGAAATGATGAAATATACAGCAGTAGCGCGGGGATTGGAAAGCGCTACTGCTAACTAATAGTAGCGCGTTCCCAAAAGTGCTGCTGATCTAGTCAATAGTAGTAGCATGGGTACATGCCACGCTACTACTAATAGTTAGCTGTAGCGTCATAGTAGTAGCGCGGCCACCCGCGCTGCTGATAGCCTCAAAACCCGCGCTACTACTAGGTTTTTCCCTAGTAGTGAGTTGGGCCCATGGGCACCATCTGGACCTACCCCCGCCTCTATAAATACTCTAAAATCCCCAAAACCCTAGGGGAGTCCACGAAATACTTTTTCCTTCACCACAAGTTCCAGAACCATGAGATCCAATCTATAGGCCTTTTCTGGTACTCTGATGGAGGGGGAAACAATCCTGGAGGGGTTCTTCATAGGGATGGCAATTTTATCCATGGATCCGGGTAGCCGTGGATACCCTACCAGGTTGGCCAAGGCCTATGGAGGGCGTTTTTGCCCATGGATCCATGGATTTGGATACCCATGAACAGTTGGATTGGGCATGGTTATATTTTCCTCTCCATGGATATCCAATGGATACCCATATGATATGTGGGCCCATAAGTTAGTGACACTAGACTAACCACAACTCACATTCAGAAAAATGCAAAAGCCCAGCCCATGTTTCCTAATCCTCTACCATATTAACCTGGCCTAATTATATTATTAAATCTAAACCTAGCCTAGCTGTCGCCCATCCACACCTATCCCCTACCCAATCCCTTGCAAGTGTAGCGGTGCTCTGTGCCTCAATCACCACCGTGCCCTGCCTCACCGCCTCTCCCTCTCTACCTGGCCGTCCACCCCACGTCTTGACCACCATCAAGACATGCAAGGGAGAGACTGTCGACAACCCTGTGACCCCATTCCACCCCCTCTCTCCTTCCCCAATCGACAATAAATCTCTAGTGAGCAAGGCAGTGAGCTAGTGATTGCCCCAAGGACGGTCCCATCATTCATCAGAGTGCGAAGGAGGAGGCGATCAACATCAATGAAAGTGGAAAACAATGGTGGCAACTAGCAGAAGAGCAAGCACGTGGCTCTCGTCATGCTGCTGAGGAGCGCACGTGGTCGATGACCAACAAGGAGTTATGTGCACCGGTGACTGATACGTCTCCAACGTATCTATACTTTATAAGTATTCATGCTGTTTTATTATCATTCTGGGATGTTTTACAATCATTTTATAGCAACTTTATATCATTTTTGGGACTAACCTATTAACCCAGTGCCCAGTGTCAGTTGTTGTTTTTTGCTTGTTTTTTACATCGCAGGAAATCAAATATCAAACAGAGTCCAAACACCGCGAATCTTTTTGGAGATTTTTTATGGACCAGAACACCCAGGATGTGCCAGAGCAGCACCTGGGGGTGCCCCGAGGGGGCAAAACCAACCAGGGCATGCCTGGGGGCCCAGGCACGCCCAGGTGGGTTGTGCCCACCTCGGTGGCCTCCCGCACCCCCTCTTTACCCTATAAATTCCCAAAAATTCCAAAACCCTCGGGGGTTAACCTAGATCAGAAGTTCCACCACCGCAAGGCTCTGTAGCCACCAAAAACCAATCTAGACCCCGTTCCGGCACTTTGCCTGAGGGGGAAATCATCTCCGGTGGCCATCTTCATCATCCCGATGGCCACCACGATGAGGAGGGAGTAGTCCACCCTCGGGGCTGAGAGTTTGTACCAGTAGCTATGTGTTTAATCTCTCTCCCTCTCTCATGTTCTTGAGATGTCACGATCTTGATGTATTCGCGGGCTTTGTTAATATAGTGTCAGGACCCCGACTCAATGCCACATCGATCTAGCATGTAACACCTCATATCACTTTGCGGCCTCACGCACGGTATTCCCATGGGTGTCGCCTTACCTTTGCCCGGGACCGTTTGCGCCTTTCGGCACACGTATATGACAGTGTCGCTAGCATCCATATGATAAGGAGCCCGGGCTGACATGGCTAGTCGTAAACCCAAAGTGGCACAGACTTACAGGGACAGGCATCCATGACCCAGCATCGAACGTGTCGGTCATCAGCGAGTGAATCTAGGCTGTAGCACTGGGCTAGCAGGACTCTGGTGAACCGGGCTGTAGCGGGCTAACAGGACTCCGGTATTCATCGCGTGACATTTCCCCGAAGGGACAGACACAGGAACGAAGAAGGACACATGCCGGCCAGCCTAAGTGTTCCGGAGCAGTAGCAAGCTACCATGGCTCAGTGGAAACACCAGGAGACATTTCCCGGTAAGAGAGGCTACCAAGGATAAACAACTAGGTTGTCAGATCCCACACATACCAAGCATTTCAATAACATACACACAATATGCTCGATATGTGCAATACAACATGGCATCACAAAATGACTCTATGACTCAAGTAATTTATTCAATAGGCTCCGAGGAGCGAGATATTACAAACAGGGGTCCCATGACCCAACACTCAGAGCATACAAATCAAAGCACAAGCGGAAGCTTAACATGTCTGAGTACAGACAACTATAAATGAAAAAGGCTGAGAAGCCTGACTATCTACCAGATCCTGCCGAGGCACAAGATCGTAGCTGAGGTAACAAGCTAAACGTCGAAGTCCAAGCGGAACTACTATTGAGACTGAAGTCTCTCTGCAAAAACATAAAATAGGCAAACGTGAGTACAAATGTACCCAGCAAGACTTACATCAGAACTAACTACATATGCATCATTTTCAACAAAGGGGATGGTGGGGTTTAACTGCAGCAAGCCAGCTTTGACTCGGTGGCTAACCTAAACTACGACTGCAAGTAACTCTTTTGAGGTGGCGCACACGAGTCCACATATTCACCATATCAATACACCACTATGGATCCGCTCCCGTCTCCGTACGAGAACGCCATCCATAGCACTCACGCTTATCTTGCGTATTTTAGAGTATCCACTTTCACTTGTCTATGAACTGATATAAGCAACCCAGAAGTCCTTATCCGCGGACATGGCTATTCGAATAGATGATGTTAACCCTGCAGGGGTGTACTTCTTCACACACGCTCTCACCACTTACCGCCGTTTACACGACATGTACTCGGCAACCTTCAAGCGGAAGCCCAACGTGGGTGTCGGCCACGGCCTACCTAAACACTCAAGTCTCTAGTCCAGGTTTATCGCCTATTCGGGTTCCATCCATGAGGAGATCCGGCCGGAGTTTCGCTCACAGCCCCAAACGATGTGAACAGGGTTCCCGAGACACCAAACGGGCGCCCGGTACACCGTGCCATGTGCCTACCGCATCACAGCCCACCCCTACGGTCAGCGCTGCGCACGGCCTCCAGCATACTACAAACACCAGAAACTACTTGCAACTCCTGGACAGAGGACAAGGGTGATCAAGAAGCCGAGAGGGTCCATTGGTTTCGGGCCCAATGCGTGGTAGTAGCTGAATCATGGATCACAAACACAGAACTCAGTTCCTGAGGACGGCTGCAATGAGACAACCCACCATGTACTCCTACATGGCCTCTCACCGCTACCTTTACCAAATCGTGTTCACACACTTAGCTCACACACAGTAGGACATGTTCATACACCTCTGATTCATCCCGGATGAATCAGACCTGACACAACTCTAAGCAGTAGCAGGCATGACAAACAAGCATGAATGAGTAGGCACAACAGGGATCAAACAACTCCTACTCATGCTAGTGGGTTTCATCTATTTACTGTGGCAATGACAGGTAATGCAAAGGATAAAGGGGTTCAGCTACCGCAGCAAGTAACAGATGAATCGGTGTTGTCCTAATGCAGTAAAAGAGAGCAGGAGCGAGAGAGTGGGATTTTATCGGAATGAACAAGGGGGTTTTGCTTGCCTGGCACTTCTGAAGATAACATTGAGTCTTCATCAGTGTCAACGATCACAACGTCGGAACATCGTCTACCGAGGGGGAACAACACCGGCAACACAGAAGAAACACGATCAATGCAATGCACAATATGATGCATGCTATGACATGGCAATATGAATGTGTTTTGGGCTAATGCACTTAGCTATGGTTTAAATGAAGTTGGTTTGAATACATGATTCAAATTCAAACTCCATATGTGATTATTCAAATGCCATTTAATTGATTTGTGCTATACAGCAGCTATAAGTTGTTCTAACATGCATGAAAATGGTACAGATGGATTCCTTGAATTTTTCTGATAATTTTTCATATATAAATTATTTAATTTGGAGTTACGGTTGAATTTCTATGATTTTTAGAAGTTTATACAATTTTCTGGAATTTCCTGAATTAAAATAAATCCAGAAAATGATTTAATTGCGTCAGCCTGACGCCAGCATGACGTCAGCAGGGTCAACACGCTAGGTCCAGGTCAAACCTGACCAGTGGGGCCCACTGGTCAGTGACTCAGGAACTAATCCCGGTCAAACCCAGCGCTGACTGGGGTTTGACCAGGGGTGGGGCCTACTGTCAGTGGCTGTAGGTTGATTAGCTAGTTGGGTTAGCTCCTAATGACGGAGCCACGTCAGCTCCCGCCGGAGTTTCGCCGGCGACAACCATGGCCGACGACGGAGATGCAACGTATGCTCGCTACGGAGCACCATTCGACGCGTGGTTTGCTCCTACGGTTAGCTGAAGATGCACCGCATCCAACTGGGCAAGCGGCAGCGGCTGTGGTGGCCGGAGCTCACCGGAAACGAGCTCGCGGCGGTGCCGGAGTTCGGCCAACAGCGGGTTAGGCGATGCAGGGCGCTAGGGGAGGCGTTGGTGCGTGCTACGTGCTCCTGGTGAGGTGTGGAGCACGGTGGTGTGCCCGACTTCGAGCCACAGTGGCTCTGGCCACGACGGCGACGAGGCACGGCGGCGGCGAGCTTCGGCCGTGGTGGAAGATGGAGCTAGGGGACGGGAACAGGGGAAGCGAGCAAAGAGGAGGCAGCAGGAGCTCACAGGGAGAACGATGAGGTGGTCAGCGAGCTCGGGGCGTCTTTGGTGCTGCGAATCGAACGGCGGCGATCGCCGGCCGTGGCGATGAAGATGGTGGTGATGGCGGCGTTGCAGCGCGTCCGTGGCGTCGTGGCTTGTCGAGGAGGTCGGGGACGTCGAGACGGAGCTCGCAGGCACAGCGAGGGGTCGAGGGGGAGACGGTGGCCGAGGCGTTACGGTGGCGCGGCTGCGGCTGCGCTCGGGCTCGAGAGGGAGAGGGAGCGGAAGAGGGGGAAGAGTTCGGGAGAGAGTGAGAGAGCGGTCGGGGCTGCGTGGCGTCGTCCGGGGCGTCGTTAGGGAGGCCGGGGAGGAAGCAGGAGGTGGCCAGGGGAAGCAGGAGGTGGCCGAGCAGGGTGGAGGTGGCGCGCGCGGCGGCGGCGCGGTGTCCGTCCTCCTGGCAGGGAGGAAGACGACAGGGGAGGGGGGGGCGGCGGTGGGCTGGGCCGTTGGGGGAGCTGGGCCAGGTAAGTGGGCGCCAGGTAGGTGGCCCAGGTGGCCTTCTCTCCCTTTCTTTTATTTCCTCTTTTCTATTTCTATTTTCTGTAGTTTGTTTTGATTTAGTTTTAGACACTAAATCATTTTTTATAAATCCTGAGAATAATTGTGGACATTAACTGAATTATTACACAGGCCCTCAACTATTTTCAGAATTGTTGGAGCATTTAAAAATATTAACAGTATTTAAATGCCCCAATTCAAATACAATATGGTTTAATCAAAAATCCAAAAATGTCTTGGAAAAATATCCATCATCTCTGGTTATGGTTTTCACCCTTTTCCAGTAATCATGAACATTTTTGCAAACCAATTTGGGTTCTTTGAAATATTTTGAAGTTGAACCTATTTGCAATGCTTTGGTGCTAGGGCTTGGTCATCCCCATTTCAAATTTCATAAAATTTAAACATGTTGCATGGATGCTAAAGCAAAAACAAACAAGGGCTGATCTGGGGCTGTGACAGCTCACCCCCACTAAACATAAATCTCGTCCCGAGATTCAAGCGTAGGGTAAGGTGAAGGGGGAACGCAAACTAGTACAATCTTCACGATCCAGGTTGCACTTCAATTGAACGTTGATTCGTTCACCATCATTGTCTCGAAGTCTTGCCTTGAGAACTCCAACTAACATGACAACGAGAGGAAAGGAAAAACCCTAAAAGAATCGTTCTTCTCGAAGGTCGAACAACTCAGGATTAACTCACGGAATGAGACATAGCAACATCTCTCGAGCTGAGAGATGAAGCATACATCCATAGGAATGGAGTGAAGCAGATGATAAAGGTTCACTAAGTAGACAACAATTTCAGACTTAAGAATGTGGTGACCGGTTGTCAACGTAGCGAGGAGTTGAATTGCCATGATACCATAACGATGCACCTTAGGGAAGGTGACTCGTAGAAATATCCAAGTGGCAAAAAGAATTACCTTTGATTCAGAGATCATTGAAACTCTTTAAACCAGCCTAAGGCAATTCTCGAGCGATCGTTTGGAGGGGGTCGGTAGAATGGCATACTCGGACTTGGATGATGTGGATTACCTTATTGAAGACAACGTCATAGATGATTTTGCTTATCACCGGAAATGGAAGAGACCCATGGTAGAATGGCACATTGGCGGTGCAAGCTGGGAACAAAATGCAAATGATGGGAATGATTCTGGTAACTGGGGAAGAACCCAACAATAGAGAGTGAATTCACTGTTGGAGTGGTTATAGCATAACCGAAGAGACTAGGAGCAATCCCGGTTAGTGCCGGCGATAATACCTAGCGCTTGTGCGTGGTCTCAAGAACTTGAGCATTTCCACAATCATCAAGGTTTTATCAACAACCGCGTCAAGGGTGCTGACAACACAACATGCTACCATGATGAATAGCGATGGACGATGCAGATGCAAAGGAAGATAACACTTTCTCAGATTTCACCTTAGCGAGGCCAAGGGGACGAAATCTGGAAGATCGACCGAGAGACATTTAGCACTCCGCTTCTAATGTTCTCCTTGATGTGCTAGTGTAACCCATTCATAGATATGGTTTAATATCTAAAACATCAAGTAAAAAGGTCAGACTTCGGGAACACAAAAATCCATAGGGGCAACTAGGGAGTAAATCCTACGAAATCCCTATGGGGAGGTGGCCAACTTCCTCAAATCAAGATACTACAACAGGAGGTCTTCCGGCTGGGTGTGTTGGCCATGACATCCACCTTGCCGGTTATTGAGAGACCAATATTATAATTCTTGGGAAATGTTCCAACCATCACATCTGCCTGAGATTCAGATCTGGTTGGTGTCAGGATATCCCAGACTCATCAAGTCTAGAAAGAAAAATGAAAGTTTGCAACACAAATCGACGAGATAATGTTGCGGGATTCTCGGGGAGTGAGCTACGATAGTAAGCTCCAAAACATGAGCTGGTTCTGCTACAAACATGTGAACACGTTGTCCCAAACAAGCATGACCACAAAGTAGTCTTATAATAAAACACTACCGAGTTCAGGTGGGGAACCATCAACGAGGATATCAAAATCCTTGCAGAAGGCATGCTCTTAAGAAGGAACTTCTTCTCCTTGAACAAATCAATCAGTGGCTTGGTGTGCTCAGAACATATATGGAATGAAGGTTGCAAGTCTCCAAACCATAGGATACTTCGCACATATGCATGACTGACTTGGGATGATTCCAGAGGAAGCAAAACTAACTTTCTCAAATTTACGGCGGCAACTTCACCAAATGCACGTGTATAAGAGGAAGTCACTCCTTTCATCAAACAAATACTTCATGAGCTAGCATGAAGAAAATGCTTTCAAAAGTTTCCAACACTAGGTTGATGTTCAACATGATTCATGGGGGAAGACAAAATGCTACTGATGGGCTCAACAACAACTCATCGGAATTTCCATATCACTGGACTTCCACCATCATGTGAACACGGTGATAGTATTGGTCAGACCAAAGATGTAATGGTGTATGCTCGAGGGATCAACCACGAGTAAGACAACATTACGAGCATCGTTGGTACTGATTTGATTTGACAATATCCCACACTCAAATCAAAGGATTGATAAGACAATAGGTCCAGCAACTGATCACAGGGACCGATCGATGAAGATATCATCTTTCTTAAACACACACTACACAAAAATATCCCTTTGGAACGAACTAGGTCAGGCACGCTTTTATCCTCCAACTCTCCAAGTTGTTGTCTAGCTTAACCAATTAGCTCAGGGATATCTAACACCGATTCTTGGAGAGAAGGTGGTTCACAAGAAACCAACTTGATCACGAGCTCAACATAACAGTCAGGGGACAACCTGGTAATACTTCCGAGAAGATATTCGGAAAATCACGAACCACCGGTATGTTACTAAGCTCGAGAACAATCTCGCTTTTGAGGGCAAGACGATATGATCAAATGAGTGAGGACTTGACAAAATCCTAACTCATCAATCGAAGGGTGCACCGAAGTAAGGACTAGGTAGCACGATCAGTCTTAGAAGGATGATTCAAAAACCAACACGCTACGAATGAAATTATTATCCTTTAACTACCAAGCAACGAGGTTGCTGGGAGTATTGATTTCACACATCACAATTCATTTGTCGGTATTCCGGTTGCATCAACACGAGGACCGAGGAATGACTAATGATGGTGAGAGGTATCACTACGTCAAAATTCATGAGAGTTGGTGCAGTTCTCATGACAATTCTGACATAAAGGGGGTAATACTTCAAGGTAGAACAGAACCAAAAGCTGGATTGGTATTTTGATCTGCGGAGTACAACTGCTTTGACCCAATCCTAGATATGGATGAGGTACTGGAGTTTGTTTCTCCAAGTCATTCCGGAATAGAATGGCTTGACGGACCACAAGGGTAATGGTATCGATGAACGAATGCACGCATACTCTTGACTATCAAATGATAGACAAAGGTCAGTAGACAACTAAAGAGGGACAACTCAAAAGAACATATAACTTTCTGAGTTGTAGATGCATAGATCAGTATGTCGAACCAAGTTCAACATAATTCTTCCGGATAACCCATGCAGAAAGGTTGAGCTGGCAGAGTCACAATATAAAATGGAGAACTCATCAAGAGCACTCTGGTTGTGATTGTTCAGTTCAACGAGGAACTTCTTCCATAAGTAGTTCATGGTATTTGGAAGAAGATGATACCACGGACTTCAAGGACTATCGCAAAGGTTACTAATAACCTAAAGGAACTAGCAACACTATCAACATGATGTAGGTAGGGTGAATCTCGGGTTCAAAACCCAGGAATAGAATACCTACTACTAAGTAGCATCACGGAATGCTTTCGAGAATAAAGGCCAGAGTCATCACACTAGGACACAAATCATGGCTAGACCACTAGATGATCCCCTGAGACACCTAGGGTCATAATAATAATTCCAACATAAATGTCAAGGCAATAGAATACCTCAACTCAACAATTAGTGTGATTGAGCTGGCATAAAGGAACATCGAAACCAGAGGGAAAGGATTTTGCAAATGCATCAGACTATTTAGAAACCTGGGATGACTCGGACAGCATAACGACTGTAAATGCTCAGAAAAGATTTGAGACATTCACAAAAATGGTGGCATAACCACTCAGAAGCACAATATCAAGGTTTCGAGATCAACAATTAACATACGGAAGTAATAGGAACTGAAACGAGGCTTAAGTCCAACAATCTATAAGTCTACGGATTAGTAACACGTGATCCTAATAGAAAGAAGAGATAGCCTAGTTCTTAATCCCTGTAGAAGAGAAGATGATGACTCAGATCAGAAGGCCATGAGGTATAAGGAGTAAAAAGAGCCTTACGTTCCATCCCACAATCAATTCCCTTATATAACTAAAGAATTTCTAGACTCAACTTCGACCAGTTTGGCTTGGTAATCCTACAGGCAGTCAAGCTCTGATACCAACGCTGTCAGGACCCCGACTCAATGCCACATCGATCTAGCATGTAACACCTCATATCACTTTGCGGCCTCACGCACGGTATTCCCACGGGTGTCGCCTTACCTTTGCCCGGGACCGTTTGCGCCTTTTGGCACACGTATATGACAGTGTCGCTAGCATCCATATGATAAGGAGCCTGGGCTGACATGGCTAGTCGTAAACCCAAAGTGGCATAGACTTACAGGGACAGGCATCCATGACCCAGCATCGAACGTGTCGGTCATCAGCGAGTGAATCCAGGCTGTAGCACTGGGCTAGCAGGACTCCGGTGAACCGGGCTGTAGTGGGCTAACAGGACTCCGGTATTCATCGCGTGACATTTCCCCGAAGGGACAGACACAGGAACGAAGAAGGACACATGCCGGCCAGCCTAAGTGTTCCGGAGCAGTAGCAAGCTACCATGGCTCAGTGGAAACACCAGGAGACATTTCTCGGTAAGAGAGGCTACCAAGGATAAACAACTAGGTTGTCAGATCCCACACATACCAAGCATTTCAATAACATACACACAATATGCTCGATATGTGCAATACAACATGGCATCACAAAATGACTCTATGACTCAAGTAATTTATTCAATAGGCTCCGAGGAGCGAGATATTACAAACAGGGGTCCCATGACCCAACACTCAGAGCATACAAATCAAAGCACAAGCGGAAGCTTAACATGTCTGAGTACAGACAACTATAAATGAAAAAGGCTGAGAAGCCTGACTATCTACCAGATCCTGCCGAGGCACAAGATCGTAGCTGAGGTAACAAGCTAAACGTCGAAGTCCAAGCGGAACTACTAGTGAGACTGAAGTCTCTCTGCAAAAACATAAAATAGGCAAACGTGAGTACAAATGTACCCAGCAAGACTTACATCAGAACTAACTACATATGCATCATTTTCAACAAAGGGGATGGTGGGGTTTAACTGCAGCAAGCCAGCTTTGACTCGGTGGCTAACCTAAACTACGACTGCAAGTAACTCTTTTGAGGTGGCGCACACGAGTCCACATATTCACCATATCAATACACCACTATGGATCCGCTCCCGTCTCCGTACGAGAACGCCATCCATAGCACTCACGCTTATCTTGCGTATTTTAGAGTATCCACTTTCACTTGTCTATGAACTGATATAAGCAACCTAGAAGTCCTTATCCGCGGAGACGGCTATTCGAATAGATGATGTTAACCCTGCAGGGGTGTACTTCTTCACACACGCTCTCACCACTTACCGCCGTTTACACGACATGTACTCGGCAACCTTCAAGCGGAAGCCCAACGTGGGTGTCGGCCACGGCCTACCTAAACACTCAAGTCTCTAGTCCAGGTTTATCGCCTATTCGGGTTCCATCCATGAGGAGATCCGGCCGGAGTTTCGCTCACAGCCCCAAACGATGTGAACAGGGTTCCCGAGACACCAAACGGGCGCCCGGTACACCGTGCCACGTGCCTACCACATCACAGCCCACCCCTACGGTCAGTGCTGCGCACGGCCTCCAGCATACTACAAACACCAGAAACTACTTGCAACTCCTGGACAGAGGACAAGGGTGATCAAGAAGCCGAGAGGGTCCATTGGTTTCGGGCCCAATGCGTGGTAGTAGCTGAATCATGGATCACAAACACAGAACTCAGTTCCTGAGGACGGCTGCAATGAGACAACCCACCATGTACTCCTACATGGCCTCTCACCGCTACCTTTACCAAATCGTGTTCACACACTTAGCTCACACACAGTAGGACATGTTCATACACCTCTGATTCATCCCGGATGAATCAGACCTGACACAACTCTAAGCAGTAGCGGGCATGACAAACAAGCATGAATGAGTAGGCACAACAGGGCTCAAACAACTCCTACTCATGCTAGTGGGTTTCATCTATTTACTGTGGCAATGACAGGTCATGCAAAGGATAAAGGGGTTCAGCTACCGCAGCAAGTAACAGATGAATCAGTGTTGTCCTAATGCAGTAAAAGAGAGCAGGAGCGAGAGAGTGGGATTTTATCGGAATGAACAAGGGGGTTTTGCTTGCCTGGCACTTCTGAAGATAACATTGAGTCTTCATCAGTGTCAACGATCACAACGTCGGAACATCGTCTACCGAGGGGGAACAACACCGGCAACACAGAAGAAACACGATCAATGCTATGCACAATATGATGCATGCTATGACATGGCAATATGAATGTGCTTTGGGCTAATGCACTTAGCTATGGTTTAAATGAAGTTGGTTTGAATACATGATTCAAATTCAAACTCCATATGTGATTATTCAAATGCCATTTAATTGATTTGTGCTATACAGCAGCTATAAGTTTTTCTAACATGCATGAAAATGGTACAGATGGATTCCTTGAATTTTTCTGATAATTTTTCATATATAAATTATTTAATTTTGAGTTACGGTTGAATTTCTATGATTTTTAGAAGTTTATACAATTTTCTGGAATTTTCTGAATTAAAATAAATCCAGAAAATGATTTAATTGCGTCAGCCTGACGCCAGCATGACGTCAGCAGGGTCAACACGCCAGGTCCAGGTCAAACCTGACCAGTGGGGCCCACTGGTCAGTGACTCAGGAACTAATCCCGGTCAAACCCAGCGCTGACTGGGGTTTGACCAGGGGTGGGGCCTACTGTCAGTGGCTGTAGGTTGATTAGCTAGTTGGGTTAGCTCCCAATGACGGAGCCACGTCAGCTCCCGCCGGAGTTTCGCCGGCGACGACCATGGCCGACGACGGAGATGCAACGTATGCTCGCTACGGAGCACCATTCGACGCGTGGTTTGCTCCTACGGTTAGCTGAAGATGCGCCGCATCCAACTGGGCGAGCGGCAGCGGCTGTGGTGGCCGGAGCTCACCGGAAACAAGCTCGCGGCGGCGCCGGAGTTCGGCCAACGGCAGGTTAGGCGATGCAGGGCGCTAGGGGAGGCGTTGGTGCGTGCTACGTGCTCCTGGTGAGGTGTGGAGCACGGTGGTGTGCCCGGCTTCGAGCCACAATGGCTCTGGCCACGACAGCGACGAGGCACGGCGGCGGCGTGCTTCAGCCGTGTTGGAAGATGGAGCTAGGGGACGGGAACAGGGGAAGCGAGCAAAGAGGAGGCAGCAGGAGCTCACAGGGAGAACGATGAGGTGGTCAGCGAGCTCGGGGCGTCTTTGGTGCTGCGAATCGAACGTCGCCGATCGCCGGCCGTGGCGATGAAGATGGTGGTGATGGCGGCGTTGTAGCGCGTCCGTGGCGTCGTGGCTTGTCGAGGTACAACCAAAGCGCCGACGACAGCAGCGCCACTCTAAGTCACGCCGTGAAAAAGATAGCAATACCGGCACAGGAGAAAACAATACTCTAGACGATGCCGGAGACAATGAAGACCCGGTTGAGCCATCTTCCGAACAGGATGAACGGGAAGATGGGTGAGTCATCCCTGATGAACAGGCCGTGCACGAAGACTCGGAGGATAGTAATTATCTTCCACTCTCCGAGGATGAGGCGAGCCTCAGCAACGAGGATTTTATCGTGCCCGAGGAACCTCTCGAGCAGGAGCGCTTTAAGCACCGGCTAATAGCCACTGCAAGGATCCTGAAAAAGAAGCAGCAGCAACTTCAATCTAATCAAGATCTGCTCAACGATAGATGGACTAACATCCTGGCAGCCGAGGAATACAGCCTCGAGCGACCACTCAAAAGTTACCCGAAGCGCAAATTACTACCTCAATTCGACGACGAGGCGTTGGGGCCCATACCATCAGCGCACAATGCGGCTGACCGACGGTCGGGACAAAGCAGCAACCTAAGCCGAACACCAGCCTGTACTACCTTGCTGTAAAGGCAGGGATAAAACAGCTCGGGCATATACATACGACCTTTGGCAGGACCTGGATAGTAGAGCGGGACATACGACTAGATCGATCTACGGATCATGGGGGCATGCCCCGACACGCGATGACCGCTATCTATTCAGATGTGACAAGCCTAATCACGCCTGGTCGGAATGCCGCAGACGGACTCCATCTAAGCTATGTCGCGATATGGCCCGATATAGAGGCGTCAGACACCCTCTTTGCTTCACTGACGAAGTAATGGGGCATGAATTCCCTGAAGGGTTTAAACCCGTGAACATCGAATAATACGATGGAACAATAGATCTCGCGGTATGGATTGAAGATTTTCTTCTCCATATTCATATGGCCCGTGGTGATGACCTTCACGCCATCAAATACCTCCCGCTAAAACTCAAAGGGCCAGCTCGGCACTGGTTAAACAGTCTGCCTGAAAACTCTATTGGCAGGTGGGAGGACTTGGAAGATGCCTTCCGTGACAACTTCCAAGGTACACATGTACGACCTTCGGATGCTGATGACTTAAGTCACATAGTTCAACAACCCGGAGAGTCAGCCAGGAAATTCTGGACACGGTTCCTAACTAAAAAGAACCAGATCGTCAACTGTCCGGATGCCAAAGCCCTAGCGGCCTTTAAGCATAGCATCCGCGACGAATGGCTCGCCCGTCACCTCGGCCAAGAAAAGCCGAAGTCCGTGGCAGCCCTCACGGCACTCATGACCCATTTTTGCACGGGCGAGGATAGTTGGCTAGCCCGCAGCAAAAACACTGAAGCAAGGCTGGCACCTCTGAGACCAAAAACAGCAATGGCAAGCCCCGACGCAACAGGCACAAGCGTCGAAGCAACGGTGACAATACCGATGACACAATGTTCAACGCCGGATTCAGTGGCTCCAAGTCCGGCCAGCGGAAGAAGCCATATAAAAGAAACAATCCCGGCCCATCCAGCTTGGACCGCATACTCGATCATCCATGCCAGATCCATGGCACCCTAGACAAACCAGCCAATCATACCAACATGGGCTATTGGGTTTTTAAACAGGCCGGCAAATTAAATGTCGAGAACAAGGAGAAGGGGTCGCAAAGCGAAGACGATGACGAGGAGTCCTATCCGCCGAACATGGGGGGACAGAAGAAGTCCCCCCCAAGTTAAAACAGTGAATATGATATACGCTACCCATATCCCCATGAGGGAGCGCAAACACGCGCTCAGGGATGTCTACGCGATGGAGCCAGTCGCCCCAAAGTTCAACCCATGGTCTTCCTGCCCGATCACCTTTCAACCGAGGGACCATCCGACCAGTATCCTTCATGGCAGGTCAGCCCCACTGTTCCTTGACCCAATCATTGACGGATTCCATCTCACACGAGTCCCCATGGATGGTGACAGCAGCCTGAACCTGCTCTATCAGGATATAGTGCGCAAGATGGGTATTAATCCCTCAAGGATCAAGCCCACAAAGACTACCTTTAAAGGACTCATACCAGGTGTAGAGGCCCGCTGCACGGGCTCAATCACACTAGAGGCTGTCTTCGGATCCCCGAACAACTTCCGAAGCGAAGAGTTGATCTTCGATATCGTCCGTTTCTGCAGTGTCTATCACGCACTGCTGGGACAAACTGCATTTGCTCAATTCAACATGGTGCCACACTGTGCTTATCTCAAGCTCAAGATGCCCGGACCATGCAGCGTCATAACAGCCAATGGAAACACAGAACGCTTGCTCCGTACCGAGGAGCACACCCTTGCTTTAGCAGCAGAAGTACAGAGAGGCCTCTTAAAGCAGAACCTTAATTCGGTGGTCGAGCTCCCGGACACTTCCAAACGAGTCCGGACTACTCAGCAGCAAGATAGCCCAGCTCGTCAAGATCTCGACTAGCAATTCGGCCTCCGTCCCAGACCCTACCAAGTGGCGGCGTTCGTGCCGCACGTACATAACTACACACTCAAAATACCATGGGCATAGACGGAGGCATAACTAGATTGTGATCCATAATACGGCTCGACCTCCCATGGACACACACACTTTCACTTTTTCTTTCTTTTTTTGTTTCCCCTTTTCTGGTTTCTTTTCCACGGGCGCTTCCTGACGGCCTGATCACAGGTCCTTTTGAAAGGATAGATACACCAAGACGGCAAAAAGCACTGACATATAAGGGAATTTCTAGGTGGTCTCTTTAACGATGACTCTACCTATTTTCAGGACCCGCACGCAGCTCTCCTTGGTTGTGGCATATTAAATAGCCCTGTTGCTTATTGCACTACTTGTACAAATACTCTTCGACATATTAATCAAACTATAATGGAAACAGTTTGCAGCCCAACTTCTGTGGCAATAGCTTGCTCTTTTGATAATCTTATCAAATCGCACCTGTACGCTTTGGCATGATTTAATCCGCCAGGGGCTTCATTGCGCCCCATAATACGGCAAAAAGTCCGAACACTTTTTACAGTATAGTTCGCCACCACGAATTTAGCATTATATGCATTGGCTCCGAATCATGTCTTTGGTCAATAGTTGGGTTGCCCGGCTCCTGTGCTTACTACCATACATTCCGCAATATCGGCTAGGGTAGTAAAGGGAGAACTACTACGATTGTGACCTGGTTTATCCGGATGAGCACCTTAGTAGAGAAAGCCGAAAACTGACTGTCATGATGCGGCGTGAATCGGTCAGCTCTTCGGAGGTTTCAAATCTTTAGCGATTTTTTCCGCATTATGCAATGAATAGGTTCCTATCCGATCAGGTGTTTACAGCACACTAGTTCAGATACTAGGGGTTGCGCCTAATTTTTTATTGCCAAACTCCTATGGCTAAGTGAGGGTGACAAAGCCACATAGTCCAAATCGCCTGGTTCGTTGCGCTAAACACCTCCTTCAAGGACCAAATTCTTGGATAAAGAGTGTTTAAATTCATCCCGAACACCCCCGTACTACCTACGTGGGGGCTGAAGCCAATGACTGGCCAACTCTCAGACTTGATAAAATGCCGCACAGGAGGTAAAATTTTAAATAATAAACAGCAAAGCATTATATTACATATCAACCTTGTTTTCATCATACAGGACGGGATAACATGAATGTATTCATTCAAAATAATGTCCTTAGCACATTGCTCCGCCACAATGCGGGATCCCTTCATAACATCTTCAAAATACCGCTCAGGCGTGTGGTGCTCCTTGCCCATGGGCGTTCCTTCGGTCACGAGCTTGACGGCGTCCATCTTCGCCCATTGTATCTTGACACAGGCAAAGGCCATCCGCGCACGTTCTATGCAGACCGACATCTTGATGGCGTCAAGCCGAGGGCATGCATTGACCAGCCGCTTCACGAGTCCGAAGTAGCTGCCGGCTATAGCTTCTGCAGGCCACAACCGGATTATTAAATCCTTCATGGCTAGTTTGGCCACCCTATGCAGCTCGACCAGCTGTTTTAGCTGGTCGCTAAGGGCACTGGATGTTCTGGCGGATGGTATTGCGACCAGAACATCTTCTCTGTTGAGCTCCCCTCCTCGGCTCGAAAGAATTCCGCAGCGTCAGAAACACTGCGTGGCAGATCCGCAAACGCCCCTGGAGAACTCCAAATCTGGGTTAGCAAGAGATATATCTTCTTCACATACTTGCTCTACATAATAAAAGCCTTACCCGCTGCAATTTTCTTGGCCTCTTGGATTTCCTGGAGGGCGCCATGGGCTTCTACCGGCCTCTTGTGCATTTTGACGGTCCCTGGCAAATTCGGACTCTTGGTCCGCATTCTTACGCTCCAAGGACTCGCATTTCTTCACGACGTCCTCTAGCTCCTGCTGGACCTCACCGACCCAGGCCTTGTGCTTTTCATGGGCGGACTGTTCATCTGCCGCCCTCTTCTGGGCTTCGGTCAGCGCTGCCTTGAGGGTTTCCACCTTGGACGCCACCCCTACAAATTATCATACGATCAACATAAGCAATTCATATCTTGCTATATCTGAATAGGTCATTAAATACCCTGCGTGTCCGCGGGCTGCTTTTACACTCGGTCGAGCTCTTCTTCGGCCTACTCCAGACTCTACCTCAGTCCGAAAACTTCGGCAGCATGAGAAGTCGCAGCTAGCAGCGATGCCTGCTTATTCACATAGACATATCTGGTTAGTCTCCTGCGAAAAAATATTGATCCTCTATTCGGTTCTTCTTTCCGAACACCGGACAGAGTCTCAGGGGCTACTATCTATATTGTGAATTTCTTTTCACAAATTGCATTGCTTACCTCAAAGCTGTTAAAAGGCTTGTGCATGCTTCGGTCAGTCCGCTCTTCATGGACTGAATCTTCTCAATCACCGCACCCATGAGGGTACAGTGTTCCTCAATGATGGAAGCACTTCGCAGCGCTTCTTGTATAGTATCCGGTGCCTCTGGTTGGATAGAGGTCACCGGCGGAATGCGTACACCTCCTTCCGACGAAGGAGGCTACTTACCGGATTCCGGAGCCGTATAGGTCTTAGAGACCGTATTCGGCTGGGGACGAATTGTACATGGCCCCCATCGCCAGTCTCCATGGGGATCTGCTCCCCCATGTGTCCGGCGGCCGAGATCTTGCCCTCTGGCCCCGCCTTGACAGCCTCCTGCGTCTCTCCCTGGCCTGGGATCCTTCGAGATAACACCTCGGTGTCATCCATGGCCCTAGGAGAGGAGGGCGCCGGAAGGGACCCGCTGTCCATCACCTTCGGGTCCAGCGAGTTCCCTGAAGACAAGGATCGCTCGAGGGAGGAACGGGCCAGACTACAAGTGCATGATTCGACATGTTAAAATTATGAAGTAAAGAGGCTGATATATGAATGCGTGAGGGTCTTTGGATACTCATGATTCGGCCAGGGGCTTATCTCAGGGGCGCCATTCTGGGCTGCTATCGATGTCCCATGCGGAGCTATCCGCGAGGGAGGCCTTCCCCTTCTTGGACGCCTCCGCCTCTAGATTTGTGGAGGCCGCCCTCTTCTTTCCCCCCTCAGGGAGGGGGGAGTTGCTTTCTTCTTCCTCTTCCTCCTCCTCGTCATCTTCGGTGGCAGAGGAGTGAGTTTCGGCATCTTCAGACGTCATGTCCGAAGTACCCTTGGGACGAAAGCCACCTCTGGTCCCCTTGGCCTTCTTCTCCGGCACCTTGTAGGGCGTCGGAACCAGCATCTTCATCAAAAGCGGGATGGCTGGTTCCTCGAGCAGCGGAACTAGACACTGAATCCGCTCCGACTCCTTTGTCCAACCCTGAAAAAAACAAATAGGGAAGTTTGGGAATCCTCCTTGAGTAAGCAAGTAAGGGATACACCTTGAAACACGGAAAACTTACCGAACTGGTGGGATGGGCCAGGTCATGCCCATGGTCCTTGGTCGTCTTCGGCCACGTCTCATTGGCCCTAAAGAGCACCTTCAGATATCTTCGTGCGTAGTTCCGAAGAACCGTTGCAAGGTCTTGTGCTCGGCCGGATAGAACTCCCATAGGTGGCAAGCCCGACTCTGGCATGGAAGGATCCGGCGAACAAGCATCACCTGAATCACATCGACAAGCTTGATGTTCTTGTCCATCAGGCTCCTGATGCGCATCTGAAGCGCTGTCAGCTCATCCAACGAGGACCAATCCAGGCCCTTCTCTTGCCAGGAGGTAAGCCACATTGGGGCCCCAGATTGGACTTCGGGAGCCGCGGCCCAGGTGGTGTCACGGGGCTCTGTGACATAGAACTACAACTTCTGCCACCCCTTAACGGTCTCGACGAAGGTGCCTTTGGGCCACGGGATGTTGGACATTTTTCTCACCATGGCGCCTCCGCACTTTGCGTGTTGGCCTCCCACCACCTTCGGCTTCACATTGAAGGTATTCAGCCACAATCCGAAGTGGGGTGGGGTGCAGAGGAAAGCCTCACACACGATGATGAATGCCGAGATAGTGAGGAAGGAATTTGGGGCCAGATCATGGAAATGCAGCCCATAGTAGAACATGAGCCCGTGGACGAAGGGGTGGAGTGGAAATCCCAGCCCATGGATGAAGTGGGGGATGAAAACTATACTCTCATGGGGCTTCGGGGTAGGGACGATCTGTCCCTCAGTCGGAAGCTGATGGGCGACCTCCTTGGCCAATATCCGGCCTCCCGAAGCTGGGTGATGTCCTTGTCCTTGACGGTGGAGGCCATCCACTTGCCCTGTGCTCCGGACATGGTCGGAGTGCTTTCTTGAGGCAAAAAAGATGAGAACTTGGGCGATGGAGCTCGATAGTGGGTAGGCGGAAAGAGACAAGGCGTGGGTGAAAGATGTGAATCCTTATCTCCTTATAAAGGCAGTGAATATCAAGCGCATCCCCACTCGCCATAAAACTCACCTATTCCCCAGGGGTCGTGCTGGTGGCACGGTTGGATTACCCATACTCGTATTGATGAGAATCCCGCAATAAGGGGACACGATCTCTGCTTTGACAAGACGTGCCAATAAAACCGCATCTCGAAATATGGAGGGGCAGGCCGAAAAATGGTTCACAATAATAACTGGGCAAGGACGTGATATCACATTACCAAAAGGTTGTATGCAGATTGGACTCGTGAAATATTATACTCTCTGTGGTGGTGTGTGGTACTTGTTTTGCATATCTGGACACGTTCGTTGTGTTCGAAGACTGTCTTGGAGTATTCGGAGGAGGAACCCGCCTTGCAATGCCGAAAACAATCTGCACGCTGGACACCTCGTCATTGAAGCCTGGTTCAGGGGCTACTGAGGGAGTACTGGACTAAGGGGTCCTCGGGCGTCCGGCCTATTGGACATGGGCCGGACTGATGGGCTATGAAGATACAAGATCGAAGACCCGCACCTGTGTCCGGATGGGACTCTCCTTGGCATGGATGGCAAGTTTGGCGTTCGGATATGAAGATTCCTTTCTCTGTAACCGACTTTGTATAACCCTAGTCCCCTCCGGTGTCTATATAAACCGGAGGGTTTAGTCCGTAGAGGCAGGGACAATCATAATCACATAGGGTAGACTTCTAGGGTTTTAGCCATTACGATCTCAAGGTAGATCAACTATTGTAATGCTCATATTCATCAAGATCAATCAAGTAGGAAGTAGGGTATTACCTCCATAGAGAGGGCCCGAACCTGGGTAAACATCGTGTTCACTGTCTCCTGTTACCATCAACCTTAGACGCACAGTTCGGGACCCCCTACCCGAGATCCACTGGTTTTGACACCGACGGTGAGCCCCCATCAAAATATTATATGCCAAAATTGTTGACGTTGGACAAGGAAGACAACATAATGGTTTATATTTGTTCATATTCACATAGAAGTTATATTTTCATAGATCCTTCACCATGTGGTGCTTGCCCTCATCTTTGCTAGCCAAAAATTCCGCACCAAGTAGAGATACTACTTGTGCATCGAAAAACCCTTAAACCCAAATCTTATTTTCAAGAGTCCACCATACCTACACAAGGATTGAGCAAGATCCTTCAAGTAAGTTGTCATCATTTCAATAAGGCAATAAAAATTGCTTCGAAAAGTGTGAGATCATTTAGTGGAAGAGAAAATTGAGCATTGTACGAACTTGTGATGGCAAAGAATAAAAGCGAAAGACTGCATAATAAAGGTTGCTATCATAAGGGGAAATATAACGTGACGTTCTTTTGCACTAAGGGGTTGAGCATACAAACTAATAAGCGCTTGGCAACCTCTGCTTCCCTCTGTGAAGGGCCGATCTTTTACTTTTATGGGTTGTATTGGACTCATCGTCTGATAACTCCGAAGCGCACTCCTCCCACGAAAACGAGGAGGAGGAAGAGAAAATTCCCCCCAGCCGTGGGTGACAAGAAAAGGAAGGCCGCCCCAACCGGGGAGGCCGAAGGGTCCAAGAAGGGAAGGACCCTCCTTCCGCACTGCTCCATGACGGCCGCCTACAGTGACGCCGAGTGGTTACCCAGGGACAAGCCCCTGGCGAAGTCGTAAGTATCCGGATACCATAGAAATTCATGGTATGTTTTAGTGCACTACTTCTTCTTATGCCGAATATGATTGTGCAGTCCGTCCCGAGCCCGTCTCGACGTATCTTCGTCGGACGGTTCTTTGGACTCATCGGATATGAATAGTGATTCACTTCCCACCGCCTCCACCCCTTGCCCTACGGACAACGTCGAGGTGTTGTCTCAAAAGGCACGGAGCCGAGGGAAGGTAGTCCTGGGGGCGCCTCGACGCGACCTTCTGGACCCTGGGCGCAAAGGGATCAAGACTGCTACGGGCTCCAAGTTCGGCTCCCAGCTGAACACTGCGCCGGAACCTTCGATGGTTCCGGACTCCAGTAGGTGATCCCCCATTAAGGTGGGCAAGCTGCCCATGCCGGTGGCCTCTGTCCATCCAGAGGCACCGGACAACTTGCTGGAAGCGCTTCGCGGCCCTTCCATCGACGAAGAGCACCGCACTATGATGAGTGCGGTGATCGAAAATTTTTAGTCCGCCAAAAGCGGACTAACCGAAGCTTGTGCCAGCCTCCTAATAGGCTTTCAAGTAAGCAATCAAAATATAGGAAAATATTACCGCATAGACAGTAGCCCCTGATGCTCTGTTTGGCGTTCGCGAAGAAAGGCCGAATAGAGGATCGAATAATGACTCAGGAGTCTAACCAGAATATGTCTATGTGCATATGCATGATTCACTGCTGGCCGCTGCCGCACATACTGCGGAGGTCGCTGCACTGAAGTAGGACCTTGAGCGGTCCGAGGACGAACTCGGCCTTACCAAGAGGCAGCTCGACAAGAGAAAAGGTAAGCAACACCTTGTCTACATATTAAAAAGAAATTCGGTTGTAAAGTAATAGGATCATCGTGAATTTGCCAGGGGCCAAGACCGAGGTGGCGACCCTAAAGAAGGCGATGTCCGAGGCCGAAGACTAAGCGGCCAAGGAGTGCATTGAGCGGGAAAGGCAAGAAGCCTGGGTAGGCGAGGTGCAACAAGAGCTCGAGGCTATCACCAAAAAACACGAGTCCTTGGAGCTTGATTCTAAGACGCGAGAGTCCGAGCTTGCGAAGGCGCTCGAAAGCGCCCGGAGCGCCAAGGCTGAAGCGCACAAGGCCCTCTAGGAGATTGATGCAGTGAAGAAGATAGCAGCGGGTAAGGCATTCATTATGCAAAGCAAGCATGTGAAGGAAACTTTCCTTTTACTTACCCGAGTTCGGAGCTCTCCAGGAGCGTTCGCAGATCTTCCCCGCAGTGTACTGGATGTCGCGGAGTTTTACTGAGCTGAGGAGGGGAGCTTGACGAAAAACTTGTTCTGGTCCCAGTATACTGGGACCGAACACCCAATGCCCTTGAGCGACCAGCTGAAGCAACTGGTCGAGCTTCACAAGGCGGCTGAACAGGCCATGAAGGGTCTTATAGTCCGGATGTGGCCTGGCGATCCCCTGCCTAACAACTACTTCGCTCTGGTGAGGCATCTTGTGGATGCCTGCCCGCGGCTTGAAGTCATAAAGTGGTTCGTCTGCATTGAGGGTGCGCGCAGGGCTTTTGCCCGGGCGAAGGTGCACTGGGCGAAGCTGGACGCCGTGAAGCTGGTGAAGGAGCGGCCACCGGAGGGAAAGGAGCATCGCTGCCCCATAATGTGTTATGCCAGTGTCCTGAAGGGTTCCCGCTTTGTGGCGGAGGAATGTACTAGAGATGTAATTTTTTTAATGAACATGCTCATGTGATCCTGTAATGTGAAACGAGTTCATTTGCGCTATGCAACACTTTTTGAATTTAAAATATTACCTTCTGTGCAGCCGTTTACAAAATCTGAGAGTTGGCCAGTCGTCGGCTTCTGCCCCCATGTAACTAGTACTGGGGTGTTCAGGATAAACCCGAGCACTCTTTATCCTAGTTTTGGGTCCTTCGAGGGAGGTGTTCAGCACAACGAACCAGGCAATCAGACTATAAAGCTTTATCACTCTCACTTATCCATAGAAGTTGTCGGATTTCGGGTTCCGGCAGACCCTTGAGGTTCGAACACTGGGGTGCGCGCAGAGATCTTTCCCCTGTCGATCTACGCCCAATCCTCCCGCGTGATTTGAGCTGGAAACACGAACAACACAAGGGCCACAAGGTTTATACTGGTTCGGGCCACCGTTGTGGTGTAATACCCTACTCCAGTGTGTGGTGTGGTGGATTGCCTCAGGGGCTGATGAGGATCGGTACAAAGGAAGAACAGTCTCGCGAGAGGTGTTCTTGAGCTAGTGCGATGAACTGCTAGGGTGAGTTCAGTCGCCTCTCCCTCTCTTCCTGCTAGGGTTCTACCAGATTTCTAGATGTCCCTCTACTCTGTGGTGGCTAGCTCTATTTATAGAGGCCCTGGGCCTCTCCCCAAATAATGAGCGGGAAGGGCACCAACAATTGGCCATTTTGATGGGGAACAGGTAGTACAAGTTATCCTGACCAAAGGTGGTCTTCGGCTGCCAAAAGTACTGGTGATGACACCGTCTTGGGCTCCACGGTGACCTCCTTCCTGCCGCTCTGCTGGTCTTGGTCCCGTTGCACCGGAATGGCAACCTTTGCCTGATGCCTTGGCCTGTGCTTGCCCCCTTTGCACCAAAGGGGAAACAAGGACACTGCGCAGGCCGGTGCCCGCCTGGTCTCGATCGTCATGGCTTGCGTCACGGGTTCCTCGCGAGGTACCCCTGCCTTGATCTCTCCACCTCCTCACGAGCCTGCCTGATGAGGCTGCCTCTGAGGAAGCTTCCTGCCATCCGCCCCGCGAGGCTTGGCCCCTCGCGATGGTCTTGAGCTTTAGCTGATGAAGGTGGGCCGCGCTGGGCCCCCACTTGAGCCACGCCGCAGGCAGGCAAATCTGGGGACCCCCGTTCCTAGAACGCCAATAGTAGCCCCCGGGCCCAAGGCGCGCCCGAGCTTGGCCTAGTAGGAAAGCGAAGGGGCGAGCGCGAAGCGCCGTGGGCCCCAAAAGCCTGCGGCCTTGGGCACCGCGTGGCGATTGATTGGACGTGGGCATCTGCGCTTCCCCACGACGCCTTGTTGCATGCCCGGCTAAGCGGACCCGCAGTTGCACACAGTAGTTCCTCGTTTCCGCTGCTCGCCCGCCTCCTATCTTTCCTTCTTCTTTGAGCTCCAGCCTCCGCCGCCAATCCGGTCCGAGTTCTTCCTCCTCTTCACCGCCATGGCGCCAACGAAGAAGGGAAGGGGAAAGAAACCCGCGCCTTCACCCCGCACACCTCCATCCTCGACCCCCGCCGTTGCCCGGTCGATCATACTCAATCCAGAAGCTTTGGACAAGGTCCTCTCCGCCCTTGCAACTGTCTTCAATGAGTGCGGCAGGACCACGGCCTGGCCTGCGTCCCATGCCTCCCTTGATAGGATCGTCACGGAGGTCCGATTCTTCACCAATGCTCTATGGGCGGGTCTGGTTCCCCCCTTTTCCGCCTTCTTCAATGCGGTGCTCTCCCATTATCAGATCCATATGATGCACCTTGGGCCGGAGTCCATTACCCTTTTGGCTATCTTTGCTTTTGTTTGCGAGGCGATGATAGGCATACCTCCTTCTATTGCCCTACTGCGCCACTTCTTTTCCTTGCGCATGAGCAACCCCACTAAGTGCTCAGGGTGCGTGAGCTTCTTCGCCGTGCCAGAGACGGCCGCTTCAGGGATCGACTTCGGCTTCCTCCTCCTAAGGCCAGGTTCAGAGAGTGGTGGCTATACATGGACGTTGGAGTGCCTAACCCTCTGCTCTCGCACCCGACCTCGCCAGCTGTTCCTCACGCGAGTTGGGACCACGAGGTGCTCGCGAGCCCCCGGCTCGCCTTCGTCTGGCGCCGCTTCCAGAGTTTGAGGGCGCTCAATGTGACAGCGCCCAAGTTGGTGAAGGAGTTCCTCCAATGTCGCATTGCTCCTATTCAGCACCACTCTCACCGGATGTGGCACTTTGCGGGGCATAGAGACCGCATGAGGCTTCAGGAGGAGGACTTGGCGCCTGAAGTGCTGCAGACGATGCTCAAGGTCTTGACTGGCGATCCTTCCCCAGGCAGCCTTTGGAGTAATGGCATCCTCTTGTATCTTTGCTCCGGCAGGGCGATTTTGTGAGGCAGATGCCCAGCTTCGACGAGTGGGGACTGCGCCCTGCTGGCTTCATGGAGCCCCGTGAGAACCCAGCCGCCGTGGTTGCTTCTCCTGCCGCCCACAGCGGTCCTTCCTTGGGCGACAGGGCGGGGAGACGAGAACTGGCGAGAGTTGAGGCGTCCGATGTCGAGGCGCCGACGCCGCGAGAAGTCTTGAAGGCGGCGTCTCCCGAGGCCCGCCCTGGAGTGGCGGCAGGTGCGGAGTTGCGGCATTTGTTCCTGAGGCTGGGGCTCCCGAGCCCCCAGCCGTTCCTCACGAGGCGACGCCTGACGGCACCCCCCAGGCTGACTCCTCTAGCGCTGATCACCTTGACGCTTCTTCCGCACAAGGGGCCGACCCGTGCGCCGAGCGCTTGTGTCAGTTCCGTGTAGACTTCGAGGCCCTCCGCAAGAGGAAGGAGGCCTTGGGTGGCAACGAACGCCCTTACCGCTTGTTGAAGTGCAGGAAGTACTTTGCCATGGATGAGTAAGTCTTCTTCTTCCCTTGCATGTTCGCTTTGCTATCCCTGCGACTGATTGTGGCCCTTTCAGGCCCTGCCCTGCGAAACCTACCGAGCCAGCCCGGGAGCCATCCCCCCAAGCTTCGCCTTCTCCGCTGGCTCTGGGCTCGCCGAGCTCGAGCGGCACCCCTGCTGCCAGACCAGTTGGTGGAGTGGTCCATTCCATAGGGCACCTCGAGCCTGCGCACCCGCTGTCCTTTCTTCATGAGTCCTCCTGGGGCACATCTGGCTTGCCCTGCGTTCCTCCTCTGATCATTGATGGTGAATGGCTGAAGTCCGTCTTCGGCTCCTCCTCCACGGGCGGGCCGACGCCGGGCCGGATTCCCAAAGAGGTCAGTTCGGGGATGGCTAGGGCGCCAGCCCCCAGCCCCGCGCCGAGACGAGGCCAGCTGCCCTGGGGCCCTCCGCATGCTCCGGTGGAAGAGGGTGATGTAGAAGACGTGCTCAGGCATGCTCGGGAGTGGCGCACCCTTCGCGAAGAGTTCCTCCAGGGGGCGGCGGATGTGGTGAGATGGATCGGGGCAGAGCTTGCTGACAAGGATGCACGCCTCGAGGCCGAAGGTCTGCGCCTTGCTGAGGAGAGGTGCAAACTAAAGGTAGTCGTAGCCCTCGCGCGTCATCAACGTGATCTTGACAATGCGAAGGCTGAAGCGTCGCTGGCAGCTTTGCGGGAGGCCTGCTCCCTGGCCGTTGAGGAGGTTCGGGAGGCAGACCGACGGCGCAAGGATGTGGAGGAAGGCGCACGGGAGCTCCAAGCCTGGAGCAACTCCCTGGAGCAGCAAGTGGAATTGCGCCAGGTGGCCCTTGAGTCGATGGGGGTGGCCTCTGTTGACCGGGCGGAGCTTCTGAAGCGCGAGGAGGTGCTGACGCTGGAGGCTGTCGAGCGCAACCTTCACCTTGAGCGGTTGGAGACGAGGGAGCGCCTGGTGGCCCGAGCGGAGGATGACATTGCCGCGCACGAAGCCCGAGCCCAGGAAGAAGTCGATCGCCGCATGGTGGAGCTCGCTCGGCCTTCGAGCATGAATACGAGACAAGGTTGGGGCTGATCAAGGTCGAGGCCGAGGACAGGACCGCAGCCCTCAGGGCCAAACTGACCGAAGCGACGCGGCGTGCGGACTCCTCCGCAGCCGCCCTCAGCGCGGCGCAGGCAGAGCTGTCCTCTTCCCGGGCCGAGCAGCTTCTTCTTCAACAGAGGGTCGATGACGGCGAGGCCGTCGCGCAGCGGAGTGAGGACGAGCTCCGTCGGCGGCGGGTTCTGGAGCTTGTGCATGCCCCCATGCTTCAAACGCTCCGAGAGAGGGCCAACACAGCTTTGGGCTATGTTTGCGAGGCTGCCGCTAGGGAGCCGCATGAGGTCAACTATGCCGGCAACCTCCATTTCTTCACCGATGTGGTGACGCTTCTGGAGAACCGGTCCGAGAGGTCCCGTTGACTTGTCAAAGAGAGGAGCCGAGCCTTGCTCAGGCGTGCCTTCTCCCGCGTCTTCAGCCATCTGCAGGACAGGGACCCCCACTTCGACTTTGACGTTGCCATCGCACCCGTGCACATTGCCGTCCGAGGCTACCTGGCGCGGTGGGTGGAGGACAACGTGGACGCCCTCGTCAGGGCCTTTGCGTTGGATGACGACAGCATGGTCGTGGGCGCCAATGAAGGCGATGTTGTGGACGATCCTGGTGCTGATGGAGATGCTGGCGGCGGTGGTGACAATGCTGACGACGCCAGTGATGCCTCCGTGGATGCCCAAGACACGGTGAGTGATATGTCCGACTGACCGCGCGTTACTGCCGTTTAGCCTGCACGAAGAAAGTTCGGGCTTGGCCCTGAAGGATGTAAGAGCATTTTGGGAGGGGAAGACCCTCATGTAAAGGTTTGCAATTAGTACTCTGGTAAGCATAATGTTGTGTGTGAACGTAGCCGCTGGCCCGGCGATGGGTCAGCTGACTTGTGTACCTTCCGACCCCGACTAGTCCCGAGCGGGCCTGCAGGGGCCGCTGCACCTCGGGTGTCTTCTGATTAACTTGTGGATCCCACGATGAAAACCTCCGGAAAGGGTGCGATAACAGTGGTCCTAGTTGTGAACGTGCCTAGCCCGGCCCGTCTTGCGAGGGGCTCGCGAGGGGGGGGGGGGTCGGCCAATGTTAACCTTGGACGCAAAGCCAAAACCAGAACGGGAGAGATTGCCCGAACGAGACTAAACACCCCTTCCTCCCAACACATGCAAGCACCGAGCTCTAATCCAACTTAAATCCAAATCGAAGAACTTCATCAACAAGGAAAGGCAAAAGCAAAAGGCCGTGTCCGGCACCTAGTCTAGTCTTCGACGTCTTCTCACCAGCGTGGAGCTAAGTGCTGCCACTGGGCATGGACGGGAGCCTCCGAGGCCAGAGGGCGGCTCTCTGGAGACTCCGGGGCGTGTACAACCCCACTCATTATTACGTGAGAGTGTCACGGGGCAGCGAGCTTCACAGACATTGGGCCTTCTTCACAGGTACTGGCCTTGCTTCATATCACCAGACGAGGGCCCCGCCTTGCGCCACACTCTGCCGCCATCGACGACGACCGGAAACCAGGACGTCGCCAATGAGGCAGAGCGGTCGCCAGCGGTTCCCCCGACGACCACGGGTCACCTACCGGGGGCAGGCCTTGGGGCAACTTCCCGACAGGGGCCCTACCTCCTGAGAACGCCTTGCTCCGACCGCCGCGGTGACGAACCCGAATCTCGGCCCCTCTCCTGCAACCCCCTGCGCCCTCCTCCTGAGGGGTATGAGCTGCAGAATTAGGGCAGCCACCTACTACGGAGACCTGTATCTCCTGCGACCCATGGTTCGCATAAGCTTGCTCCTGAGGGATGAGTGGTACCCTATAATTGCCGCCGCCGGTGCGGCTGTCGAGGCCCTCCTGAGGTTCCCGAAAGAGCTCATCTTCTGGCGTCTCCTCGTCCCAGCCTGGCCCGAGGAACGAGCCATGATCTTCCTCCAGTGTGCACCCCTGATCCACCATGCGGGGCACATAAGCTTCTGGGGTCGCCGCCCCATGCACCCCGCTGTAGCGCCCCGCATGCCATGTAGCCTGGCTTGGAGCGCCGTCTTGAGGGTGATGGCGCGGCGGTCCGCCGAGGCCGAAGGCCACGGCGTGCACCCCCTCGCCAGCCTGAGAGGGGGCTGGCATGACTTGTCGCCCAGTGCTGGCGGAGGTGTTGGCGCCGGACAGGTCTTGGAGTCCACTGGAAGTCACGTGCATGCGCACGGTACCGCCATGAGGCCCGCCTTGGGTCTGGGGTGGCAGTTGCATGCAGAAAGGAGGTGTTCCTGAAGCGGCGGCGTCCAGGAGATCAGCTACTCACTCCAATAACACGTCGCGGCCGCCCTCCAACAGTCGGCACCGTAGCAGCTCTCGGGCCACCGTGAGCACGACCCTGGAATTCGCTTGCTCCCGCCGGGTGTACGACGCCGTGGCCGCGGCGTGGTCTGAGGCCCTTGCTGCGGCCCGCACCTGCCGTGGTGTGAAGGCAGGCGGCGTCTGGCTGCGTCGCCCGCGCCCCGCAGCGCCCTGCGGAGCGCGGGCTTCCTGAGGCGCAAGGTTGAGGTCGCCCTGGGCTGGTGCTACGCCGTGGCGGGCCATGCTGCCCAGCGGTCGGCGTTGGCTGCCGGGTCGGTTGACATCTGAACGGTGAAGCGATGGAACGTGATGCGGAGGAAGAAGGATTCCGACGCACCCCTACCTGGCGTGCCAAATGTCGAATTTCGGGTTCCGACACACCCTTGAGGTTCGAACACTGGGGTGCACATGGAGATCCCCCCCCTACCGATCTACGCCCAATCCCCTCGCGTGATTTGAGCTGGAAACAACAAACAACACAAGGGACACAAGGTTTATACTGGTTCGGGCCACCGTTGTGGCGTAATACCCTACTCTAGTGTGTGGTACAAAGGAAGAACAGCCTCGCGAGATGTGTTCTTGAGCCGGTGCGATGAACTGCTAGGGTGAGTTCAGTCGCCTCTCCCTCTCTCTCTGCTAGGATTCTACAAGATTTCTAGATGTCCCTCTACTCTGTGGTCGCTAGCTCTATATATAGAGGCCCTGGGCCTCTCCCCAAATAATAAGTGGGAAGGGCGCCAACAATTGGCCATTTTGAAGGGGAATAGGTAGTACAAGTTATCCTGACCAAAGGTGGTCTTCGGCTGCCAAAAGTACTGGTGATGACGCCGTCTTGGGCTCCACGGTGACCTCCGTCCCGCCGCTCTGCTGGTCTTGGTCTCGTTGCACCGGAATGGCAACCTTTGCCTGATGCCTTGGCCTGTGCTTGCCCCCTTTGCACCAAAGGGGAAACAAGGACACTGCGCAGGCCGGCGCCCATCTGGTCTCGATCGTCATGGCTTGCGTCACGGGTTCCTCGCGAGGTACCCCTGCCTTGATCTCTCCGCCTCATCACGAGCCTTCCTGATGAGGCTGCCTCTGAGGAAGCTTCATGTTGTCCGCCCCACGAGGCTTGGCCCCTCGTGAGGGTCTTGAGCTTGAGCTGATGAAGGTGGGCCGCGCTAGGCCCCCACTTGAGCCACGCCGCAGGCAGGCAAGTCTGGGGACCCCTGTTCCCAGAACACCGACAGAAGTCTACAATTTTAAATTTTGGCGAAGCCCCTAGTATTCAGAAGGCTGAATTGGGGACGCCATATACGCCTAAGTCGGGCAAGGCCGACTCCTCGCCTGAAGCGGAAAAAGTCTTGAAGGACTTGAGACCTCTCGAACAACGACCAGCTCTCGCCTTATTATGATAGTCAGTTTTCGGCTTTCTCTACTGAGGTGCTCATCCGAAAGAACCCGGGCACAATCGCAATAGTTCTCCCAATGCTACCTTAGCCGATATAGCGGAACGTAAGGTACCAAAACATGGGAGCCGGGCAAACCCAACTATTGACCCAAGACATGATTTGGAGCTAATGCATACAATGTTTTAAGTTCGCACTGTCAAAAGTGTTCGGACTTCTCATGTCGTATCATGGGGTAAACGAAAGCCCCTGGCTTACTGACCGTACTATAATGTATGGGTGCAAGTTGTCGTAAATGAACATATAAGAAAAAAAGGGATGGATAATGCAATAATAGACTAATGATATGCATTGTTATTTAAATAATACGTCGAAGCATACTAATACATAGTAGTGCAATAAGCAAAAAATAGGACTATTTGACAAGTCCTATCCAAGGGCAAGCTGCGTATGAGTAGTAAAAAGCGGGTATATCGATTGTTATTAGAGACCACCTGGGGGTACCCTTGTACATCTTAGATTCTTGCCTCCTTGGTTGTTCCTTCCCATAATGTGTCCGGCAATCATACTGCCGGAAAGGGCTTCCAGAGAATAAGGTCCTGAAAGAGAAAAATGATAAAGGTATGCAGCCCCTAGGGAGGTTAAGCCACATTGCGGGACGTCCCCTGATCGTGCCCCCGCCTATGCCCATGGTATTTTCAGTGCATAACTATGTACGCGCGACACGGATTTCGTTGCTTGACTGGGACTGAGACGGGGGCCGAATTGCTAGACGAGCTCTGAATGTGCGACGCGATCCTGTTGCAGGTTACTCCGGACTCGCTTGACAGTGTCCGGGGGCTGTATCGCCGAATTGGCGGTTTGCCTCAAAAGGCTGATTGTGCTTCTGCTGCGAGGGCCGTAGTATGCTCTTCCATGCGGAGCGAGCGTTCTATGTTTCCATTGACTGTTATGACCGCTCCTAGATCCTGGCGTCTTGAGCTTGAGGTATGCGTAATGTGGTACCGCATTGAATTTTGCAAATGCGGTTTGCCCGAGCAGTGCGTGATAGCCACTACGGAACGGGACGATATCGAAGATTAACTCCTCGCTTCGGAAGTTATTCAGAGCTCCAAAGACCACTTCCAGTGTGATTGAACCCGTGCAATGGGCCTCACACCTGGGATGACGCCCTTAAAGGTGGTTTTGGTGGGTTTGATCCTCGAGGGATCTATACCCATTTTGCGCACTGTATCCTGATAGAGCAGGTTCAGGCTGCTGCCGCCGTCCATAAGGACTCGAGTGAGGTGAAATCCGTCGATGATGGGGTCTAGGACCAATGCGGCGGATCCGCCATGACGGATACTAATGGGGTGGTCCCTGCGATCGAAGGTGATCGGACAAGAGGACGATGGGTTGAGCTTTGGGGCGACGGGCACCATCACATAGACGTCCCTTAGTGCACGCTTCCGTTCCCTCTTGGGAATGTGGGTTGCGTATATCATGTTCACCGTCTGCACTTGTGGGGGGAACCTCTTTTGTACTCCCGTGTTCAGCGGCCGGGGCTCCTCCTCATCATCACTATGAAGCCCCTTGTCCTTGTCTCGGCATTCAACTTGCCGGCCTGCTTGAACACCCAGCATTCTCTGTTGGTGTGATTGGCTGGCTTATCGGGGGTGCCATGGATTTGACATGAGCGATCAAGTATGCGATCCAAACTGGACGGACCCGGAGTACTTCTTTTGAATGGTTTTTTCCGTTGCCCGGATCTAGAGCCTCTGAATCCAGCATTGACTGCCGTATCATCGGCGTTATCGCTGTTGTTGCGGCATTTTTTTCTGTTACGACGTGGTCTGCCGTTGGCATCTTTGGTATCCGGAGTGCCAGGATTCCTTGATGTGTTGTTGCTGCGAGCCAGCCAGCTATCCTCGCCCGCGCAAAAGCGGGTCATGAGTGTCATGAGGGCTACCATAGACTTCGGCTTCTCCTGGCCGAGGTGCTGGTCTAGCCACTCATCACGGATGTTATGCTTGAATGCTGCTAAGGCCTCTACATCCGGACAGTCGAATATTTGGTTTTTCTTAGTTAGGAACCATGTCCAGAATTGCCTGGCCGATTCCCCTGGCTGCTGAGTTATATGGCTCAAGTCATCAACATCCACTGGTCGCACATAAGTGCCCTAGAAGTTGTCAAGGAATGCGTCTTCCAAATCCTCCCAACTGCCGACGGAGTCTGCTGGCAAGCAATTCAGCCAATGCCGAGCTGGTCCTTTGAGTTTTAGTGGGAGGTACTTGATGGCATGCAGATCATCACCGCGAGCCATGTGGATGTGGAGGAGGAAATCCTCAATCCAGACAGCGGGATCTGTTGTACCATCATACGATTCGATGTTTACGGGTTTAAACCCTCCGGTATTCGTGATCCATAACTTCATCAGTGAAGCATAGGGGGTGTGCGGCGCCTCTATGCCGGGCTATATTACGACGCAGTTCATATGAGTCTTGTCTGCTATATTTGGCCCAGCCAGATTTACTTTTAGTGTATCCAGTGTGATGGTCATCGTCGCACGTTGGCGCTCGTCCCCGTGACCCGTATATCGATCTTGCATGTTTTGCCCTGCTTTCCAATACGTCTCGCAGGTCCTGTGTGTTGCCCCGGGCCTTGGTATTTTTGTGGCGGCAGGGTGCAAGCTGAACTTCAGGCTGAAACGCCTCTCTGGCCCGCCCACGAGGTGGCCCGTCAGCCGCATCATACACTGATGATGTAGGTTTCAATGCTTCCTCCTCGAGGTGAGGTAGCAACCTGCGCTTTGTGTAACTCTTGGAGGGGCGCTCGAGTTTGTATTCCTCGGCCGCAAGGACTTCGGTCCATCTGTCTGCTAGCAAATCTTGATCAGCTTGAAGCTGTTGTTGCTTTTTCTTCAAGCTGTTTGTTGTGGCCATAAGCTGGCGCTTGAAGTGTTCCTGCTCGACGGGATCCTCAGGCACGATAAATTCTTCATCACCGAGGCTCACCTCGTTTTCGGATAGAGGCATGTAATTGTCCTCCTCCGATTCTCCATCTGCTGACCGCTCTGGAGGGCTAGCTTGTTCGCCCTCCCGCTCTAAATCATGCTGGAGGGGATTGTTGTCATTTTCGGCACTATCCGGAGTGTTATTGTCTCTTGTGCTGGTATCACTACTTTTGCTATGGCGGGACTTAGAGCGGCGCCGCTGATGTCGGCGCTTGGGTTGCTTCTTCGAGGGGTCATCCTCCGTTGTCTCGTCGCCATTGCCTTCTTTGGGGCTGTCCACCATGTATATATCATATGATGAGGTGGCGGTCCAGCGCCCTGTGGGCGGTGGTTCCTGTTCGTCTCCTGCATCGTCGTCCATACCGTCGATGTCTTCGGAGTCGAAGTCGAGCATGTCGGTTAAATCATCGACAGAGGCTACTAAGTCGGTGGTGGGTGGGGAGCGAATTTCTTCATCGCCCGCATCCCATTCTAGCCGGACATAGTTCGGCCAAGGTTCTCCTAACAAGGAGAGAGACCTTAATGAATTTAGCACGTCGCCAAAAGGTGAGTGCTGAAAGATATCCGCGGATGTGAGCTCCATGATCGGCGCCCAATCGGATTCGATAGGCACAGACGTAGGCGGCTCGGAGTCCGCGGCCGAAGACGAATCTAGTGGTTCGGAAACACGGCTCTCGTCAGGGGTGAAGTCAGTATCCGGCTCTATCGCCACTGAGGATGCAGCCTCCATGGCGGGGTCTATCCACCCGTCCTCGGATGGCGCAATTTGCTCCAGATTGAAGGCCAGAGTAGTCGTAGGTGTGATCTCCCGAACACTGTCCGACAGCAGAGCTAAATCATGCTCGTCGTGATCGTGCGGCGGACCTGACATGGGCTCGAACCCGTCGAAGATCAAGTCTCCGCGGATGTCGGTAGTGTAATTTAAGTTTCCGAACCTGACCTGATGGCCAGGGGCGTAGCTCTCGATCTGCTCCAGATGGCCAAGCGAGTTGGCCCGCAGTGCGAAGCCGCCGAATACGAAGATCTGTCCGGGGTGGAAAACCTCACCCTGGACCGCATCGTTACCGATGATTGAAGGAGCCATCAAGCCTTACGGTGACGGCACAGTGGAACTCTCAATGAAAGCACCAATGTCGGTGTCAAAACCGGTGGATCTCGGGTAGGGGGTCCCGAACTGTGCGTCTAAGGCGGATGGTAACAGGAGGCAGGGGACACGATGTTTACCCAGGTTTGGGCCCTCTTGATGGAGGTAATACCCTACGTCCTGCTTGATTGATCTTGATGATATGAGTATTACAAGAGTTGATCTACCACGAGATTGTAGAGGCTAAACCCTAGAAGCTAGCCTATGGTATGATTGTATGTTGTCCTACGGACTAAACAGGAGGGGGCTAGGTTTACACAGAGTCGGTTACAGGGGAGGAGATCTACATATCCGTATTGCCAAGCTTGCCTTCCATGCCAAGGAGAGTTCCATCAGGACATGGGACGAAGTCTTCAATCTTGTATCTTCATAGTCCAATAGTCTGGCCAAAGGATATAGTCTGGCTGTCCGGAGACCCCCTAATCTAGGACTCCCTCAGCTACTACGACCACTCGGACCGAAGCAGCGTTTGGTGCCGGGAATGGGAGCGCCCGAGTTTTTAAAGAAGAGTGGCGAGGTTTTCTGATGCACAAGTCATAGGTTACGAACACTAATGGGCAAGAGGTAAACTTTATCTGTTTGGTTTGCCATGGATCACCGTGCCGGACGGTCTTCTCAACTTCTTGCCAGAGCCGGGTCCTTATCGGGATCGCGCGTCCTTGGCATGGCTGGAAAGAAGAGAGGGCAAGAGCATGGAACCCTGGCGATGCACTAATATTTGTTGGAATCAAAAAGCAGTATAGTATCCTAGTCAAGCATGCATATACGTATACACATAAACATGAAAATCAACAGGAAACGGTACATGCTAAGGGATTTCTCTTCCTGACTGCGCACAGGGTCTGCGCCTGGCTCTGTACATTGGGTTACATGCCTTGCTGTCAAGGCTAGTACAAAATGGGGGTATCGGGGCTCCCGGCAACCACCCCTTAGGGGTAAAACTTGCAAAGATGTTCGATATTACAGGAATTGCTCACCGGAATGCCATCTTTGGTCTCTAGGCGGACTGGGCGGGGCCTAGTGACTCGTATTACCCGATAAGGGCCTTCCCACTTTGGTGTCGACTTGTTTGAATTCTTGGCGGATTGAATTCTCCGAAGAACAAGGTCACCTTCCTCAAGGCTTCGGGCGTGAACCTTGCGGCTATGGTAGCGGCGCAAGGCTTGCTGATAGCGAGCAGCTCGCACACCAGCCTGAAGACGATCTTCCTCAAGGAGCGTCGCATCATCTTGATGCAATTGCTCTTGCTCAAGCTCATGATAAGTGAGCACTCGAGGTGACCCGTATATGAGTTTCATGGGGAGAACTGCTTCTGCCACGTATACGAGGGCAATGGGTGTCTGGCAAGTGGCTCAATTTGGTGTCATCCTGATTGACCAAAGAACCGTTGGCAACTCATCAATCCAGCGCCTTCTGCACTTGTGTAGCTTGTCAAAGGTTCTGGTCTTGAGGCTGTCGGTGTCAAAACTGGTAGATATCGGATAGGGGGTCCAGAACTGTGCGTCTAAGGATCGGAGGAAATAGGAGACAGGGGACACGATATTTATCCAGGTTCGGGCCCTCTTGATGGAGGTAATACCCTCTGTCCTGCTTGATTGACTTTGATGAATATAGGGGTTACAAGAATTGATCTACCTTGAGATTGTAATGGCTAAACCCTAGACGTCTAGCCTGTATGATTATGATTGCATCTACAGACTAAACCCTCTGGTTTATATAGACATCGAAGGGACGTAGGGTTGTACAGAGTCGGTTTACACAGGAAGGAATCTTCATATCCGAATGCCAAGCTTGCCTTCCACGTAAAGGAGAGTCCCATCTAGACACGGGAGGAAGTCTTCTATCTTGTATCTTCATGGCCCATTAGTCCGGCCTACATCGCATAGCTTGGATGCCTAAGGACCCCTGTAGGATCGAAAGTATGTCTAGAGGGGGGGGGGTGATTAGACTACTTGACCAAATAAAAATCTAGCCTTTTCCCAATTTTATTTCTTGGCAGATTTTAGCTATGTTAGCACAAGTCAAGCAATCTCCACACAATTCAAGCAAGCATGCAAAAGAGTATATAAGCAGCGGAAAGTAAAGCATGCAACTTGCAAGAATGTAAAGGGAAGGGTTTGGAGGATTCAAACGCAATTGGAGACACGGATGTTTTTGTCGTGGTTCTGATAGGTGGGGCTATCGTACATCCACGTTGATGGAGACTTCAACCCATGAAGGGTAACGGTTGCGCGAGTCCACAGAGGGCTCCACCCACGAAGTGTCCACGAAGAATCAACCTTGTCTATTCCATCATGGTCGTCGCCCACGAAGGACTTGCCTCACTAGCGGTAGATCTTCATGAAGTAGGCGATCTCCTTGCCCTTACAAACTCCTTGGTTCAACTCCACAATCTTGTCAGAGGCTCCCAAGTGACACCCAGCCAATCTAGGAGACACCACTCTCCAAGAAGTAACAAATGGTGTGTTGATGATGAACTCCTTGCTCTTGTGCTTCAAATGATAGTCTCCCCAACACTCAAGTCTCTCTCACAGGATTTGGATTTGGTGGAAAGAAGATTTGAGTGGAAAGCAACTTGGGTAAGGCTAGAGATCAACATTCATATGGTTGGAATGGAATATCTTGACCTCAACACAAGTGTAGGTGGTTCTCTCTCAGAAAATGTGTATTGGAAGTGTAGGTATGTTCTGATGGCTCTCTCCCACGAATGAAGAGTGGGTGGAGGGGTATATATAGCCTCCACACAGAATCTAACCGTTACACACAATTTTCCAAACTCGATGGGACCGAATGGTTAAACTCGGTCGGACCGATTCAGCAAACCTAGTGACCGTTAGGATTTTAGGTGGGACTGAGATGCAACTCGGTAGGACCGATATGGTTAGGGTTAGGGTATAATGTAATCTCGGTGTGACCGATTACACAAACTCGGTGGGACCGATTTTGGTAATAAGCTAACCAGAGAGTTGGTCAGGTAAACTCGGTGGTACCGATTCGCTCATCTCGGCGAGACCGAAATGTTACAAAAGGGAAACAGAGAGTTTACATTGCAATCTCAATGGGACCGATCGCTCATCTCGGTAAGACCGAAACATTATGAAGGGAAATAGAGAGATTACAATCCCATCTCGGTGAGACCAAGATCCCTATCGGTGAAACCGATTTGCCTAGGGTTTGTGGCAGTGGCTATGACATTTTGAAACTCGGTGGCGCCGGATAGAAAGAATTGGTGGGGCCGAGTTTGACTTTTGGTTTAGGTCATATGTGGATGTGGGAAGGTAGTTGAGGATTTTGGAGCATATCACTAAGCAATTTGAGCAAGCAAGCCATTAAGCAACACCTCATCCCTCCTTGATAGTATTGGCTTTCCTATAGACTCAATGTGATCTTGGATCACTAAAATATAAAATGTAGAGTCTTGATCTTGAAGCTTGAGCCAAACTTTTTGTCCTTAGAATTTTGAGGGATCCACTTTCCTCATCCATGCCATGCCATTCATTGAGCTTTTCCTGAAATATTAATCTTGGAATAATGTTAGCTCAATGAGCTATATGTTGTTAGGAATTACCAAAACCACCCGGGGATAGTTGCACTTTCAACCCCTTAATCCAGGAATCCCTCAGTAGCCCCCGAACCAGGCTTCAATGACGATGTGTCCGGCGCGCAGAATGTCTTCGGCATTGCAAGGCAGGTTCCTCCTCCGAATACTTCAAAGCATCTGACCCGAAGAGTTATACTCGGATTTTCATTTATGTCATATCCTTCAGCTTCTGCGCCTCCATTGCTTCCGCTTCCACGTGTCGAGCGAATAAATAAGGTCAGAGTTTTTTTTTCACATAACACCCCGGCCATGTAAAAAAGGCGTCTATTTAAAGGGATTGGATCTCAGATGCCATTCCACACCAGACAAAAAAAATCCTTAGAGCTTGTTAGGAGAAACCATTCAAACATGGCTAGCGCTCCCAGTTCCTCCTCCCGCCCTCATGGCTCTAAAAAAGGCGATTGGGAGATATGTTCAGTATCGCATAACCATCTGGTTAACCTCCAAACGCAGGGATTCCTTCCCCCCGCGGATCTAGTCCCCGTTCTAGCAGGATTAACCTCTTTCACTGGCAAATCCTTGGCAGAAAATTTCCCCAATCCAACCAGGGGGAACGAGTGTGCTTCGTCTCTTTTTTATTAAGGGGCGTTGGATTTCCAATCCACCCTTTCCTCCGAGGTCTCCTGGAGTACTACGGCCTCCAACTGCACAATCTTATGCCGGCCTCTATCCTGCACATTGCGGGTTTTGTTGCTCTTTGTGAGCTATTCCTGGGCTGCGTGGCCCATTTTGAGTTATGGAGGAAGCTTTCCTGCCTCGTCCCTCGCTCCCAAAAGGGATCTATATTTGAGGTGGGCGGTGCCGAGATATGGCGTATGGCCGGGACGGTACCTGTCCGGCACGCGGAAGAAGGCATCCGAAGAGTGGCCCTCGGAGTGGTTTTATATTGAAGGCATCCGAAAATGGGCCTTCCCAAATTTTCCAGCTCTCCATTGAGGAAACACCACAGCTGGCGCCCTCGGAGCCTCGTGGAGGAAGATAGCGCGAAAGTTCAACAATTAATGGGCAAGATAAGGACACTCGCCCAGTCCGGATTATCAATAATCAAGGTAATGGCGACTTCCATAGCGCTAGGTGTTCAACCACTCCAATTCAGAGGGCTCCATATGTGGCATTACAACGGGGAAGATGACGCCTCACGCAGCGGACGAAATGGCCCGCACACCCCTACCGCACTGGCCACAATATTGGCTGATCTGTATAAAGGGGAGTGTCGGTGTCAAAACCGGTGGATCTCTGGTAGGGGGTCCCAAACTGTGCGTCTAGGCCGGATGGTAATAGGAGGCAAGGGACACGAAGTTTTACCCAGGTTCGGGCCCTCTTGATGGAGGTAAAACCCTACGTCCTGCTTGATTAATATTGATGATATGGGTAGTACAAGAGTAGATCTACCACGAGAGCGGAGAGGCTAAACCCTAGAAGCTAGCCTATGGTATGATTACTATTCTGAATGTTGTCCTACGGACTAAAACCCTCCGGTTTATATAGACACCGGAGAGGGTTAGGGTTACACCAAGTCGGTTATAATGGTAGGAGATCTATATATCCGTATTGCCAAGCTTGCCTTCCACGCCAAGGAAAGTCCCTGCCGGAAACGGGACGAAGTCTTCAATCTTGTATCTTCATAGTCCAAGAGTCCGGCTGAAGGTATAGTCCGGCCATCTGGACACCCCCTAATCCACGACTCCCTCAGTAGCCCCCGAACCAGGCTTCAAAGACGATGAGTCCGGCATGCAGATTTTCTTTGACATTGCAAGGCGGGTTCTCCTCCAAATTCCACGTACCTGTTGAATAAAGTCCGGTTTCTTGTGAATGTTGTGCTCCTCGGCTTCTACGCCCAATAATGGCCATCTCCCACGTGTCAAACGAATATGAAAAGCCTGAGTGTTTTTACATCCACACCCCTAGCCTCGTAAATGAGCCACCCATTTAAGGGGACGAGGATTTAGATCCAAACCACACCTTCTCCCCTTCGCGAGTGTTCATCAGAGCGCATCCGACAAAGGTCCATTCCACCATGGCCAGCCGTCGCAACTCCTCCTTTCGCCCCTCCAGCCCTCAGCCTGGATATTGGGAGAGATACTCTATCCCACATAGCGAGCTAGTGACACTCCAGACCAAGGGATTTCTCCCCCCGGCCTATATGGTCCTGGTTCGAGCCGGTCTTGCCATCTATAATGGCGGAGAGCAAGCGGAGAGTGCCCCTAATCCCTCCAAAGGAGAGCGGGTATGCCTTGTCCCTTATTTAATAAGAGGGCTCGGATTTCCAATCCATCCGTTTCTCCGGGGGCTCCTGGAGTTCTATGGCCTCCAGCTACACAATCTTACGCCTGCCTCCGTATTGCATATCGCGGGCTTCGTAGCCCTCTGCGAGCTGTTCTTGGGTGTTGAGGCTCATTCGGGCTGTGGAAAGAGCTATTCTGCCTTGTGCCCCATTCTCAGAAGGGGTCAATATATCAAGTGGGCGGAGCCAAAGTGTGGCGCATCGCCGGGACCGGATATCTACCCGGAACCCCGAAGAAGGCATCCGAGGACTGGCCTTCGGAATGGTTTTACATAGAGGACGTCCCGCTGCCGGATCCTGTCCGGATCGGCCTCCCTGAGTTCGACAGTGCTCCACTAAAGAAGCTCCTAAGTTGGCATCCATGGAGCCCTCAGAGGGAAAGTGACAAGGACGTTCGTTACCTGATGGGACGGATAAGATTGTTAGCTCATTCTGGACTGACCATGATCGGGGTCATGGCCGCATGCATCATGCGAGGGGTGCAGCAGCTACAGTATAGAGGCCACCCCATGTGGGACTTCAATGGGGAGGACGACGCCACCCGCTATGGCCGTAAGGTCCCGGATTCGGCTGCGGCTCTAACAAAGACCTTGTCCGCTTTGTACAAGGGAGAAGAGGAGGAATTTCTCCGCGTTGACCCACAGGGTGGATTTTCTATGTACAATCCCCCAAGCTAGGTAAGTGGTCACATTTACTTGCCCATCCACTTTATATCCCCTCTGTTAAATATTCAGTCTAACGACTTCAACGCAGGAACTGCGCCAGGCTGTTAAGGAAATAAACAACCCTCCTCCACAACCCGAGGACCCAGGACGGTCCCTCGACCCGGCCTCTCAAGAGGATCCAGACTTATCTGTGGAGCTGATTGATGGAGTGTTCCATCAATTGAGCAAGGACAACGCCTTGGTGGCCATTACGTCCGATTACCCAGGGCTAATCCCGGCCTCCCAGGTAACTGAGATCGAAGTCCCAGTACCCCGAATAGGGGTCCGCCCTCTTGTGTTTTCAGTTTCCTGATTACAACCGAGCTTTGCAGGGGAGGTTTTTGAGACGGGAGGCCGAACCTGCAGCGACAAGCCAACGAGGGGCCGCAGGGCCCCGTGGGCAGAAAAGAGGTGCAGTCCGGACCGAGGCGTTAGCGCGAAGGTATGGAGCGCCCCCTTATCCTAGGTGTTATACCTGCAAGGCATATTAACACTCGTGCTCTCTTCAGGGCAAAGAGACCTCGCCGGACTATATCCGGAGAGGCTGCCAATCGCGCCTCCACCAGCCAGGCTCCAAAGCCTGGTCCGGAGGCGGAGGCGAACACAAGGCGCGCATCGGACGCTCCTTCGATGGAGGATGTGGACAGGTTGTCTGCCACCCAGTCTGAGGTGGAGAGTGCCATGAACCACAGGCGTCGCCGGACAATTCTTCGCGACGCTTGTTTCTCCCAAGAGGCATCAGATGCCTTCAATTCGGGAGATGCGTACCTCCGTGCCGCTCAAAATGGTCTAGCTAGAGCCACGGAGCAATACGTAAAAGACATACGGGTAAGAAAATTTTGGTAATTATATATATATATATATATATATATATATATATATATATATATATATATATATATATATACCAGTAGCCCCGAGACATGAAACAGTTAGAATAACTGATTTAAGGATCACTTGTTATGCAGGTTCTTACAGAAAAGAATTCCCTACTGTCACAGGAGCTGGAAGAGTGCAAAGCCCAACTTGAGGCCGCACTAGCCGCAGTAGGGGAGCCCAAGGAGACCCCCTCTAGTAATATACACTTCGAAAGATACGTATTTTGCGAAGCACGACATGGATGCGAATCTCACAAATGAAATTGCAGATGGCACCGGATTGAATCCGGAAAGGCAACACCTCTTACGCCAGCTGAAGGCTGGTGAGAAGGTGCTAACAAAGGTGAAGCGGGAGAAGAACGATCTCCAAGATGCCAACACCAAGCTGGGCGTCAAACTGAAAGATGTTCGTGCCCAGCTGTCAGACTCCGTTAAGGAGAATCAGCGGCTTCGGTGCGGCATATTTAGTAAGTGCTTGAACGAACCCTTGAAAAAAAGTTCGGCGGGGAAGTCGACTAACAGAGTAATGTCTGTAGGTGTGCTAACAGGTCGTCCTGCAGAGGAGATGCCCGGTTCTATGGGTGACCTTCTTCCCGAGCTCTTGCAACTGCTCGAGCAAGTTCGGCAGGCGATGCAAGGCGTCGCCCAGGCCCTGTGGCCGTCCATCTCCATGCCCGAAGGTCTTGGACAGCTTGCGGAGAAGCTAAAGGGAGCACGGCGGCGCTTCCGATTGTGGAAGATATCGGCCTGCCATCAAGGCGCTAGGGAGGCCTGGGCCATGGTGAAGACGCGGTACATAAAGGCTGACCCCAACCACATGGCCGAGGTCGGTCCTGTGGGGCCCAATGGGAAGGAGATCCCTGTAAGCTTAGTATACGGCCCAGTAGAATTGGCCGCAAAGTATTCCCAGCAGGACTGTAAATTAGACAGCCTGTTAGATGGTATTGAAGAGGAATACAATCAGTCAGAATGACTATGTAATTTAATTGACATTTATAATGCCTTCTAGCCGGATTGTAGATCGTTTGTCATGGCCGACCTTTTCGCTTCAGCCTCGGGACCTGACGGTCCGGAGTGTGTCCAAATTACCATGCGGTTATATAAGAATCGGGGAATGCATGGAGACCAGGTGTAGGGGTCATTAGTGCGTGAACAGACAAGTGCCCGACTAGTTATGTTATATTACATGGTTAGTAAGAAACATCTTCCAGGGAGAATAGTTTCGTTAGGGGTTCCTTTCCCTGGGAGGCATGTCCTAAAGTGCATGCCCATTCTTTGAAAAAGACGCAGGAAAAAGCATCTGGGGGCGCATAATAAGTGAAAAGATCATCTTTTAGGTCACCGACCGAATATTCCCTTAAGAACAATAGCTTTTGGCTTCACGCAGTCTGAGGTACACATCCGGCTGATCCGACAGTAACAATCGCAGAGGTGCTCCCTTTACCGCCTAGCCGAATAATCGGGAACATAGGGGTAAGCACAGGAGCCAGGCTACCCAGCTTGGCCAAAACTTAAGTCATATCGATGCATATAATGGTGAAAATAAAAGGTACATGCGGAAGTGTAAAACATGTGTTGGGCATGAAGCCCGTATAAATAAGCTTCTGTTAAAAGAAGCCCCCAGGTTTAATGAGTGCGAATAGCACGTCATTTGATGAGCCTTTAAAGGTTATAAGAGAAAGGAAGGGGAGAAGGAGAGAAATGTAAGACGGACAGTATATAAAAAATGGACAGAGGAAGGAGACGAACACAGAGTCCGGCGCTAGGCATAGAATCTTCAGAGACGGGCTGCGTTCCATGGGTTCGGCTCGAGTCGGTTATCCAATGCATCTCGCAGGCGGTACACTCCACCAGTCAGGACTTGGTCAATTATGAAGGGACCTTCCCACTTGGGCTTGAGTTTCTCCTTTTTCTTGTCTGGCAGGCGTAGAACTAATTCGCCAACATTGTAATCTTCGAGCCCGCTTTTGATAGAATGCGGAACATGCTTTTGCCACGTCACGCTCCTCCTCCAATGCGTCCAAACTGTCCTGCCGATCAAGCTCGGCTTCTCTTTCTTCGTACATGCGCACTCGAAGTGAGTCATGAATTATGTCGCAAGGCAAAACTGCCTCTGTGCCGTACACCATAAAGAATGGTGTGTACCCGGTGGTGCGATTCGGCATGGTCCATAGCCCCCAAAGTACGGAGTCGAGCTCCTCTACCCAGTGCGTGTTAGATTTCTTGAGGGACCGCACTAATCTGGGTTTCATGCCGCTCATGATAAGACCATTTGCACGTTCGACCTGGCCGTTAGTTTGTGGGTGATAGACGGAAGCATAATCGAGCTTGATGCCCATGTTTTTGCACTAGAGTTTTACCTCTTCGGCTGTAAAGTTCGGGCCGTTATCAGTGATGATGCTGTGGGGGACGCCGTAACGGTGTACAACCCCGGATATAAAGTCTATCACCGGTCCGGATTTGGCCGTCTTAACAGGCTTGGCTTCTATCCATTTGGTGAACTTATCCACCATGACCAGTAAGTATTTTTGCTTGTCGGTTACGCCTTTAAGGGGTCCAACCATGTCAAGCCCCCAGACCGCGAAGGGCCAAGTGATGGGGATAGTTTGGAGGGCGGTGGGTGTCATATGGCTTTGGTTTGCAAAGAGCTGGCAACCGGCGCATCGTCGGACTAAGTCCTGGGCGTCTGCCTGGGCCGTCGGCCAATAAAAGCCTATACGGAAGGCCTTGCTTACCAGGGACCGAGCTGCAGCATGATGACCGCCGAGTCCGGCATGAATTTCAGCCAGGAGGTTCCGCCCTTCCTCTTTGGAGATGCACCTTTGAAGGACTCCGGTAGTGCTTTTCTTATAAAGCTCTCCCTCGTGGACTTTGTAGGCTTTGGATCACCACACTATGCAGCGTGCCTCATTTTGGTCCTCAGGGAGTTCCTACCTAGTAAGGTAGGCGAGGAATGGTTCTGTCCACGGCGCGATGACGGCCATTATTACGTGGGCTGAAGTTGTTATTTCATTGGCAGAGCCTCCGATTGTGTCAGAATGTTCGATGTCGGGCAGTGCGGTTGGGTCCGGGCTGTTATTGTTCGGCTCCCCTTCCCATACTACGGATGGCTTGAACAGACTTTCCAAGAAGATGTTGGGGGGGACTACATCGCGTTTTGTGCCGATGCGTGCCAGGACATCTGCCGCCTGATTATTTTCCCAGGCTATATGGTGAAATTCAAGCCCATCGAACCGAGCTGACATTTTTAGGACGACGTTGCGGTAAGCTGCCATTTTTGGATCCTTGGCATCGAAGTCTCCATTTATTTGGGATATTGCGAGGTTCGAGTCCCCGCGCACCTCTAGGCGTTCAATGCCCATGGATACTGCCATCCGGAGACCATGTAAAAGGGCCTCATATTCGGTTGCATTGTTGGAGTCTGTGTACATAATCTGGAGTACGTATTGAACTGTGTCTCCTGTGGGGGACGTCAAAACGACGCCAGCCCCTAGTCCGGCCAACATCTTGGAGCCATCGAAATGCATGATCCAATTTGAATATGTGTCGTACTCATTAGGGAGTTCGGCCTCCGTCCATTCTGCGACGAAGTCGGCTAAAACTTGCGACTTGATGGCTCGCCCTGGCTTATAAGTTATGTCGAACGGGAGGAGCTCAATGGCCCATTTTGCAATCCGGCCTGTTGCGTCACGGTTGTTTATAATATCGTTAAGTGGTACTTCCGAGGCTAATGTTATTGAACACTCTTGAAAGTAGTGTCGTAGCTTCCGGGATGCCATGAATACCGCGTAAGCATTCTTTTGATAATGCGGGTACCGTGATTTGCACGGAGTGAGGACAATGGACACATAATAGACCGGCTTTTGAAGGGGGGAATTTGTGCCCGTCCGTTTCTCGTTTGACGACGAGCACTGCGCTTACAACCTGATGTGTTGCTGCAATGTACAATAGCATTGGTTCGCAAATGTTTGGCGCGGCCAGGACTGGGTTTGTTGCCAATATGGCTTTTATTTCGTCGAGTCCGGCCGTGGCTGCATCCGTCCACTCAAAGTATTCAGTGCGCCGAAGGAGGCGGTAAAGGGGTAGGGCCTTTTATCCCAAGCGGGAGATAAAGAGGCTTAGAGCCGCCACGCATCCGGTTAACTTTTGTATTTGTTTGAGGTCCTTTGGGATATCCAATTGTGACAGAGCTCGGATCTTGGCTGGATTTGCTTCAATTCCTCTACCGGATACAATGAAGCCCAAGAGTTTTCCGGCTGGGACGCCGAAAACGCATTTTTCCGGGTTGAGCTTGATGTCGTATGTTCGGAGGTTATCAAATGTGAGCCTCATGTCGTCTACTAAAGATTCGACATGTCTTGTTTTGACGACCACATCATCTACATATGCCTCCACTATTTTGCCGATCTGGTTTGCCAGACATGTCTGAATCATGCGCTGATATATTGCGCCGGCGTTTTTGAGCTCGAAGGGCATTGTGTTGAAGCAGAATGGGCCGTATGGTGTGATAAATGCCATTGCGGCTTGGTCTGATTCTGCCATCTTGATTTGGTGGTAGCCAGAATATGCATTGAGGAAACACAACGAATCGTGTCCTGCGGTAGCGTCGATAATTTGATCGATGCGGGGGAGGGGGAAGGGATCCTTTGGGCAAGCCTTGTTAAGGTCTTTAAAATCAACGCACAGGCGCCAGGATTTGTCCTTCTTTGGTACCATCACCAGGTTTGCTAGCCAGTCCGGATGTTTTATATCTCTGATGAATCCGGCCTCCAATAGCTTTGCTAGCTCCTCTCCCATGGCCTGTCTCTTGGGTTCGGAAAAACACCGAAGAGCTTGTTTGACAGGTTTGAATCCTTTTAGGATATTTAAGCTGTGCTCGGCCAGCCTGCGTCGGATTCCTGGCATGTCTGAAGGGTGCCAGGCGAAAATGTCCCAGTTCTCTTGTAGGAACTCTCGCAGTGCGGCGTCTACATCAGGGTTTAACTGTGCCCCGATAAAAGCTGTTTTATTGGGGTCTGTTGGATGGACCTCGAATTTGACTATTTTGTCCGCTGATTTAAAGGAGGCGGACATGGATCTTTTGTCGAGTACCACATCGTCCCTATTCACCGTGGAGCGCAGCGCAGTCAGTTCCTCAGCCGCTAGGGCTTTGGATAGTGCCTCGAGGGCCAGTGCGGCTGTCTTGTTTTCGGTGCGGAGTGCTATGTCCGGATCACTAGCGAGAGTGATGATCCCGTTAGGCCCGGGCATCTTGAGCTTCATGTACCCGTAATGGGGTATTGCTTGGAAGATTGTAAATGCTTCCCGCCCTAGCAGAGCGTGATAGCCGCTGCTGAACGGAGCCACGTGGAACGTGACCTCTTCGGACCTGTAATTATCCGGCGTGCCGAACACCACATCTAGTGTGATTTTTCCTGTACAGCGCGCTTCCCGAATGGGGATTATTCCTCTAAAGGTGGTGCTGCTTCGCTCAATGCGGTCTAGTCTATTTCCATTTTTGAAGGGTTTCCTCATAAATGAGGTTCAATCCGCTGCCGACGTCCATGAGTACCTTGGTAAGATGAAAGTCGTCCACTATTGGACTGAGGACCAATGCGGCTGGTGCTCGGGCTGTTCGGAATTTAGGTTCATCACTGGCGTTAAGGTAATAGCCGTGTCACTCCATTTGTTTATTGTTGCTACTTGGTAGACTTCGTCAAGGCTACGGAGTGTCCTTTTTCGCGTATTATTTGATGCGAAAGTCTCGAAGACTGTTAATACCGTATTGGTGTCTCTGGGGTGGCTTTCTTTGGCCTTCGGAATTAGGAGATCTTCACCAATTTTGGCCACCTGCCGGAGTATCCAACATGCTCTAAGGCTGTGAGTTGGTGTGGCATCCTCTGTACTGTGAATTTTACAGGGTCCACTAAGCCATCCTTCCAGTACGGTTCCATGCCCTGTAGAGGGTTTTTGCTTTTTGGTGTTTGACCCGGGTGTCTGGCGATGATGCACCCTTTTATTTCGGACTGGGTTTGTATTCAGGGCCGGATCGTCCCAAAATTTATTTCGGTTTTCCAGGCGCTTTCCATCACACAGTACTTTCATACCATGGACACCAATTCAGCGAAGCGTGTGATATCACGGCGACTTATGGCGTTGAGGATTCCCTTGTCCGTGCAATTATTGTAGAAGATTGAGATTGTGTCTTCCTCACGGCAGTCCCTTATCCTATTCCTAACCAGGAGGAATCTGGCCCAGTAATGATGTACTGTTTCTTTGGGCTCTTGCCTAATTTGGGATAGATCGCTTATGTTCGGGTGGGTGGGTGGAATTAAATCCGAAGCCTCACCCAATCTGAGGCTCAGAGGCCGAGGGATTTCTGAACTCAAAGATTTGGATTCCTGGATGTTGTCCAATGAATCCAGCCCGTCGCCTGACTCTAAGTTCAGGTCTTGAGTGATATCCTCCCCTCCGCGGGTATCCGGCTTGGAGGGATCGGTAATCCGGACGTAGCTAGTCCTTAAGATAGATGAAGGGTCGCCGCACTGTCCCTCTACCACGGCGACGTGATGGGTGACTTGGGGAGAGTTAATCTCTCTCAGATCAGGTTTAGGCCCAATCTGGTCGTAATCCGTAGCGACTCCCAGGGCGGCGATGCAATCCAAGAGCTCGTTTATGGAGGAGAGCTCCATTGGATCTAACTGCTCGGCGAGTTCCGAGCTGACATGAAGATTGTTTTCGATGGCTCGAGAGGTCATCGTCGGCGCAGAAGCCGAACAGGCGGTCATAAGAAAACCACCTAGCCGGAGGGTTTGGCCGGCAACCAAAGCTCCCTTAGCAACAGTGCCGTCTTTAAAGACGGGGCGAGGCATCCTTCCTGATGGCGATGACACAGAGGAACTCTTAATGAAAGCACCAATGTCGGTGTCAAAACCGGCGGATCTCGGGTAGGGGGTCCCGAACTGTGCGTCTAGGCCGAATGGTAACAGGAGGCAAGGGACACGAAGTTTTACCCAGGTTCGGGCCCTCTTGATGGAGGTAAAACCCTACGTCCTGCTTGATTAATATTGATGATATGGGTAGTACAAGAGTAGATCTACCACGAGATCGGAGAGGCTAAACCCTATAAGCTTGCCTATGGTATGATTATTGTTCTGAATGTTGTCCTACGGACTAAAACCCTCCGGTTTATATAGACACCGGAGAGGGTTAGGGTTACACCAAGTCGGTTATAATGGTAGGAGATCTATATATCCGTATCGCCAAGCTTGCCTTCCACGCCAAGGAAAGTCCCTTCCGGACACGGGACGAAGTCTTCAATCTTGTATCTTCATAGTCCAGGAGTCCGGCTGAAGGTATAGTCCGGCCATCCGAACACCCCCTAATCCAGGACTCCCTCAGGGAGAAAGAGGAATTTACTCATCTTAAGCGCCGAGAGGGATTCTCCATGTACAATCCCCCTATCTGGGTAAGTTTTAATCCCACCACCTTACTCAATCCTCTCCTCGAGTCATGTTTAATTGACATTAACCCGTCCATTTTTTACGGGGATGGCAGAAGGTTATCGCGGGGATCCATAGCCCCGCTCCACAGCCAGAGAACGACAACCGGGACCTCGATCCCGGATTCGAAGAGGATCCGGACATATTTGTAGAGCTCAAGGAGGGAGTCTTCTACCAGGCGAGATATGATGGCACAGAAGTGGCCATCGTGGCTGACTATCCTGGCCTCCTTCCTGCCTCATATGTAAGTAGTCAGGAGACATCTCCTCCGAAAGAGCTTCCTCAGTATGCCTCACCCACCACACTATCTTGTGCTCCAAAGGGGAGGCGCTCGGCGCGCCATTCTACACCATAGGCGTCTCATAATAGAGCGGTGCCTACGCCAGGCGGATCTTCGAAGAGGAAGGGAAATGACAACCCGGTCGAGCCTTCATCAAAGATGTATGGCTTTGAATACACCCCCTGGCAGTCACATCGAACTGTGACATTGTCCGCTGTGTTTTATCAGGAAGAGTGTTTGCCGGACTATGTCCGGGGATCCTGCCGATCGTGCCTCCACCAATCAGGTTCCAGAACCTGCCTCTAGGTCGGGGGCTAACACGGGAGTGTCGCCAGATTTTCCTCCTTCAGAGGATTTGGATGATGTATCCGCCACGAACTCTGAAGTAGAGAGCGCCATGAATCATCAACGGCGGAGGGCCGCTCTTCGTGACCCGAGCTTTACTAAAGAGGCGTTCGATGCCTTCAGCTCGGCCAATGCATACATCCGAGCTGCTCGGGACGGGCTTGCCAGAGCCACTGACCAGCATTTGAAAGATATGTGGGTAAGCATGCATCGTACAGAACTGGTAATCATACACCAGTAGCACCCGAGACTTGAAGCAGTTGAAACAACTGATTTAAGGATTATTGTATAATCAGGCACTCACGGAGAAGAACAACATGCTGTCTCATGAGCTGGAAAAGTGTCGGACCCAGCTAGTTGTTGCTACTGCCGACATGGAGAAATCCAAGGAGGCACCACCTGGTAATGTTGTCCTCTGTCCAGAAAAATATTAATCATATACCAGTAATATTAACACTGTTGTATTTCCGATGGTAGGATTGTTAGATCAACTGTAAGAGGAACTGAGGTCACACAGGAGGGTAAACATCAGGCCGAAAAGCAATTGGTCGCTGGCGAGAGTGCATTGACACGGACCAGTGATGATAAGAACAAGCTGCAGGATTCCAACACCCTGTTGGGCGAAGACCTAAAAGACGTGCGAGCCCAGCTAGTGGAAGTTGTAAAAGAGAACAGGAAGCTACGGGGCGGCATATTCAGTATGCTTTTGAACTTACCTTCGTGTAGTGTGGTAAAGAATGAGTTAACAGATTTATGTCTGCAGGTATGCTGACTGGCCGGCCCGAAGAGGAAATGTCTAGAGCTCAAGGCGATCTGCTGCAAGAGCTGTCACAAGTGCACGAGCGAGCTCGGAAAGCGGCGCGGAGTGTTGCCAAGGCTTTATGGCCATCCGCATCGCCTCCAGGAAGTATGGAGGAGCTTGTGAAGCTATCCAAGGGAGCTCGGCGTCGCTTTAGATTATGGAAGATATCGGCTTGCCGAGAAGGCGCATGAGAGGCCTGGGCCATGGTGAAAACGCGTTACGCCGGACTTGATCCGAATCATATGGCTCGGGTCGCACCTCGGGGGTCAGATGGACAAGAGATTCCAATGAGGTTGGTATATGACCAAGTAAAGATAGCCGCCAAGTTTTCACAACAGGATTGTATGCTAGATAGCCTATTAAAGGATATAGAGGAAGAAGCTTTTGAGTCCAAGTGACTATGTACTTCAATCGACAAATTTGTCCCTAGCCGAATTGTAAAATGATTGTCATGGCCGACCTTTTCGCTTCGACCTCCGGCCCCGAAGGTGCGGAGTGTTTTCGAATACCGGACCAGCGATAAATACTGAGGCATGCGTGGGAACCAGGCGTAGGGGTCATAGTTGCTTGAACAGACAAGTTGTTTTCGACTAGCTATGTTATATTACTTATTGATTGTAAGAAACATCTTCCAGAGAGAATAGTTCCATTAAGGGTTCCTTTCCCTGGGTGAACATGCGTTAGTGTGCATGCCCAAACTGTGACTCAAAAAAATCATCGTATATATAAATATCTGGGGGTTCGTGGTGCAACAAAGGTAAAACCTCTTTAGTCCGCCGACCGATTATTCCCTTAAGAACGCTAGATTTCGGCTTCACCCAGTCTAAGGTACAAGTCCTAGATGAACAAATGGGAACGTAGGGCATAAGCACAAGAGCCAGGCAACCCCACTTGGCAAAAACTTCAGTCATAAAGGTGCATATAATGGCGAAGAAAAGGTATATATGATAAAAGGACACATATGTGATGAGCTTGATGCTCGAAAAATGATAATAAGCTTCTGTAAAAGAAGCCCCCAGGTATTATGGGCATATACACTTCAGGATGTGTACCTCATAAGTGTGCGGTCCAGCCGCACAGGAGCTATAAAGCTAAAGAAAAAATTAAAGAGAGAGAAAATGATAAGAGGAGAAAAAGAAAACGAACAATGAGTCCGGCTCTATGCGTACAATCTTCGGAGTCTGGCGGCATTCCACGGGTTCGGCTCTACGCGATTATCCGATGCATCACGAAGACGGTACGCACCTCCAGTGAGAACTTCATGTATAATGAAGGGACCTTCCCACTTGGGCTTGAGTTTGTCCTTTTTTCTTTTCTGGCAAACGTAGAACGAGTTCACCAACATTATAAGTCTTGGCCCACACTTCTCTGCTTTGGTATCTGCGAGCTTATTGTTGATAGAATGTGGAACGGGCTTTTGCAACATCGCGCTCCTCTTCCAGGGCATCTAGACTGTCCTGCCGATGAAGCTCGGCTTCTCTCTCTTCGTACATGCGCACTCGACGTGAGTCATGAATGATGTCGCAGGGCAAAACAGCCTCCGCGCCGTACACCATGAAGAATGGTGTGTAACCGGTAGTGCGATTGGGCATGGTCCACAGCCCCAATAGTACGGAGTCGAGCTCCTCGACCCAGTGTTTGTCTGACTATTTTAAAGACCGTACTAGTCTAGGCTTAATGCCGCTCATGATAAGACCATTAGCTCATCCGACTTGACCGTTTGTTTGGGGGTGATAGACGGAGGCATAATCAAGCTTGATGCCCAAGTTAGCACACCATGTTTTCACTTCGTCGGTCGTAAAGTTGGAGCCATTATCGGTGATGATGCTATGTGGGACACCATAATGGTGTACAACACCGGATATAAAGTCTACCACTGGTCTGGCTTCGGCCATTTTAACTGGTTTGTCCTCTTACCACTTAGTGAATTTATCTACCATGACTAGCAGATATTTTTCTTATGGCTTCCCCCTTTAAGGGGTCCGACTGTATCAAGCCCCCAGACCGCGAAAGGCCAAGTAATGGGAATTGTTTGTAAGGCGGTAGGCGGCATATGGCTTTGATTGGCGAAAAGCTAGCATCCCACACAACGTTGGAGAAGGTCATGTGCATCTGCTCGGGCCGTTGGCCAGAAGAAACTTGTACAGAAGGCCTTGCTTACAAGAGCCCGAGCCGCGGCGTGGAGACCACCAAGACCAGCATGGATTTCGGCTAGGAGATGTCATCCTTCATCTTTGGAGATACATCTTTGAAGTATTCTGGTCGCGCTCTTCTTGTAGAGCTCTCCTTCATGAACCTTGTAGGCTTTCGAACATCGAATGATGCATCGAGCCTCATTCTGATCCTCGAGGGCTCTCGCCCATTAAGGTAGGCCAAGAAGGGTTCGGTCCATGGGGTAATTACTGCCATTATTAGATGGGCCGATGGTGTTATTTCGGTGGCTGAGCCCCCGATGATATCGGTATTGTGTTTGGAATCTGGGGCTATAATCGGATCCGGACTAGTGTTTCCGCTCTCATCCTGCCACACCACGGATAGCTTGAAGAGCCTTTCCAAAAAGATGTTAGGCGGGACAGGGTCACGCTTGGCGCCCATGCGAGCAAGGACATCCGCCGCTTGATTACTTTCTCGAACCACATGATGAAACTTGAGTCCCTCGAACCGAGCTGATATTTTGAGTACGACATTACGATAGGCCGCCATCTTTGGATCTTTGGCGTTGAAGTCTCTGTTTATTTGGGATATTGCGAGGTTTGAATCCCCGCGCACCTCCAGGCATTGTATGCCCATGGAGACAGCCATCCGAAGACCGTGCAATAAGGCCTCGTATTCGGCTGCGTTATTGGAGTCTGTGTATAATATTTGGAGTACATACTGGACTATGTCTCCTGTGTGGGACGTAAAGACAACGCCTGCTCCTAAACCGGCCAGCATTTTAGAGCCATCGAAGTGCATGACCCAATTGGAATATGCACTATACTCTTTAGGGAGTTCGGCCTCTGTCCATTCGGCGACAAAGTCAGCCAATACTTGGGATTTAATGGCTCAGTGTGGTTTGTATGTTATATCAAATGGAAAGAGCTCAATGGCCCACTTGGCAATCTGTCCTGTAGCTTCGCGGTTGTTTATTATGTCATTGAGTGGTACTTCGGAAGCCACCATGATCAAGCACTCTTGGAAGTAGTGCCATAGCTTCCGGGATGCCAGGAAGACCGCATATGCTATCTTTTGGTAATGAGGGTACCGAGATTTGCATGGTGTGAGGACAGTGGATACATAATATACCGGTTTCTGAAGTGGGAATTTATGTTCATCCTCCTCTTGTTCGACGACGAGCACCACACTCACCACCTAGTGTGTTGCAGAGATGTATAATAACATGGGTTCGCCGATGTTCGGCGCGGCCAGGATTGGGTTGCTCGCTAAAAGAGCTTTTATTTCTTCCAGTCCAGCCGTTGTCGCATCCGTCCATTCAAAGTGGTCGGTGCGTCGGAGCAGGCGTTATAGTGGCAATGCTTTTTCTCCTAATCTGGAGATAAAGTGGCTTAAAGCTGCCACGCATCCAGCTAGTTTTTGGACATGTTTGAGGTCTGTTGGTGTAGCCAATTTTAACAATGCTCGGATTTTGGCTGGGTTTGCCTCAATTCCTCTATTGGAAATGATGAAGCCCAGCAGTTTTTCGGCGGGGACGCCGAAGACACACTTTTCCAGATTAAGCTTGGTGTCATATGTATGGAGGTTGTCAAATGTGAGACGCAGGTCATCTACTAGTGACTCGACATGCTTAGTTTTGATGACAACGTCATCCACATATGCTTCGACCGTCTTGTTGATGTGTTTCTCCAGGCATGTTTGAATCATGCGTTGGTAGGTAGCGCCTGCGTTTTTCATCCCGAAGCGCATAGTTTTAAAGTAGAAAGGCCCGTATGGGGTAATGAATGTCGTTGCGGCTTGATTAGACTCCTTCATTTTGATTGGATGGTATCCGGAGTATGAGTCAAGGAAACATAGTGAGTTGTGCCCAGCAGTAGCGTCAATGGTCTGATTGATGCAGGGGAGGGGAAGGGATCCTTGGGGCAGGCCTTGTTGAGGTCTTTGAAATCGACGCACAGGCGCCATGATTTATCCTTCTTTGGTACTGTCGGTGTCAAAACCGGTGGATCTCAGGTAGGGGGTCCTGAACTGTGCGTCTAAGGCGGATGGTAACAGGAGGTAGGGGACACGATATTTTACCCAGGTTCGGGCCCTCTTGATGGAGGTAAAACCCTACGTCCTGCTTGATTTATTCTTGATAATATGAGTAGTACAAGAGTTGATCTACCACGAGATCGGAGAGGCTAAACCCTAGAAGCTATCCTATGGTATGATTGTATGTTGTCCTACGGACTAAAACCCTCCGGTTCATATAGACACCGGAAGGGTCTAGGGTTACACAAGGTCGGTTACAAAGGAGGAGATTTACATATCCATATTGCCTAGCTTGCCTTCCATGCCAAGTAGAGTCCCATCCGGACACGGGACAAAGTCTTCAATTTGTATCTTCATAGTCCCACAGTTCGGCCAAAGGATATAGTCCGGCTGTCCGGAGACCCCCTAATCCAGGACTCCCTCAGTAGCCCCCGAAACAGGCTTCATTGACGATGAGTCTGGCGCGCAGTGTTGTCTTCGGCATTGCAAGGCGGGTTCCTCCTCCGAATACATCACGGAAGAATTTGAATACAAGGATAGTGTCCGACCCTACAAAATAAGTTCCACATACCACCATAGAGAGAATAATATTACCACAAATCTAATCTGCTGACACATTTTGGCAGCATGGCATCACGCCATGGCCCGGTAATTATTTGAACCGTTTTTTCTTTATCCAGCTCCCGCACATAATGCGAGGCAGTTTCTTGACACGTCTTGTCAAAGCAGAGATCGTGCTCCCCTTATTACGGGATTCTCATCAATACGGACATGGGTAACCCAACCGCGCCATCAATTACGGTGCTTGGGGGATAAGCGAGTTTTACCAGGCTAGTGGGGGCGCACAGTTCAGTCCGCCCTTATAAAGGGATAAGATCTCACCTTTTTCTTCCCACGCCTTCTTCCTCCTTGCTCATCCATTCTCGCGCACTCGAGCTCCAGCGCCCAAATCTGCATCCTCCTCCTCAACTCTCTCCAAACATGTCCAGAGTGGGAGGCAAGTCGATGGCATCCTCCGTCACGAAGGGGCACATCAAAAATTTACATGGAGCCGGATTCTTAGCCGTGGATATCGCGCACCGGCTGCCAGCTGCGGGGCAGATCGTCCCTACCCTGGAACCTCACGAAAGGGTGGTTTTCGTCCCCCATTTCGTCCGCGGACTGGGGTTTCCCCTCTATCCATTCGTCCGCGGCCTCATGTTCTACTACGGGCTGGACATTCATTATCTGGCCCCAAATTTCATCCTCAACATCTCGGCGTTCATCGTCGTGTGCGAGGCTTTCCTCCGCATCCGGCCCCACTTCAGCCTGTGGATGAAGACCTTCAATATCAAGCCGAAGGTGGTGGGCGGCCAACAAGCGGAATGTGGCGGTGCCATGATGGGCAAAATGCCCAACTTTATATGGCTCGAGGGCTCCTTCGTGGAGAGCATAAAGTGGTGGCAATCGGGGTGGTTCTACATCACCGAGCCGTGCGACACCAACTGGGTGGTGGCCCCCGAGTTTCGATCCGGAATCCCCACGCGGCTCACTCCCTGGAAGGAGAAGGGCCTATCCTGGGGTTCATCGGTGGAGCTGGACGGACTCCAGAAGTGTATCTGGAACATGACAAGCAAGAAACTTAAGCTTGTCAACATAGTCCAGGTCATGCTCTTCCGTCGGATCCTCCCGTGTCAACAACGGGATTTCAACTTATGGGAGTTTGACCCGGCCCGGCACCAGACTCTAAGCGAGCTCTTCGACACGATGCACAAAGACGTCTGGAGGGTGCTGTTCAAGGGCGCCGAGGTCCCTCCCTCTCTCACCGAGGACCGCGGGCTAAGCGCGAAGCGCCCTGCGAATCCGGTAAGTTCTGTACATCTGGTAGGATATTTATTTTCCATAGCTTAACCATGTGCGGGGTCTGAGCTCCCATGCCTTAGACAGGACTGGGTGGAGGCATCGGAACAGATTGACTGTCCGGCCCCTCTGCCCGAAGACACTGCGGACGCTCTCCTGACGGAGATGCGGACTCCGGCTCCTTACGAGGTGCCGGATAAGACCAACAAGAAGGCCAAGGGAACCCGAAAGAGTTCCCGACGCCAGGTGGTATCGGACTCATCGTACGATAACTCCGAGACGCACTCCTCCCATGAAAATGAGGAGAAGGAAGATGAAGACTCTCCCCCCTCCAACCGGGGGAGACAAGAAAAGGAAGGCCGCCCCAACCGGGGAGGCCGAAGGGTCCAAGAAGGGAAGGACTCTCCTTCCGGACTGTTCCACCACCACCGTCGACGGCGAAGACGAGTGGCTGCTCAGGGCCAAGCCCCTGGCGAAGTCGTAAGTATTCGGATACCAGAGTAACTCATAGCATACCTTTGTCGCACTGTTTCTCCTAACGTCGAATATGATTATGCAGTCCGCCCCAAGCCTGTATCGATGTATCATCGTCGGACGGTTCCTTGGACTCGTTCGACATGAATAGTGATACACTTCCAACCGCCACCTCTCCTTGCCCTACGGACAATGCCGAGGTACTGTCTCAGGGGGCACCGAGCCGGGGGGAGACAATCTCCGAGGCGCCTCAAGGCGACCTTCCGGACTCCAGGAACAAAGGGAACACCGCGCCGGAACCTCCAGTGGTTCCGGACTCGGGCTGGCGGCCCCCTTCCAAAAGGGGCAAGCCGCCCGTGCCGGTGACCTCTATCCAGCCAGAGGCACCGGACAGCCTGCTGGGAGCGCTTCGCGGTGCTTCCATCAACGAAGAGCACCGCACTATTATGAGTGCGGTGATCAAGAAGGTTCAGTCCGCCAAGAGCGGACTGACTGAAGCCTGCGCCAGCCTTCTAATAGGCTTTGAGGTAAGTATTTAAAATATAGGAAAAATATTACCGCATAGACAGTAGCCCCTGATGCTCTGTTCGGTGTTCACAAAGTAAAGCCGAATAGAGGATCAAATAATATATGCAGGAGTCCAATATAAGTATGTTTGTATGTGTATGCAGGCTTCGCTACTGACCTCTGCCGCACTGACTACGGAGGTCGCCGCACTGAAGCAGGACCTCGAGCGGTCCGAGAAAGAGCTCGGCCTTGCCAAGAGGCAGCTCGAGGAGAACAAAGGTAAGTAATACCTTGTCTATATATATAAAAGAAAATGTGGTTGCAAAATGACAGGATCATCATGAATGTGCCAGGGGCCACGACCGAAGTGGCGACCCTAAAGCAAGCACTGTCCGAGGCCGAAGACAAAGCGGCCAAGGAGTGCACCGAGCGGGAGAAACAAGAAGCACGGGTGGGCGAGGTGCAGCAAGAGCTCCAGGCTCTCGTGAAGAAGCACGAGGCTTTGGAGCTTGACTCGAAGACCCGAGACTCCGAGCTTGCCGCGTCCCTCGAAAGCACAAAGCATGCCAAGGCCGAAGCCCAAAAGGCCCTCCAGGAGATTGAGGCGATGAGGAGAATAGCGGCGGGTAAGGCATTCAATATGCAAAGCAAGCATGTGAAAGTAAATTACTTGTTACTTACCCGAGTCCGGAGCTCTCCAGGAGCATTTGCAGATTTGCCCCGCAGCGTGTCGGATGCCGTGAAATATTACCAGGCCGAGGAGGGAAGCTCGACAGAGAAGTTGTTCTGGTCTCAGTATACTGGGACCGAACACCCGATGCCTATGAGCGACCAGCTGAAGCAACTGGTTGAGCTGCACAAGGCGGCCGAACAGGCCATGAAGGGCTTTATAGTCCGGATGTGGCCTGGCGACTCCCTTCCCAAATTGTATAAGATTAAGAAAGTATAAGATTAAGAAAGCTCGTGGGTTAGAGATATAGAAAAGATAAAGTAGAAAAGGATTAAAAAAGAGGGAATTCCTAATCCAATCAAAAAACCCATTTTGGTCTTAGTGTGGATAGATGATCTTCCTATGTTATACTATATAACTCTCATCCGTGAAATATAACTCTCATCCATCTACTTCGGCCTGGCGAGGCGGCTTGTGGATGCCTGCCCGCGGCTGGAAGTCACCAAGCGGTCCATCAGTATAGAAGTTGCCCATCGGGCTTTTGCCCATGCAAAGGTGCACTAGGCCAAGATGGACGCTGAGAAGCTAGTGAAGGAGGGGCCGCCGCAGGGCAAGGAGCATCGCCACCCCGAAATGTATTATGAGGGTGTCTTGAAGGGTGCCCGTCTTGTGGCAGACGAGTGTGCAAAAGATGTATTTTTTGAATGAACTTGCTCGTGTGATCCTGTATTATGAAAACTTGTTCATATGCGATATGCAACGCTTGTTTGAATTTAAAATATTACCTTCCATGCGGCTGTTTATCAAATCTGAGAGATGGCCAGTCGTTGGCTTCTGCCCCCATGCCACGAGTGCTGGGGTGTCCGGGATAAACCTGAGCACTCTTTTTCCCATTGTTGGGTCCTTCGAGGGAGGTGCTTAGCATAATGAACAAGGCAACCAGACAATAATGCTTTATCACTCTCTCTTAGCCATAGAATTCTACAATTTTAAATTTTGGTGAAGCCCCTAGTATTCGGAAGGCCGAATTCGGGGCGCTATACACGCCTTAAGCCGGACAAAGCTGACTCCTCGCTCTAAGCGGCATAAGTCTTTAGGGACTCGAAACCTCTCGAACGGCGACCAGCTTTCGCCTTATCATGATAGTCAGTTTTAGCTTTCTCTACTGGGGTGCTTAGCCCAGCTAAACCGGGGCACAATCGCAGTAGTTCTCCTAGTGCTACCTTAGCCGATATAGCGGAACGTAAGGTACCAAAACATGGGAGCCGGGCAAACCCAACTATTGACCCAAGACATGATTCAGAGCTGATGCATATAATGCTATAAGTTCGGGGTGCCACACTGTCGAAAGTGTTCGGACTTCTCACGCTGTATTATGGGGTATGCTTAAGCCCCTAGCGTATTGGCTGTACCAGACTGTACGGGTGCTGGATGTCGTGAATGAACATATATTTATATAAGAAGAATAGAGAATGTGATAATCGTCTAGTTCTATGCATTGTTTATTCAAAAAGGTGCGTTAAAGCAGAATGATACAAGTAGTGCAATAAGAAAAAAGTAGGACTATTTGACATGTCCCCTCCAAGGGCAAGCTGAGCAATGGTATTTAAAGCAGGTATTTCACTCATTGTCAGAGACCACCTCGGAGTTCCATGGTGCGACGTAGCTTTCTGCCTCTTTGGTTGTTGCATCGTGTGTCCGGCAACCGTACTGCCGGACGGGGTTTCCAGAGATGAAAGTCCTGAAAGAGAGAAAAACAACAAAGTGGGAAGCCTCTAGTGCGGTGGAGCCTCGTCTTGGGGCATGCCGTGGTCATGCCCCCCTCCCCACCTGTGCCCATGGTATTTTTAATGCGTAATTATGTACGCGTCGCATGGATTTCGCCGTTTGGCTGGTACTGGGGTGGGGGCCGCATTGCTATGCGAGCTTGGAACGTGCCAGGCAGTCTTGTTGCCGATTACTCCGGGCGCACTTGAAGGTGTCCAGGTCTTGAATCACCGAACTGGTGGATTGCCTTAAAGGCTGCTTTGTGCTTCTGCTGCGAGGGCCGCAGTGTGCTCCTCCATACGGAGAGAACGCTTTGTGTTTCCATTGACTGTGATGACCCCCCAAGGTCCTGGCATCTTGAGCTTGAGATATGCATAGTGCGGTACTGTGTTGAATCTCGTGAATGCGGTTCGCCCGAGCAGTGCATGATAGCCACTTCGAAACAGGACTACATCCAAGATTAACTCCTAGCTTCGGAAGTTATCTGGGGATCCGAAGACCACTTCTAGTGTGACTGAGCCTGTGCAATGGGCCTCTACACCTGGTATGACGCCTTTGAAGGTCGTTTTTGTGGGTTTGATCCTTGAGGGTTCTATACCCATTTTGCGCACTGTGTCCTGATAAAGCAGGTTCAGGCTGCTGCCACCGTCCATAAGGACTCGAGTGAGGTGAAATCCGTCGATGATTGGGTCTAGGACCAATGCAGCGAATCCGCCATGACGGATACTAGTGGGGTGGTCCCTGCGATCGAAGGTGATCGGACAAGAGGACCATGGGTTGAACTTTGGGGCGACTGGCTCCAACACATATACGTCCCTTAGCGCACGCTTCCGCTCCCTCTTGGGGATGTGGGTTGCGTATATCATGTTCACCGTCCGCACTTGTGGGGGGGAACCTCTTCTGTCCTCCGGTGTTCGGCTGCTGGGGCTCCTCCTCGTCATCGCTATGTGACCCCTTATCTTTGTTTTCTGCATTTAACTTGCTGGCTTGCTTGAAAACCCAACAATCCCTGTTGGTGTGGTTGGCTGGCTTGTTGGGGGTACCATGTATTTGAAACGAGCGATCGAGTATACGGTCCAAACTGGACGATCCCAGAGTGCTTCTTTTGAATGGCTTTTTCCGCTGACTAGGTTTAGAGCCTCTGAATCCGGCATTGACTGCCGTATCCTCGGTATTGTCACTGTTAATGCGGCGCTTGTGTTTGTTGCGACGTGACCTGCCATTGCAATCCTTGGTATCCGAAGTACCATGGTTCTTTGATATATTATTGTTGTGAGCTAGCCAGCTGTCTTCTCCTGTGCAAAAGCGGGTCATAAGTGTTGTGAGGGGTGCCATAGATTTCGGCTTTTCCTGGCCAAGGTACCGGGCGAGCCACTCATCACGGATGTTGTGCTTAAAAGCTGCTAGGGCCTCTGCATCCGGACATTCGATGATTTGATTTTTCTTTGTTAGGAACCGTGTCCAGAATTGCTTGGCCAATTCCTCTGGCTGCTGAATTATGTGGCTCAAGTCATCGGCATCTGGTGGTCGCACATAAGTGCCTTGGAAGTTGTCAAGGAATGTGGCTTCCAGATCTTCCCAACAGCCAATGGATTCTGCTGGCAGGCTGTTGAGCCAATGCCGAGCTGGTCCTTTGAGTTTAAGTGGGAGGTATTTGATGGCGTGTAGATCGTCACCGCGGGCCATGTGGATGTGCAGGAGGAAGTCCTCGATCCATACCGCAGGATCTGTTGTGCTGTCGTATGATTCTATATTTATGGGTTTGAAACCCTCTGGGATTTGATGATCCATTACATCGTCTGTGAAGCATAGGGGGTGTGCTGTGCCTCTGTACTGGGCTATATCACGACGCAGCTCAAATGAGTCTTGTCCGCAGTGTTCGGCCCGACTGGACTTACTTTTACTGTATCCGGCGTGACGGTTATCGTCTCGCATAGTGGCGCGCCCTCGCGATACGTAGATCGATCTTGCGTGTTTTGCTTTGTCCTCCAATATGTCTCGTAGGTCTGGCGTATTTCCCCATGTCTTGACATTTTTATTTGAGTGGCGTCGGGGTGCGGGCTGAACTTTTGGTTGGAATACCTCTTTGTCACGGCCACGAGGTGGCCGATCAGCCGCGTCATATGCTGGAGATGTAGGTTTTGGTGCTTCCTCCTCCAGTCGGGGTAGCAACCCGCGCTTTGGGTAACTCTTGGAGGGGCGTTCGAGTTTATATTCCTTGGCCGCAAGGACTTCAGTCCATCTGTCAGCTAGCAAATCTTGATCATCTTGAAGCTGTTGTTGCTTTTTCTTAAGGCTATTTTTCATGGCTATAAGTCGGTGCTTGAAGCGCTCTTGTTCGACGGGATCCTCAGGCACGATGAATTCGTCATCGTCGAGGCTTGCCTCGTCTTCGAAGGGAGGCATGTAATTATCATCCTCCGCCTCTCCATTTGCCGCTCTCTCGGGAGGGCTGGCTTCTCCATCCTCCTGCCCTAAATCTTGCTGGAGGGGATTGTTGTTGTCTTCGGCACTGTCCGGAGTGCTATTATCTCCTGTGCCGGTGTCACCGCTTTTGCTTTGGTGAGACTTAGAGCGACACCACTGACGTTGGCGCTTGGGTTGCTTCTTGGAGGGGCCATCCTCCGCTGTCCCGTCGCCATTGCCTTCTTTGGGTGTGTCCACCATATATATATCATATGACGAGGTGGTTGTCCAGTGCCCTGTGGGCAGTGGTTCTTGTTCGCCTCCTGGATCATCGTCCATGCCGTCGATGTCTTCGGAGTCGAAGTCGAGCATGTCGGTCAAATCGTCGACAGTGGCTACTAAGTGGTTGGTGGGTGGGCGGCGAATTTCTTCGTCATCCGCATCCCAATACTGCCGGACATAGTTCGGCCAGGACTCTCCTGACAAGGAAAGAGACCTTAATGAGTTCAGTATGTCGCCGAAGGGAGAGTGCTGAAAAATATTCGCGGAGGTAAACTCCATGATCGGTGCCCAATCGGATTCGATAAGCACGGGCGCAGGCGGTTCGGAGTCCGTGGCTGGGGAAGAATCCGGTAGTTCGGCGTCATGGCTCTAGTGAAGGGTAAGGTTGATACTCGGCTCGATTGCCGATGAGAGTGCGGCCTCCATGGCGGGGTCTATCCACCCGTCCATGGATGGCGCAACTGGCTCCGAATTAAGGGTCGGAGCAGTTGCCGGCGCGATCTCCTGAACACTCTCCGATGGCAGAGCTAAATCATGCTCATCGTGACCGTGTGGCACACTAGGCAGGGGCTCGAATCCGTCGAAGATGAAGTCTCCGTGGATATCGGCCGTGTAGTTTAAGCTTCCAAACCTGACCTGGTGGCCAGGGGCATACCTCTCGATCTGCTCTAGATGGCCAAGCGAGTTGGCCCGCAGTGCGAAGCTGCTGAATACAAAGATCTGTCCGGGGAGAAAAGTCTCACCCTGAACTGCATCGCTATCAATGATTGAAGGAGCCATCAAGCCTAATTATGACGACACAGAGGAACTCTCAATGAAAGCACCAATGTCGGTGTCAAAACCGGCGGATCTCGGGTAGGGGGTCCCGAACTGTGCGTCTAAGGCGGATGGTAACAGGAGGCAGGGGACACGATGTTTTACCCAGGTTCGGGCCCTCTTGATGGAGGTAGAACCCTACATCCTGATTGATTTATTCTTGATAATATGAGTAGTACAAGAATTGATCTACCATGAGATCGGAGAGGCTAAACCCTAGAAGCTAGCCTATGGTATGATTGTATGTTGTCCTACGGACTAAAACCCTCCGGTTTATATAGACACCGGAAGGGTCTAGGGTTACACAAGGTCGGTTATAAAGGAGGAGATATACATATCTGTATTTCCTAGCTTGCCTTCCACGCCAAGTAGAGTTCCATCTGGACATGGGACGAAGTCTTCAATCTCATATCTTCATAGTCCAACAGTCCGGCCAAAGGATATAGTCCGGCTGTCCAGAGATCCCCTAATCCAGGACTCCCTCAGGTACCGTCACCAGGTTCGCTACCTAGTCCGGGTGTTTTATTTCTCTGATGAACCCGGCCTCAATTAACTTGGCTAGCTCCTCCTCCATAGCTTGTCGTTTGGGTTCGGAAAAGCGCTGCAGTGTTTGCTTGACCGCTTGTATCCCTTTAATATATTGAGGTTTTGTTCGGCTAATTTGTGTGGGATTCCTGGCATATCAGAAGGGTGCCATGCGAACATGTCCCAGTTCTCACACAGGAACATGCGTAATGCGGCATCGACCGTTGGGTCCAGTTGTGCTCCGATGGAAGCTGTCTTCTTGGGTTCCGTCGGGTGAACTTGAAATTTAACTATTTCATCCACTGGTTTGAAGGAGGTGGATTTGGGCCGCTTATCGAGGATTACGTCGTCCCTATCCACCGTGGAGCGTAGTGCGGTTAATTCTTCAGCCACAAGGGCCTCGGATAGTGCTTCGAGGGCCAGGGATGCCGTTTTGTTTTCGGCGCAGAGCGCTATGTCCGGATCACTGGCTAGAGTGATAATACCGTTTGGCTCGGGCATCTTGAGCTTCATATACCCATAATGAGGTATCTTGAAAGCGTGTGAATGTGTCTCACCCCAACAGGGCATGATATCCACTATTGAAAGGGGCCACTTGGAAGGTTATCTCTTTGGACCGATAGTTCTCCGGTGTGCCGAATACCACGTCGAGTTTAATTTTTCCCGCGCATCTTGCTTCCCAACTGGGAATGATTCCTCAAAAGGTCGTATTACTTTGCTCGATGCAACTCCTATCCATTTGCATTTTATTAAGCGTCTCCTCATAGATGAGGTTCAACCCGTTGCCGCCATCCATGAGCACTTTAGTGAGCCGAAAGCCATCCACAATTGGATTGAGAACCAAGCGGCTGGTGCCCGGACTGACAGGACTTTTGGTTCGTCCTCGGCATTAAAAGTTATGGCCATGTCGTTCCAGGGATTTATTGTTGCAACTTAGCAGACTTCGGCGAGATCACGGAGTGCCCTCTTGTGCCGATTGTTTGAAGCGAAAGTCTCGAAGACCGTCAATACTCTGAGGTCGTTGTCTTTCAGAGAGTATTGCTCTGAGGTGTTTTTGGTGAGGATATCCTCGCCGCTCTTGGCCACTTGCCGGAGTATCCAACATGCTCTGAGGCTGTGGGTTGGTTCGTTATCCGGTGTCGTGTGTCGTGTGTATTTTGCATGGCTTATCGAGCCATCCCTCAAGGACGGTTCCTCGTCCCGTAATTGGTTCAATTTTCTTACCTACGGGGTTGGGTGCCCCATGAGGGTGCATCCTTTTTGCCCGCCAGGGAGGTGGCGTGCAGGCCGGTGGTTCCTAGTGAGTTGTCTGAGTTTTCCAGGCGCTTTCCATTACGCAATACTTCTGTATTATGGTTGCCAAGTCAGCGAATGGTAGTACACGATGGCGGTTGATGGTGTTGAGGATTCCTTCGTCCGCGCAATTATTGTAGAATACTAAAATCGCGTCCTCGTCGCGGCAATCTTTAATCTTGTCCTTAACAAGGAGGAATCTGGCCCAAAAGTGATGGACTATTTCCTGAGGCTGCTGTCATACGTACATGAGGTCGCATATATTCGAGGGACCGGAATTGCTTGGCGAATATTTCTTGTGGTGGGTGGGTGGCATTAAATCCGAACCCTCACACAATGTGGAGTCCGGAGTTTGAAAAACTTCCGAGTTTATTAGTTCGGGCTCCGGGGTGTCCAATGATTGTTTAGGCCCAACGCCCGATTCTAAGTTCAGAGCAGTGGAAGTGTCACCCCGCAGATGGGTATCCGGCTCTCCGAGCTCGGAAATCCGAACGTAGCTTGTTTTCAGCATAGGGGAAGAGTTGTTGGTTTGCTCCTCTATGACTGCTATCTGATCGGTGACCGGCGGAGATTTGATTTCTGTCTGATTGGGTTTAAGCCCAATCCGATCATAGTCTGTAGCGCCCCCCAGGGCGGCGATAAGATCCAGGAGTTCATTTAAAGACGACAAATCTGCCAGATCCATCCATTTGGAGTATTCGGGGTCAACACGGAGACGATTTTCGATGACTTGGGAAGTCATCATCGGCTTAAAGGTTGAACGAGCGACCATGGTAAAGCTGCCCATATGGAGGGTTTGGCCTGAGGCCAAGACTTCTCCGGAAGTGATATTGTCCTTGATAACAAGGCGAGCCATCAATCCTATTGTCGACGCCACAGAGGAACTCTCAATGAAAGGACCAATGTCGATGTCAAAACCGGCAGATCTCGGGTAGGGGGTCCCGAACTATGCTTCTAAGGATCGAAGGTAACATGAGACAGGGGACACGATGTTTATCCAGGTTCGGGCCCTCTTGATGGAGGTAATACCCTACGTCCTGCTTGATTGACTTTGATGAATATAGGGGTTACAAGAGTTGATCTACCTCGAGATCATAGTGGCTAAACCCTAGACGTCTAGCCTGTATTATTATGATTGCCTCTATGGACTAAACCCTTCGGTTTATATAGACACCGGAGGGACCTAGGGTTGTACAGAGTCGGTTTACAGAGGAAGGAATCTTCATATCTGAATGCCAAGCTTGCCTTCCACGTAAAGGAGAGTCCCATCTAGACACGGGAGGAAGTCTTCTATCTTTTATCTTCATGGCCCATTAGTCCGGCCCATGTCGCATAGCCCGGATGCCCGAGGACCCCTTAATCTATAACTCCCTAAGAGGCCTCGAAACACTTCTGCATTTGCCCTCTCAGCCTGGCCGTTACTTCTGGGATGAGCAACAAAAGAAAAACAGACCTTGCTGCCGAGGTCTTGGACGTACTGCATGAAGGTGCGGCTCGTGAACTACGTGCAGTTGTCGGTGATGACTCTATTCAGCACACCAAAATGGCAAACTAGTCCCCTGAAGAACTTAATGCCTGATTGTGCTGTCACCTTCCTCACTGGTTCCACCTTTGGCCACTTTGTGAACTTGTCAATAGTGACGTACAAGTACTCAAAGCCCCCGGCGGCATGGGGAAAAGGGCCCAGTATATCGAGCCCCCAGACCAAAAATGGCCAGAAGAAACCTTGTCGAAATGCCTTGCCGTCAAGGGCTCTCGACCATATCTGGGAGCCACACATGCCTCCATGTATCTCTGCCAACAGCTCCAGTCCGTCCTCTCGAGGAATGCACTTCAATTTCATGTCGTTCGATCTCCTCCTGTATAGGGCATCGTCCACAAACTGGTGCATGCTGGACCAATGGGCTACTTTCTCTACTTCTTCCTGTTCCTGAGGGAGTTCCCTTGTTTGGAGGAAACGGATGGTGCGCTGCGCCCATGCCGGAGCCTGGGGCTCGATGGCAAGGACTAATGGCTCATCTATGGCCGTAGGGGTAGCCGCCTCTACAGTCAGGGATTGAGGCCCTGCCGGAGGTTGCTGCTCCCTGGCAAGCTTGGGGTACCCAGCAACGTCCTCGCCGGCGGCTCTTGAGAGCTCAGCCGGAAAGTACATGCCAGGGCCTGCCTTCCTCCGTTTATTCTGTCTTGCTGATGGCTCAATGGATGGCTGGGTTAATTGGAGCACAAAGGTACATTGTTCCATGGGCAACTTCAAGGCATCGCGCTTTGACAGGTCGTCGGAAATGCTGTTCTCTGCTCGGGGAACATGCTTTGCTTGTAGACCATCAAAACGCTCCTCCAACTTCCTCACCTCATCCACATAGGCCTCCATCAGTGGGCTCTGGTAATCCTTGTTGACTTGCTTGACGACGAGCTGTGAATCACCTCTGACGATGAGCATCCTGATTCTGAGGTCTGCCGCGATCCTGAGACCGGCAAGCAATCCCTCGTACTCCGCCGTATTGTTCGTTGATTTTTCCCAAGGAAAGTGCATCTGGACTACGTACTTGAGGCACTCTCTGGTGGGTGCGATGAGTAGTACGCCGGCACCAGCACCTTGCAGTGAGAAGGCTCCATCAAAGTACATAATCCAATCAGGACTCATCTCCTTACTAGGGACGGTGATCTCTTGAATCTCTTCATGGGGCGTTGATTTCCATTCTGCTATGAACTCTGCCAAGGCTCGTCTCTTGATTGTTGAAGTACTTTCAAATTTAAGGCCAAAACTCGACAGCTCCAATGCCCATTCCACAATCCTCCCAGTCGCATCCGGGTTGTGCAAGATTCTTTGCAAAGGGAGGCGGGTGACGACGGTGATCTCATGTGCTTGGAAATAGTGGTGTAGCTTTCTCGAGGGCATAAGGAGGCCGAAAAGCAGCTTTTGCATACCAGAATATCTTGACCTAGCCCCATGCAAGAGGGAACTGACAAAATAAACTGGGTGCTGCACCACCTTCTTCTTCTATTCAACTTCGCCCCTCTGCGCAGACTCTGTCTTGCCGGGACCGGGCCTTGCTGGGGGTTCCACCTTGCCGGCTTCAGACCCCGCCGGGGAGGTCTCCGGCCCATCATCTACCGGTTCCGCTGCTACTGCTGCTTCTTCCTCAAGTTCCCTATGTGCTACTAGCACAACACTGACAACTTGATTTGTCGCTGCTAGATATAGCAGCAACGGCTCCTGTGGCTTAGGTGCTACTAGTATTGGCGTGGAGGAGAGGTACCTCTTCAAATCTTGCAGCGCTACCTCTACCTCCGGAGTCCATTTCAGTGGACCCGCCTTTCTCAGAACTTTGAAAAAGGGGAGGGCGCGCTTAGTAGATTTGGATATGAACCTACAAGGCAGCAACACAGCCGGTGAGCCTACGGACGTCTTTGATCCGTTTTGGCGCCTCAATCTGCTCAATTTCTTTGATCTTGTCGGGATTTGCTTCGATTCTGCATTGAGAGACAAAAAGCCAAGAAGTTTGCCAGATGGAACACCGAACACGCAATTCTCTGAGTTGAGCTTGAGGTTGATCTTGCACAGATTTGCAAATGTTTTTTCTAGATCTTGCACGAGAGTGGCCCTGTCCTTGGTTTTGACCACTATATCATCCATATAAGCTTCCATATTTCTATGCAGCTGGGGCTCAAAACCAATTTTGACCGCTCGGGCAAATGTTGAACTAGCTTTTTTCAAACCAAAAGGCATTCGTACAAAATAGTATGTTCCACATGGGTTGATGAACGCGGTCTTTTCTTTGTCTTCCTTTATCATGAAGATCTGGTGGTATCCTGAATAGGCATCGAGGAATGACAGCAGGTCACATGCGGCGCCGGAGTCCACAATCTAGTTGATGCGTGGCAGGGGAAAGGATCCTTCAGACAGGCTTTATTGATATCTGTGTAGTCAATACACAGCCTCCATTTCCCATTTGCCCTACGCACCACCACTAGATTGGCCAACCACGTGGGGTGGAGCACTCCTCTAACCAAGCCTGCCCCTTCCAACTTCCTGATCTCCTTGATGATGAACTCTTGCCGCTCCAAAGCTTGCTTCCTGACCTTCTGCTTGATCGGCCATGCATGAGGACAGACAGCAAGATGGTGCTCAATCACCTCCCTGGTAATGCCGGGGATGTCGGATGCTTGCCATACAAACACGTCGACATTCACCTGCAGGAAGGCGACGAGCGCACAATCCTATTTGCTGTCAAGGGTGGAGCTTATAGTAAAAGCCCTGCTGTGCCGTCCTCCTTGATGGGCACCTTCTTTGTATCTGGTGGTGTTTCCTTAGATTTCTTGCTCTTGCCGGAGGAGCTCTCTGGCACGTCCTCGACGGGGGCGCGGCACTCCAAAGAGGTGCTCTTGCCGGAGTGGGTGCAGGAGGTCTTCCCGGAAGAGGGCTCACCAGAAGGTGTCAGATTTTGGGTTCCGGCAAAACCCTTGAGGTTCAAACACTGGGGTGCGCATGAAGATCTCTCCTCCCTCTAGCTCACGCCCTCACCGCAATCTCGAGGCTTAGCGCGTTGAACTCGCAAAGCAATGGGACACAAGATTTATACTGGTTCGGTCCACCGATGTGGTGTAATACCCTACTCCAGTGCGGTGTGGTGGATTGCCTCTGGGGCTGAGGATGAACAGTTACAAGGGAAGAACAACCTCCTAAGGAGAGGTGTTCTTGTGCTTGGTCAGCTGATGCGGTAGAGGATCGTCCCCCCTTCTAAGGTGCTGGTTAGTCCTATTTATAGTGGCCCGGGTCCTCTCCCCAAATATTAGGCGGGAAGGGATCCCACAATGACCGATTTGAAGGGGGACAACTAGTACAAGCTATCCTGACAAAAGATGGTCTTCGCCTGCCAAAGGCTCTGGTGATGACGTCGTCCTGGGCTCCACGGTGACCATCGTCCTACCGTCCTACTGGTCTTGGTCTTGTCGCACCAATATGGAAACCTTTGCTTGATGCCTTGGGACTCTGCGCCTGCGCTTGCCTCTTTAGTACCAAAGAGGAAAAGAGGACACTGCGCGCGCTGGCGCCCGCCTGGCCTTGGTCGTCATGGCTTGTGTCAAAAGAACCTCGCGAGGTGCCCCTTGCCTTGATCTCTCCGCCCCTCGTGAGCCAGCCTGCTGAGGCCGCCCCCGAGGAGGTCTTGCGTCATCGACCTCGCGAGGCTTGGCCCCACGCGAGGGTCTTGAGTGTTTGCTGGTGAAGATGGGCCATATAGGGCCACTGGTGGAGCCACGCCGTGCGCCACAGGCAGGCAAGTCTGGGGACCCCCATTCCCAGGACGCCGCCAGCAGCCCCCGGGCCTAATGCGCACTCGGGCTTGGCTTCGAGGCGAAGCCAAGGGGCAAGCGCGGAGTCCGGGCCCAACTGCCTGACTTGACGGGCCCCTGCTGCATGCAAAAATAGGTTATTATTACCTTAGATCGGGGAGGCCGGCGGTTGGCCTCCTCTTGGCTATAAATGGGAAGGGGGAGCGGAGTCCCCGTCACCCATCTCTTCCTTCGCTCCTCCTGCTTCTTCTTCCTTGCTTCCTTGCTAGCAGCGACACTCATGGCACCGACGAAGAGGTTCTCGGCCACAGAGAAGGGGAAGGCCCGCCAGGAGGGGCCGACGAAGAGGTTCTCAGTCGCAGAAAAGGGCAAGGCCCACCAGGAGGTGCCCGGCTCGCCGTCACCCAAGAGGGGGCGTGGTCGCCCGCGCAAGCACGCCGCGACCCCCACCGTGGCCCCTCGCGGTAGTGGCAGCGCCTCCCCGCGCGGCAGGAGTCGCCCTGGTCGTGGCAGTCCCATTGATGAAGTGAGGCGTGCCATGGTTGCGCGGCCTCCTCAGTCGTGTTTCCATTCAACGGAGGTGATGTCGGAGTTCAATGTGTGGTCGGAGAACCCGGCTGGCACCTGGGTTCAACTCTCATGATTCTTTGTCGGTGAAGTGTCATCCGTAGGTCCAGGCGGTCTCTGGCTGCAGGCGGACGGTTGCTGCAGCAGGGCTTCATGGGTCGCGTTGGAAGTCTCCGCCGCGGGGCAACGCAGACCTGGCTCGCGGCTGGCAGACGTTTGCCCGTGCATGGACTGGGCAGGCGCTGTGCCCTCCACTTCAAGTATGATGGCGACACGACCCTCTACGTGAGGGTATTTGGGGAAGATGGTCTCCACGTCGGGTGCTGCCCCAAGGACAACGATGGTGACGAGGTGCTCGGCCTTGGCGATGGTCGTGATGAGGAGGAAGGTGGCTTCATCCTCGGCGCTGGCCACGACTCATCTAGCTACGGTGGCTCCTCCTCCAGCGAAAGCTCCAGCAGGGGCGGCTATGACCAACCACGACGCCGCCGCACCTGTTTCAAGGGTGGCAGCGGGTCATCTCGTCGCCGCGCTCCTGTGAAGCGCAAGGAGGGGTCTAGCTGAGCCCAGGAGAGCGCCATGGATCCGTCCTCGCGAACTGCTGCGGGGGCATGCACCACTTTTGTTTTGTTTTTTCGTCCCTGCATTTAAGAAGAAACAAGTATGGGCCCTGCAGGGGCGTGTAATGAACCATGATTTCCAAGTTGCTATATTATGTTTATCGTCCGTGCATCCTGTTGTGGTACCAATGTTTTATGTTGGCGTGTAGAGATAACTTAGCTTGATGTGTCTGAAGTAGTTTTCGCCTCGTGAGGCGTGCATTTCCTAGTGCCTGGCAAGGCCTCCTTTCCTCGCGAGGGTGCCTAGGAACTGCAAAAAATCGTTAGGAGACTTTTATTCTTTCGAATCCTGGTCACAAGGGCCGCCGGCCATGACTCAATGCTTCGTATCGCGATACTCGAGGGGCACGGATTGAGAGAGGTGCGCCAGCTTGCGGGCTCGGGTGAGGGTGCCTCCCGAAGAATAGGAAAAACTCTCACGAGGGCACCTGTCCAGCCCCCTCGCAAGGCACGCGAGGGAGAGCACAGACCAAAACAAAGATTCAAGGAAGAATGGAGGAAAAAGGCGATCAGATCAAGAGGGCAAGAAAAACCAGAATGCAGACTTCCATTAAGAAAAAGGGACAAGCCAACTACGGAAAGAAATGAAAAGCCGCGTTCGTCACGTAGTCTAGTCTTCTCACCAGTGCGGAGCTAAGTGCTGCCACTAAGCCGTGGGAGGGAGCCCCCCGCGGCACTCCTGATACTCCGGGGCGTGTACGTCCCCACTCATTATTACGTGAGAGTGTCACAAGCGGAGACCTTCATAGGCACGGAGCCTTGCTTCACAGGCACTGGGCCTTGCTTCATGGGTAGAACTTCCGGAGGTGCTGGATGTTCCAGGCGTTCTGGATGGGGATCCCATCCTGTGTCTCCAGGCACGTGGCGCCAGGCCTGGAGACACGGGCGATCCTAAACGGGCCCTCCCACATGGGCGAGAGCTTGTGCAGCCCTTCCCTAGAGAGCACCCGCCTCAGGACGAGATCGCCCACCTCGAGTGTCCTGGAGCGGACGCTGTGATAGTGGTACCGTCGCAGCGCCTGCTGGTACCTTGCCGCTCGGAGCGAGGCTTCACGGCTTCGTTCCTCCCCCAGCACGAGGTCCATCCCCCGCATGGCGTCCTGCTGTGTCTCATAAAACGCCAGGACCCGCACGGAGCGATGCTTGAGCTCGTGAGGGAGAACCGCTTTTGCTCTGTAGACGAGGAAGAACCGGGTCTCACCTGTTGGCTTGGTGGCGGTGGTGCGGATGGACCACAACACAGACTGGAGCTCGTCGTGTCAGCCCTTGCCGCATGCCTCAAGCTACTTCTTGAAGGTCCTAGTCTTGAGGCCCATGAGGACCTCCGCATTGGCGCGTTCGGCTTGGCCATTGCTCTTGGGGTGTGCCACTAAAGCGTAGTAGATCTATGTTCCAAGGTTAGCACAGTATGCCTTGAAAAGGCTTCTAATGAACTGCGAGCCATTGTCGGTGACAATGCAATTAGGGACACCAAACCGGCTTACGAGACCCTTGACAAACTTTACCACGGATCCGACCAGGATGGTACGGACGACTTCTACCTCCGCCCATTTGGTGAACTTGTTGATGGCGACGTAGAGGTAGCGGTAGCCCCTAGGCGCTTGATGGAACGGGCCTAAGATATCCAGCCCCTATACTGTGAACGGCCACGAGAGCGAGATGGTCTGGAGGCCCTGAGCTGGCTGATGGATCTGCTTGGCGTGGAATTGGCAGGCCTCGCGGGACTTCACTAGCTCGGTTGCGTCATTGAACGCCGTAGGCCAGTACAACCCGCTACGGAACGCCTTGCCGACGAGGGTTTGTGATGACAAGTGGTGCACGCAGTCTACACCGTGTATGTCAGCCAGCAGCTCGTTCCCCTATTCCCTGGAGATGCATCACAAGGAAACATCATTTGGCCGCTTCCTGTATAACTCACCGTCCTGGATGCAGTATGATGTAGCCTGTCGGGCCACGCGCTCCGCGTCCTCCTCCTTCTATGGCAGCATCCCTTGTGTGAGGTATTCCTTGAGCTCCTTGGTCCAACACCCCTCCCGAGGCTCGAGCGCCAGGATTAGGCGCGCTTCCGAGGTCGGGCCGCAGGCCGGGGCTTCCGTGACAGGTGGTTGGGGGAGCTCCTCCCGAGGCGGCGCCAGCCCGGAAAGCGGAGGTGCTGCCGATGGCTTGAAGAGCCGCTCCTCAAAGACGCCAGGCTCTTGGGGTTGTCACTTAGACGCCCTTTTGGGGATGTCGTCGGCCTCCTTGTTGGTGCCACGGGGTACGTGCTGCAACACTAAACCCAAAAAATACTTTTCCATTTTGTGTACCTCCGCGAGGTATGCCTCCATGTGCTCATCCTTTGGCTCGTATAGCTTGTTGGAGAAGTTGACGAGGATCTGCGAGTCGCCCTTGATTGTGAAGCGCTTCACCCCCAGGGCCACTGCGGCCTTGAGGCCGGCAATGAGACCTTCGTACTCCGCGATGTTGTTGGAGACCTTCTCTCCCTGCTGGAGGCAGAGCTGCATGGCGTAGTAGAGCTTGTCTTGAGTAGGAGAGATTAGCACTGCTCCAGGCTCCGCGCCTGGCATGCGAACGCGCCATCGAAATACATGACCCAGGCATCTGGTGCTTCACTTCCTGGCGAGAGGGATCGGTCCTCACCTGCTTCAAACCCCGAGGCATCAGTCCATTCTGCCACGAAGTCGGCGAGCGCGGCCCCCTTGATGACCCTAGTTGTGCTAAACTCCAGCTGGAATGCTTGTACATTGATGTTCCATTCGGCAACTCTTCCAGCAGCGTTGGGGCTCCTGAGTACCCTCTCCAGCAGGTAGGCCGAGACGACCTTGATTGGGTGACCTTGGAAGTAGTGTCGTAGCTTGCGTGAGGCCACCAGAAGCGTGCGCAAGAGCTTCTGAGGCATGGGGTACCATGTCCTTGCATCCCGCAGTATCGTGCTGATGAAATACACCCGGTGCTCGACGAGGGCAGGAACGTCGACGGAGTTTGTGCCTGCCGGCAGTTGGGCGTCTCCTGAGATGACGGGACCTCAAGAACCTGATCGCCTGCTGGGGCCTCTGCCGGCCCGCGAACGCCGCCTTGCTGGGCCTGGTCACCTATTGGCATTGATTCAACCCTTGTGGTGCCCTCCTGGTCCTGCATCGCCTCGGCTGGTGGCGCGGCGTGGCGTGGCAGCACCCTGGCTTGGCGCTCCTCCCAGACCGCCACTAGAGCTGCACTGGCAGAGTAGGGAGTGGCGGCAAGGTAAAGCACCAGGGGCTTGAGAGGGCGAGGCGCCACCATCACCGGAGGGCTGGTTAGGTATCTCTTGAGGTCTTGAAACACTTGGCCGGGTTTTGGGGTCCACTCGACCAGGCCCTTCTTCTTCATCATCTTGAAGAATGGCAGGGCACGCTCTCCCAGCTTGGAGATGAAGCGCCCCAGCGAGGTCATGTAGCCTGCAAGCTTTTGCATCTCCTTAAGAGTTTGCGTTGGGCTCATGTCTTCTATCGCCTTGACCTTCTCTGGGTTCGCCTCGACCCCCCTGTGGGACAGGAGGAAGCCTACCAGTGATACGTCTCCATCATATCTATAATTTTTTATTGTTCCATGCCAATATGATTCAACTTTCATATACTTTTGGCAACTTTTTTTTACTATTTTTGGGACTAACATATTGATCCAGTGCCCAGTCCCAGTTCTTGTTTCTTGCATGTTTTTTGTTTCGCAGAATATCCATATCAAACGGAGTCCAAACGGGATAAAAACTGACGGAGATTTTTTTGTAATATATATGATTTTTGGGAAGAAAAATCCACGCGAGACGATGCCCGAGGGGGCCACGAGGCAGGGGCGCGCCCCAGGGGGCAGGCGCGCCCCTGACCCTCGTGGCCACCCCGTAAGGCGGTTGATACCCTTCTTTCTCCGCAAGAAAGCAAATATCAGGATACAGATCGTGTTAAAATTTCAGCCCAATCAGAGTTACGGATCTCCGGGAATATATAAAACGGTGAAGGGGTAGAATCTGAGAACGTGGAAACAGAGATAGACAAAGAGACAGATCCAATCTCGGAGGGGCTCTCGCCCCTCCCATGCCATGGAGACCAAGGACCAAAGAGGAAACCCTTCTCCCATCTAGGGAGGAGGTCAAGGAAGAAGAAGAAGGAGGGGTGCTCTCTCCCCCTCGCTTCCGGTGGCACTTGAGTGCCACCGGGGGCCATCATCATCACCGCAATCTTCACGAACAACTTCACCGCCATCATCACCAACTCTTCCCCCCTCTATGCAGCGGTGTAACCTCTCTCTTACCCGCTATAATCTCTACTTAAACATGGTGCTCAACGCTATATATTATTTCCCAATGATGTATGGCTATCCTATGATGTTTGAGTAGATCCGTTTTGTCCTATGGGCTATTTGATGATCAAGATTGGTTTGAGTTGCATGTTTTATTATTGGTGCTATCCTATGGTGCTCTCCGTATCGCGCAAACATGAGGGATCCCCGCTTTAGGGTGTTTCAATACGTTCATGATTCGCTTAGAGTGGGTTGCGTGAGTGACTGAAACACAAACCCGTGTAAGGGGGTTGTTGCGTATGGGATAAAGAGGACTTGATGCTTTAATGCTATGGTTGGGTTTTACCTTAATGATCTTTAGTAGTTGAGGATGCTTGCTAGAGTTCCAATCATAAGTGCATATGATCCAAGTAGAGAAAGTATGTTAGCTTATGCCTCTCCCTCAAATAAAATTGCAATAATGATTACCGGTCTAGTTATCGATTGCCTAGGGACAAATAACTTTCTCGTAACAAAAAGCTCTTTACTAAAACTAACTTAGTTGTGTCTTTACCTAAACGGCCCATACTTTTTATTTACGTAATCTTTATTGTCTTGCAAACCTATCCAAAAACACCTACAAAGTACTTCTAGTTTCATACTTGTTCTAGGTAAAGCGAACATCAAGCATGCGTAGAGTTGTATCGGTGGTCGATAGAACTTGAGGGAATATTTGTTCTTCCTTTAGCTCCTCGTTGGGTTGGACACTCTTACTTATCGAAAACTGTTGCGGTCCCCTATACTTGTGGGTTATCAGGACCTTTTTCTGGCGCCGTTGCCAGGGAGCAATAGAGTGGGATGAATATTCTTGTGTGTGCTTGTTTGCTTCATCACTAAGTAATTTTTATTTGCTGTTCTAAGTTGTTCTCTATCTTTAGATATGGGTAGGAAACACAAAATACCAAAAAAAATTAGTTGTCCCTACTAAACCAATGGTTGAAGAACCACTCAAAATGTATCACACTATTGAAGCTTGTTACTTGGATCATCTTCGATCCCTATGTGCTTGTGCTGAAACCCCAACTAGCTTAGTTGAGGGAAAATCTTTAGATGAGCATGCTTGTTATGTGTGACACCGAATATCTGAAAAAGGGAAAAATTTACTGTGTCAAATTCATCGTTTGCAATGCTATGCTTGGAATTTATGTGAAATATATGATATTACTTGTTGTTCTGAAAACCCTAAGAAACACCTTCCCTATCAATGTGAGTTTAATGAAAATGTAATCGTATCTTCGTATGCTAAGGGTGTTTATAGTTACTATGATGTTCAACAAATTGAAGAATTTGTTGCTTTTAAGGCTGCTTATGAAATTGCTTCTTTGATTGAAACGTATGATGCTACTCTTTACAAATCTGAAAATTTTCACATACTTAAATATTGCTATGATAATTATGCTTCTAATGCCTATGTTGAACCATATATTGAGGACTACCCCGCTGTCCAAGAAGAGACTAATATTTTGCAGGAGTCTATGGGAGAAGAAATTGATGAAATTGTGAGCTCATTGGATGAAAAAGATGAGGAGGCGAGCGAAGAACAAAAAGAGGAAGAGCGGATTAGCTACCCATGCCCACCTTCGAATGAGAGTAACTCTTCAACTCATACATTGTTTAATTTCCCTTCGTGCTTACCAAAGGATGATTGTTATGATGATTGTTATGATCCCGTTGATTCTCTTGAAATATCCCTTTTTGATGATGCTTGCTATGCTTGTGGCCAAGATGCCAATATGAATTATGCTTATGGAGATGAACTTGCTATAGTTCCTTATGTTAAACATGAAATTGTTGCTATTGCACCCACGCATGATAGTCCTATTATCTTTTTGAATTCTCCCGACTACACTATATCGGAGAAGTTTGCCCTTAATAAGGATTATACTGATGGGTTGCCTTTTACCGTTGCACATGATGATTTTGATAGATATAATATGCATGTGCTTGCTGCTCCTACTTGAAATTATTATGAGAGGGGAACTACATCTCCGCCTCTTTATGTTTCCAATACAACAAAATTGCAAGAAACTGTTTATACTATGCATTGGCCTTTACTATGTGTGCACGAATTGTTCTTTTATGACATGCCGATGCATACGAAGAGAGTTAGACTTAATTGTTGCATGATATACTTTACTTTGTGCTCACTACTAAATTACAAATCATTGTTAATTAAAATTGACTTTGATATACCTTGGGATCCGGGTGGATTCATTACTTGAGCACTATATGCCTAGCTTAATGGCTTTAAAGAAAGCGCTGCCAGGGAGACAACCCGGAAGTTTTAGAGAGACATTTATTTCTGTTGAGTGCCTTTATATTGTTTAAAAACAACAAAAATAAAGAGGGTAACCTGAAACTTTTTCAAAAAGGAAAGTGAAAGTGAGAAAGACAAGCATTGTTGAAGTGGGAGAGCTCCTTGAACACTGTTCATGCTCACGGCAAATTTGTGAATCTTGATTACAGAAACTTTTCAACAAAAATAATTATCCCCTTGTACAATTCCATTGTGTTATAAAAATAATGTGCCAAGGTTTGCCTTTAGGATGTTTACATTTGCTTGATGGTTTGTACGGTGCAGGACAGAAACTTTGGCTGTAGTGCGCGATTTTATATTTTTAGCTGGAACGTAAAATGATTCTGATTCTTTTTGCTCTGTCTTCCTATACAAATTTTTTATTTTTCCTAATTTTGGAATAATTTTTCAAGTATCATAAGTATGGTGAATGTTCAGATTGTTACAGACTGTTCTGTTTTAGACAGATTCTGTTTTTGATGCATAGTTTGCTTGTTTTGATGGAACTATCGATTAATATCAGTGGCTTAAGCCATGAAAAGGTTATATTACAGTAGCTATAATGCAAAAAAATAAGAATTGGTTTGCAACAGTACTTAGAGTAGTGATTTGATTTATTATACTAACGGATCTTACCGAGTTTTCTATTGAAGTTTTGTGTGGATGAAGTGTTCGATGATCGAGAAGGTCTCGATGTGAGAAGAAGGAAGAGAGGCAAGAGCTCAAGCTTGGGGATTACCAAGGCACCCCAAGTAAATATTCAAGGAGACTCAAGCGTCTAAGCTTGGGGATGCCCCGGAAGGCATCCCCTCTTTCTTCAACAAGTATCGGTATGTTTTCGGATTCATTTCGTTCATGCGATATGTGCAATCTTGGAGCATCTTTTGCATTTAGTTTTCATTTTTATTTTATACACCATGCTGGTATGAGATAGTCCTTGGTTTATTTATAGAATTCTCTATGCACTTCACTTATATCTTTTGAGTATGGCTTTATAGAATGCTTCATGTGCTTCACTTATATCATTTGAAGTTTGGATTGCCTGTTTCTCTTTACATAGAAAACCGCCATTTGTAGAATGCTCTTTTGCTTCACTTAGATTTGTTAGAGCATGGGCATATCTTTTGTAGAAATAATTGAACTATCTTGCTTCACTTATATCTATTTAGAGAGATGACAGGAATTGGTCATTCACACGGTTAGTCATAAAATCCTACATAAAACTTGTAGATCACCGAATATGATATGTTTGATTCCTTGCAATAGTTTTGTGAGATAAAGATGGTGATATTAGAGTCATGTTAGTGGGTAGTTGTGGACTAGTAGAAATACTTGTGTTGAGGTTTGTGATTCCCGTAGCATGCACGTATGGTGAACCGTTATGTAACGAAGTCGGAGCATGAGGTATTTATTGATTGTCTTCCTTATGAGTGGCGGTCGGGGACGAGCGATGGTCTTTTCCTACCAATCTATCCCCCTAGGGGCATGCGTAGTAGTACTTTGCTTCAAGGGCTAATAAACTTTTGCAATAAGTATGTGAGTTCTTTATGACTAATGTTGAGTCCATGGATTATACGCACTCTCACCCTTCCATCATTGCTAGCCTCTCTAGTATCGCGCAACTTTCGCCGGTACCATAAACCCACCATATACCTTCCTCAAAACAGCCACCATACCTACCTATCATGGCATTTCCATAGCCATTCCGAGATATATTTCCATGCAACTTCCATCATCATCATATACATGACTTGAGCATTCATTGTCATGTTGCTTTGCATAATTGTAAGATAGCTAGCATGATGTTTTCATGGATTGTCCGTTTTTTGATGTCATCGCTACGCTAGATCATTGCACATCCCGGTACACCGCCGGAGGCATTCATATAGAGTCATATTTTTGTTCTAGTATCGAGTTGTAATATAGAGTTGTAAGTAAATAAAAGTGTGATGATCATCATTATTAGAGCATTGTCCCATGTGAGGAAAGGATGATGGAAGCTATGATTCCCTCACAAGTTGGGATGAGTCTCCGGACTTTAAAAATAAATAAAAGAGGCCGAAGAAGCCCAAATAAAAAGAGGCCGAAGAAGCCCACCAAAAAAATTATGAGAGAAAAAGAGAGAAGGGGCAATGTTACTATCCTTTTACCACACTTGTGCTTCACAGTAGCACCATGTTCTTCATATAGGGAGTCTCTTCAGTTATCACTTTCATATACTTGTGGGAATTTTTATTATAGAACTTGGCTTGTATATTCCGATGACAGGCTTCCTCAAACGCCCGAGGTATTCATGAGCAAGCAAGTTGGATGCACACCCACTTAGTTTCGGTTTGAGCTTTCATACACTTATAGCTCTGGTGCATCCGTTGCATGGCAATCCCTACTCACTCACATTGATATCTATTGATGGGCATCTCCATAGCCCGTTGATACGCCTAGTTGATGTGAGACTATCTTCTCCTTTTTGTCTTCTCCACAACCACCATTCTATTCCACCTATAGTGCTATGTCCATGGCTCACGCTCATGTATTGCGTGAAAGTTGAAAAGGTTTGATAACGCCAAAAGTATGAAACAATTACTTGGCTTGTCATCAGGGTTGTGCATGATGTGAATATTTTGTGTGGTGAAGATGGAGCATAGCCAAACTATATGATTTTTTAGGGATAACTTTCTTTGGCCATGTTACTTTGAAAAGACATGATTACTTTATTAGTGGGCTTGAAGTATTACTGTTTTTTACGTCAAAAGATAGAATATTGCTTTGAATCACTCGTGTCTTAATATTCATGCCATGATTAGATATGTGATCAAGATTATGCTAGGTAGCATTCCACATCAAAAATTATCTTTTTATCATTTACCTACTCGAGGACGAGCAGGAATTAAGCTTGGGGATGCTGATACATCTCCGTCGTATCTATAGTTTTTGATTGTTCCATGCCAATATTATTCAACTTCCATATACTTTTGGCAAATTTTTATACTATTTTTGGGACTAACATATTGATCCAGTGCCCAGTGCCAGTTCCTGTTTGTTGCATGTTTTTTGTTTCGCAGAATATCCATATCAAACAGAGTCCAAACGGGAAAAAACCGAAGGAGATTTTTTTTGGAATGTATATGATTTTTGGGAAGAAAAATCCACGCGAGATGATGCCCGAGGGGGCCATGAGGCAGGGGGGCAGGCGCGCCCCTGACCCTCGTGGCCACCCCGTAAGGCGGTTGATGCCCTTCTTACGCCGCAAGAAAGCTAATATCCGGATAGAGATCATGTTAAAATTTTAGCCCAATCAGAGTGACGGATCTCCGGGAATATGTAAAACGGTGAAGGGGTAGAATCTGAGAACGCAGAAACAGAGAGAGACAGAGAGACAAATCCAATCTCGGAGGGGATCTCGCCCCTCCCATGCCATGGAGACCAACGACCAGAGGGGAAACCCTTCTCCCATCTAGGGAGGAGGTCAAGGAAGAAGAAGAAGGAGGGGGGCTCTCTCCCCCTCGCATCCGCTGGCACCAGAGTGCCACCGGGGGCTATCATCATCACCACAATCTTCACCAACAACATCACCGCCATCATCACCAACTCTTCCGCCCTCTATGCAGCAGTGTAACCTCTATCTTACCTGCTATAATCTCTACTTAAACATGGTGCTCAACGCTATATATTATTTCCCAATGATGTATGGCTATCCTATGATGTTTGAGTAGATCTGTTTTGTCCTATGGGCTATTTGATGATCAAGATTGGTTTGGGTTGCATGTTTTATTATTGGTGCTATCCTATGGTGCTCTCCGTGTCGCGCAAACGTGAGGGATCCCTGCTTTAGGGTGTTGCAATACGTTGATGATTCGCTTATAGTGGGTTGCGTGAGTGACTGAAACACAAACCCGAGTAAGGGGGTTGTTGCGTATGTGATAAAGCTGACTTGATGCTTTAATGCTATGGTTGGGTTTTACCTTAATGATCTTTAGTAGCTGCGGATGCTTGCTAGAGTTCCAATCATAAGTGCATATGATCCAAGTAGAGAAAGTATGTTAGCTTATGCCTCTCCCTCAAATAAAATTGCAATAATGATTACCAGTCTAGTTATCGATTGCCTAGGGACAAATAACTTTCTCATAAGAAAAAGCTCTTTACTAAAACTAACTTAGTTGTGTCTTTACCTAAACAGCCCCTACTGTTTATTTATGTAATCTTTATTATCTTGCAAACCTATCCAAAAACACCTACAAAGTACTTCTAGTTTCATACTTGTCCTAGGTAAAGCAAACATCAAGCGTGCGTAGAGTTGTATCGGTGGTCGATAGAACTTGAGGGAATATTTGTTCTGCCTTTAGCTCCTCGTTGGGTTCGACACTCTTACTTATCGAAAACTGTTGCGATCCCCTATACTTGTGGGTTATCAACCAGCTTGCCGGAAGGGACACTAAACATGCATTTCTCCAGGTTGAGCTGCAAGTCCACCTGGCGCAGGCTCGCGAAGGTCTCCTCGAGGTCCTGAATCAAAGTTCTTGCCTTCCAAGATTTTACCACAATGACGTCGACGTAGGCTTCAGCGTTCCTCCCAAGCTGCTGACCCAAGGCGATGTGCATCAGCCATTAGAAGGTCGCGCATGTGTTGCGCAGCCCGAACGGCATGCAAGTGTAGCAGTACACCCCACATGGGGTCAGGAAGGCTATCTTCTTCACATCTTCCACTGCCATCTTGATCTGGTGATAACCTGAAAACGTGTCCAGGAAGCACAGAAGGTCGCATTCAGTGGTGGAGTCGACAATCTAATCAATGCACGGCAGCGGGAACGGGTCTTGGGGACAAGCCTTGTTAAGGTTGGTGAAGTCAACACACATGCACTCCTTCCCACCTTTCTTCGGTACGATGACGGGGTTCGCCAGCCACTCGGGGTACCGTACCTCGCGAATGACACCCGCCGCCTCCAGCTTGCGGGTTTCCTGGATGATGAAAGACTGCTTCTCCGTGGATTGTCGCCGTGCCTTCTGCTTTACGGGGCGCACATTGGGGCACACCCTCAAGTGATGCTCGATCACCCCTCTTGGAACCCCATCTAGCTACTTGGGTTCCTAGGTGAATACGTCCTTGTTCGTGCGCAGGAACCTCACTAATGCCTCCTCTTGATTTGGGTTGAGGTTGGCGCCTATGGTGAAGGTGGCTCTGGAGGACCCATCTTCCTTGACCGGCACCTGCTTGGTTTCGGCCTGATCTTGAGTGAACAATTGCTTCTTCTTTGCTGGTGCGGCCTCCTTAGCCCCTGGGGTGGCCTTGTTGGCCGGTTGTGCCACCGCGGTGGTTTTGAGGGCGTACTTGAGCTCCTCTAGAGCCTCCTTGGTATCTCCAACTATGGTGAGGACGTCCTTGCTCCCGAGCATCTTCATGAGATTGTAGGCCGGATGGGTGGCCACCATGAATTGAGCTAGCACCGGGTATCCGAGGATGGCGTTGTACGGGAGGCCGATGCGGGCGATGTCGAAGTTGATCAGCTCGATGCGGTAGTTGTCACGGGTGCCGAAGGTCATAGGGAGGCGGATTTTCCCAAAGGGGCTGGTGGAGCCGCCGCCAACCCTGGAGAAGGGCTTGCTGGGTCGGAGCCGTTGGAGTGGTACATGAAGAAGGCTGAAAGCCTCCACATAGAGCAAGTTGAGACCGGCGCCACCATCGATGAGGGTCTTGGTGACAGCTATGCTGCAGATGGTGGGCGTGCACATCATTGGGAGCACGCCCGAGCCGACGGTAGTGGCGGGTTGATCCCCCGTGTCGAAGGTAAGGTCGGCCTTGGGCACCGCCCAACCCGGGGGAGCTCCTTGGCGTGCGGAGGCGGAGCCAATCTGGCGAAAGAACGGATTGGTGTGCCCGTCCGAGGGTGGTGCTTCCGAGCCGCCGAGGAGGGATGCAATGGCGAGGGGCGCCGGTGCCACGAAGCGCGCGACGAAGAGACCGCGCAGCTCCTCCCAGGAGGTCACCGAAGATCCTAGCAAGCTGAGCAGTAAGGCGTGTGGCGCGCCGGCCAGGGCTAGGGGAACCAGTTGGCCATGACCTAGTTGTTGCTTCCGGCTTCGAGGACGGCCTTCTCATACGCCTGCAGGAAGGCCGCCGGATCTGCCGCGCCATCATAGCAGGGTGGCATCTCTGGCTTGAACTTGTGCGGCCACCGCACCTGCCGCAACGTGTGGGTGAAGGACTGGACGCTCGCGGCGCATCTGTAGGCATACATTGGCCTAACTGGAGGGGTGGCGTTCGCCATGAAGCTAGATGAAGCAAGCGGAGAGGCGGAGCTTCGGCGCACCCCTACCATGGTGCGCCAAATGTCGGATTTCGGGTTCCGTCAAAACCCTTGAGGTTCGAACACTGGGGTGCGCACGAAGATCTCTCCTCCCTCTAGCTCACACCCTCACCGCAATCTCGAGGCTTAGCGCGTCAAACTCGCAAAGCAAAGGGACACAAGATTTATACTAGTTCGGGCCACCGATGTGGTGTAATACCCTACTCAAGTGTGGTGTGGTGGATTGCCTCTGGGGCTGAGGATGAATAGTTACAAGGGAAGAACAACCTCCTGAGGAGAGGTGTTCTTGAGCTTGGTCAGTTGATGCGGTAGAGGATCGTCCCCCCTTCTAAGGTGTTGGCTAGTCCTATTTATAGTGGCCCGGGTCCTCTCCCCAAATATTACGCAGGAAGGGATCCCACAATGGTCAATTTGAAGGGGGACAGCTAGTACAAGCTATCCTGACAAAAGATGGTCTTCGCCTGCCAAAGGCTCTGGTCATGACACCGTCCTGGGCTCCACGGTGACCTCCGTCCTGCCGTCCTGCTGGTCTTGGTCTTGTTGCACCGATATCGAAACCTTTGCTTGATGCCTCGAGACTCCGCGCCTGCGCTTGCCTCTTTAGCACCAAAGAGGAAAAGAGGACACTGCACGCGCTGGTGCCCGCCTGGTGCCCGCCTGGCCTTGGTCGTCATGGCTTGCGTCACAGGAACCTCGCGAGGTGCCCCTTGCCTTGATCTCTCTGCCCCTCGCGAGCCACCCTAGTGAGGCCACCCCCGAGGAGGTCTTGCGTTGTCCGCCTCGCGAGGGTCTTGAGTGTTTGCTGGTGAAGATGGGCCGTACAGGGCCGCTGGTGGAGCCACACCGTGGGCCGCAGGTAGGCAAGTCTGGGGACCCCTGTTCCCAGGATGCCGACAGAAGGAGCCTTGCCGGGAGAGGCGAAGGTCTTCCCGGTCTTCTTCCCTCTCGGGGCTTCAGCAGCTGGAGCAAGTATCTTGGCGGCAGTTGCTGCAACTGCCTCCCAGTAGAGTTTGTCGGCACAGATGAGCGTGTCTTTCTTGTCGGAGGGGATGGTGATGATTGTCACCAGCCCCAGCATCTTCAACGTGTTGTAGGCGTAATGTTACGCTGCGATGAACTTGGCAGCGCTGCACGGCCAAGGATCCCATTGTAGGGCAAGGGGATCCAGGCGACATAAAAAACGACTTTCTCCGTCCGATTGTTCAGCTCGCCCTCGAATGTAACGGGCAATGTGATTTTACCTTTCGGCTGACTCCTCCCTGGGTTGACCCCTTGAAATGTGCCCGTCTCCTCGAGATCCCCGTCGGGGATATGTAGCCTCTTAATCACGGCAAGCGAGATCAAGTTTAGTCTGGCCCCACCATCAACTAGCACTTTTGTTACCCTGAGGTTGCGTATTGTTGGTGAAACCAACAATGGCAAACACCCGACCGCAGTTGTGCGATAAGGGTTGTCCTCGGTGTCAAAAATGATAGGTGTGCCGGACCAGTTCAGTGGTTTCTAGGCATCGAACGATGGCTCTGCCGTAGTGATCTCACGCCCCCACTACCTCAGTTGGCAGTGAGAGGTGTGCAGTGAGGCACAACCGTCGGTGCACATGGCCTCCGTAGCTTTCTGGAACACGTGCTCGCTAGACTCGTAGTCCTCACCGTGATCATCAACTTCCTCCTTCTTATCACGGCCCGAGCGGGCCTCTCTTGATGATTATTTTTGCCGTGGCGACCTCCTTGGCCACCACGCTTCTTGTCGGATCCCTCAGCTCCATCCTGACCCTTCTCCTTGTCCCGCCTTTCATATCCAGCTTTCTGCTTTTCTCCAAGCAGCTCAACCTGTCGGCAGTTCTGGAGGTCATGGCCCTTGGTGCAGTGGATCTTGTAGTACTGCTTGTCGGAGCCTCCTGGCTTGTCGGCAGCCACTAATGCCCGGCAGGCATCGCACCCGGCAACATCCTTGATGGGGTCGTCTGCCTTGGCCTTCTTGGCGGCACCGAGATCACCGAATCCCTCAACGGCAAGCACGGTCTTGCCCTTATGCTTCCTGTTGTGGCGTCGGCCCTTCTTCATCGGGGCAACGACATCTTCGTCTATGGAGTCAGTTTCCGTGCTGGTGTCCTCGCCAGGGTACTTCCTTCCTTCCTCAGCCTGAGCACATCTATCAGCTAGAACATAAAGTTCGGCTACATCCTTAACCTTGTTCATCGCCAGCTCTTCATGCATCTTGCGGTTGCGTACATTCTGATGGAATGCACTGATGATAGCGGCAGGGTGAACATCTGGGATGGTGTACTGTACACTGCTGAACCTTTGTATGTATTTGCATAGGGTCTCGCCGTCCTTCTAGGGGATGACATGCAAATCACTTGCCTGGCCAGGAACTTGGTGGCCTCCGGTAAAGGTGCCAACAAACTTGTGGCACAGATCCGACCAAGAAGAGAGGGAATCCATTGGTAGGTGCATCAACCATGACATGATGTTGGGCTCAAGTGCCAACGGAAGGTAGTTAGCGAGGACCTTGTCATTGCAAGCCCCGGCGGCTTGCATCACGATGGTGTAGATGCTGAGGAACTACGGCGGGTGAGTCTTGCCGTTGTACTTTTCCCCAACATCAGGCTTGAACGTGTGGTGGGAGGGCCACTGGAACTGCCGCAGCTCTCAGGTAAAGGCCAGACAACCCACCTCGTAAGGCAGGTCGCGGGAGCCCCCCGGCGCTGGGTGGCCCATAGTGGGCCCCAGACGCCGATCTGACTGACGGCGCGCTTCCCGTCGTTGCTCGATGGTTGTCCGAGCATCTTCCTGAGCTGGCTCTCGAAGAACTCGTCGTTGGTCGCAGTGGGTTCGCGGGTCAGACGACATTGTGGAAACGTTGTCACAGGCGTCGGCCCGACGAGCCGGTGGCTGCTATCGCTGGCGTGGGGGAGGAGAGTGCACCATGGTCACAACAACCACGGTCCTCCCACCACTGGCGTGCGCCGGCTCGATGGAGCGCCGACAGGAGGGTCCCACCGGTCGCGGTTCATCTTTATTGGCGAAGCTAATGATGCTCCGAATGGTGGCCCTCCACACGTCAAGCTTCTCCGTGGCAGGAGGAAAGTAGTGGAGCAGTTGCACGTGTGCCAGCGCTTCCGCTGGCATGGGTGGTGGCGAAAGCTGCATGGACCATGACGCGCTCCGACTTCTAACCACGTTAGAAGGGGCTCTATCACGGACGCGCACCGCTTCCGCCAGCGTCCCGGTGCACATGCCGGCCCGGTGCATCCTGAGAATGATGCAAAGGGCTCTTCTCGCGGTGGCGCCGGGGGCACCGACATCGCGGTGTTGCTCATCGCGCGTGGCCTGGGAAGGTCGCAGCGCGGATGCCGGCTGGGGCGTCCGGGAAGTCGCGGCGCCGCCCATGGGCGGCACAGCCCCGCCCCCGGGCCCAGCGGTGTGTGGCCCATCATTTTGGACCCGAACGGCGCTGCTCACCTGGCTCCGATTGCTAGAGTGTCATGGATGCTCGTGGGCCACGCCTCCGGCACCATCCGTGGCCACCCCGTCACCCACCCATGCTGGTGCGACGGGTCGGCTCCAGACAACCCGATCGTTGTGATCCCCTTCTTCTTGCGGGCCATGGTGATGATGAAGTCGATGCGCTAACTTCCAAACTGGATTTTCACAGCTTGCGCTCCCCTACCTGGCGTGCCAAAGATGTCGGGGAAAATGACACCTATGGGATCACAGGGAATCCCTTCTACGGTTGGCGGGGGCACGGGGCTATGCAAAGAGCGGGTCTAGAAGATCAACGGAGGGGAATTTTATCCAGGTTCGGGCCGCAAACGGTGCATAATACCCTAGTCCTACTTTGGTGTATATTTGGTGTTCTTCAACTAGCTGCGATTTGTGCCGAGCCCAAAAAGTCTGAATCCCTCCTTAGTACGCCTCGGGCCTCCTTTTATACGTCAAGGAGTTGCCACAGTGGCACACAGGAGGTGGAAAGGATAAACAGTGTACAAGTTTATCTCCTGACATCCTACGACAAACACATTTGATGTGCCGCCTATGTGTCCTCTTGCTTTATCGGGAACGGCGAAGAGGCCCGTCCCATCCATCGCCACCTCGCCTCGCTTCAATGTGCGTCTAGGCTGACGAGGCATGCAGCACGATGCTGGCTGGCTGGCTGCTGTGCTGGTGCAGTGACATAGTCTTCACGAAGATCTGCATGCCACCACTGTAATGCCCTCGATGCGGCTATATCTCCCATGTGTCGAAGCACGACTTAGAGGCATAACCGCATTGAAAGCAATGTCACAAGTGAGGTAATCTTCACACAACCCATGTAATACATAAGGGAAAAGAAAACATAGTTGGCTTACAATCGCCACTTCACACAATACATGAATTAAAGCATTACATCAACCAGATACAATCAAGGTCCGTCTACGGAACCCAAAATAGAAGAAGACTACCCCAAATGCTACACAGATCCCCGATCGTCCCGACTGGGCTCCACTACTGATCAACTGGAAACGGAACAACACAAAGAACGAGATCTTCATCGAGCTCCTCCTTGAGCTTGGTTGTGTCATCTGCACGGTATCATCGGCACCTGCAAAACTGGTTTTGGAAGTATCTGTGAGTCATGGGGACTCAGCAATCTCACACCCTCGCGATCAAGACTATTTAAGCTTATGGGTAAGGTAAAGGTATGATGTGGAGCTGCAGCAAGCGACTAGCATATATGGTGGCTAACATACACAAAAGAGAGCGAGAAGAGAAGGCAAAGCATGTTCGAGAAATCTATGATCAAGAAGTGATCCTAAAACAACCTACATCAAGCATAACTCCAACATTGTGTTCACTTCCCGGACTCCGCCGGAAAGAGACCATCACGGTTACACACGCGGTTGATGCATTTTAATTAAGGTCAACTTCAGGTTTTCTACAACCGGACGTTAAAAAATTACCATCTGCCCATAACCGCGGGCACGGCTTTTGAAAGTTCAAATCCCTGCAGGGGTGTCCCAACTTAGCCCATCACATGCTCTCACGGTCAACGAAGGATATTCCTTCTAGCGGGAAGACCCGATCAGACTCGGAATCCCGGTTACAAGACATTTCGACAATGATAAAACAAATCCAGCAACACCGCCCAAATGTGCCGACAAATCCCGATAGGAGCTGCACATATCTCGTTCTCAGGACACACTCAGATGAGCACTACGTACAACTAAAACCAGCCCTCGAGTTTCCTCGAGGTGGCGCTGCAAGTGGCTCTGTTTGGACCAACACTCAAAGGAGCACTGGCCCGGGGGGGGGGGGTAAATAATGATGACCCTCAGGAGCGCGACTCCCAAGGGAAAAGAAAAGGCTAGGTGGCGAATGGTAAAACCAATGTTGGGCATTGCTGGAAGAGTTTTATTCAAGGCGAACTGTCAATGGGCTCCCATTATTACCCAACCGCGTAAGGAACGCAAAATCCGGGAACATAACACCGATATGACGGAAACTAGGGTGGCAAGAGTCGAACAAAACACTAGGCATAAGGCCAAGCCTTCCACCCTTTACCAAGTATATAGATGCATTAATTAAATAAGGTATATTGTTATATCTCAACAAGTAACCAATGTTCCAACAAGGAACGAACTCCATGTTCCAATAAGGAACAAACTTCAATCTTCATCTGCAACTAACAACGCTATAAGAGGGGCTGAGCAAAGCGGTAACATAGCCAAACAACGGTTTGCTACGACAAGGTGGGTTAGAGTCTTGGCTTAACAATATGGGAGGCATGATAAGCAAGTGGTAGGTATTGCAGCATAGACATAGCAAAAGAGCGAGCAACTAGCAAGCAAAGATAGAAGTGATTTCGAGGGTATGATCATCTTGCCTGAAATCCCGCAAGGAAGAAGAACGAGTCCATGAAGAAGACAAACGGACGTAGATGACCGGATCCTCACAACTCCGGAACAAAACCGAAGCTAACGCGAGAAGTAACCCGGAAAGAAACAAACAACAAAGTAAACAACCATCAGATAATCATGGAATGATGCACAATTGAGTACGATGCATGTCCTGTTTAATGAAACATGGCATGGCAAAGTGCACAAGCAATCCTACAAATTAAGTGGAGCTCAATATGCATCGGGATGCATATTAACAAACACCACATTCAGGTTATTTAGTTTGATCTCATTTATGTACCCAACAATATTAAATGTTGATTAACATGGCAAGGGGTGAAGCAAATTAAAACTACCTATCTAGGCAAGTTTAAATGAGGCCGGAAACAAAGGACAACATTTCCGGTAAAACCCCATATGCATATGTTAAGGTTTGGTACTGTTCTGTCCTAAACACAATTTTAGAGTTGTTAAACATGCAAATTGATGCCACCATGTTAAACTAGGCAAAATTCTACCCAATTTACATATAAAGTTTATTAAATTCTGAGTTGCAGTTATTTAGTTATGAAATAAATCATTTTAGCATGGCATAGGAGCAAATTTAAACAAACATCGTTTTAAACATGGGAGAAAGTTGAATAATATTAAACTAGACAAAATTCTAAGCAACTTTCATATATAATTTATTTAGGTCCAAGGCACGGTTGTGAAGTTATTAAATGCATGAAACTAGGGGGGTTTTCTGTAAAACTGCAATCCCCTGGAAATTAGCTAAATTCACAGAGCCTAAAAAAAGATACTGGGCCAGTTCTACTGGGCGCAGGATAGTATGCAGCGCACTGGGCGGGGGAAAATGGTGGCTTCTCACGTTGGGCCAACGGGCCGAAGCAAAATAGAGCTGGAGCTGGGCCTTGGCGGCCTCGTGCCCACGCGCGGGGCGACGAAGTCAACTAGCACTGAAAGAGTTCATCGTCCTCCTCTGCTCGAACCAGAGGCTGGACAGGCGCGGCGCGATGGGGCTGCAGTGCGGGGACGGCTGGATCCATGCTGGGGCGATGAGGCAGGGGACCTGTAGGCGCGCAGGTGACGAGGAGGTCGGGCGCCGGTGTCCCATGGCGGAGGAAGACCATAGTGGTGGCGGCTTGATCCCCTGTCCATGAAAAAGAACAAAAA
>NC_041382.1:477051218-477064260 GCF_002162155.2 Triticum dicoccoides | reverse complement strand
GAGAGAGAGAGAGAGAGCTGAGCAACAAGAGAGGGAGAGGTTCAGCAAGGAAAGAATAAGGGAAGGGAGGAGAGGCCTCGCAGCGCTGCTGGTGGTGCTCTCCGCCGGGAGGACGGCGAGGGAGTCTGGCGGGCAAGGTGCGGACGAACTAGGCGGCGAAGGGCGCTGCAAGGAGACGGGCCTCCACGAGCTCGGGCAGGAGAAGGAGGGTCGAGGAGGTCCTGCGGTGGCACTGCCGGCGATGTGCTGGACTCCGGTGAGGCGGAGAGGCAGAGGACGGATGCGGGGAAGACAGATCCGTCCGTTCCTCTGCTGGAATGGGTGCAAAACAGTGGTGAGGCGGAGCTCTACTCCGGGGAGCTGGTTGCCGGCGGCGCGATGGACGGCAGGGGTCGAGGGGCTTACCTTGGGAGGAGCTCGTCTCCCTGACCTCAAGCGAGATCGGGAATATGCGAGGCCTCGGGCGCACGAGGCTGTTGGTGTGGGACGTTGTGGCTTTGGTGCATCTGGATCGTGGCAAGGTACGATGGAGGCTGGGTTGGTTGGTGGATTGGGAGGAGCTAGTTGAATCGGAAGGAGGGGATGAATTGGATCGGCTTGGTGGTTGGTTGGGCACTGAAAACAAGAAGAGTAGCAGCGGGGATGGATTGGATGGATGGAAGGATGGGACAGGATCCGTAATTTCTAGGGTTTCATCTGTGTATAAATAGCAGGTGGGTTAAAATAGGGTCTATCAGGTCCCTTCGATCGTAATCGGACGGTCGCGAAAACTTATGTTAGGAAGCCCAATTAACAAAACGGGGACGTTTTGTAGATGTTTGGTGATGATCCGGACACAACGGTGACAACTGCTCGGGTCGGGTCCGGGACAACTTTTCGGACACGCGCGCGAGGAGGGCCACGGGCTGACGAGAGAGGTTAGGTTGGGCCTGGCGGTAGGTAGTGGACTGTGCAGAAGGCCTTGGGCTGAGAGAAGAGAAGAGAGAGACCCGGCGACTGTTTCCAGAGACCGAAAATGTCCGACGAAGAGACCGGCTATACTGCCGCTATAGTTAATTGTTGGGGCGTCAAACGAACTCCAAATGCGATGAAACTTGACAGGCGGTCTATCTACACTATAATAAGACCACACGTAAACTCTCATCCCATTCCGAGAACATTTTCCGGCCACTTATAAAATACTATTTCGGACATGCCGCGAGCGCGTGCAAGTGTGTCTGGACTCAGAACGGACAACAGAGAGAACTAGGGAACCCGGACGAATGCAAGTTTTGAAAACACGATGATGCAATGCATATGATGCAATGACAAGATGCAACATGCAAGCGAATGACATGGCAACGACGGTGAATAACTGGAAGACACCTGGCGCAACGGTCTCGGGGCGTTACAACCACGTAGGTGCTTGGCTGGTTGGCCTAGCAGCCGCATGCTGCCACACAAGTGTGCGCCTAGTTGGTAGGCCGGTCGCCACGTCGGAACGGGCGCGGGGCAGCGAAGCTTTGGTAAGTGCGGGCCTGGCTTTGGCTCCGTAGATGCCCCCGGCAAGGCCCTTGCCGGGATCTCATGGGTGTCCCCGGCCAGGATCTTGCCAAGGCGGGGTTGCGGGTGTCCCCGGCAAGGGTCTTGCCGGGGGTCTTCGGTCATCCCCGGCGAGATCTTGCCGGGGGTCCTTGTCTTCTCGTTCTCATCTAGACTCGCAGGCCTTTTGTTCCCACAAAGATCTACATGCCTCCATGCAGGCGCTCCCGAACCTCGGTCCTGACTTTTGTCGATGGCGTCATAAATCTCTGGCTCAAGGGTGGCGGTCTTGTTGGCGTTGGGCAAGTTGCCCCGACAAGGCTCTTGCCAGGGCCATGTAGGCCGCTTCGGCAAGGGTCTTGCTGAGGAAAGCTCACCTTGTCCCTTTGCTCTTCATGCTTTTGGCCTGAGCGCTGCTCTGGTAGCCTTGTGCCTTTGCTCCCTCTGCCCTGCCGAGCCCAGCCGTAGGTGTGGCTACGGCTGCCCGTGCACAAGTAGAGGGGTACAGAAGGGCCCCTACTTTTGTACACCGATAGATTGAATTTTGTTTCTCGTAATCTTTTAGATTCTGCCGCGGGTGGTACTTTTATGGAAATTACTTTGGGTGAAGCTACCAAATTGCTTGATAATATTATCGAAAATTATTCGCAATGGCATATAGAGCTCCTACTAGAAAAAAGTTAATTCTGTTTAAGAAATTTCTTCTTTGAGTGAAAAAGTTGATGCTCTTGTGAAATTGGTTGGTAGTTGAAGTGCTCCTATTGATTTCAATGATATGCCTTTGTCTAGTTTGATTGACGAAAATAATGATGCCATAGATGTGAATTTTATTTCACGAAATAATTTCAAGAACAATGCTTATAGAGGTAATTTTAATCCTAGGTCTTTTCCTAGCAATTCCTCTAATAAGTATGGTAATTCCTATGGAAATCAATCATACAATAATAATAGGAACACCTCTGGTCTGAGAATAATATTAAATAATTTATCAACACGCAAAAAGTTTTCAACACTTCCATAGAAGAAAAGTTGAGTAAGATTGATGATTTGTCTAGAAGTGTTGATAGAATTGCTCATGATGTGCAAAATCTCAAGATGAAAATTTTTGTACCTAGATTAGATGAATCAATTAAAGCTCTTTATGTTTCTATGGATGAAAGTAAGAAAAGAACCACTAAGCTTAGAGCTAAAAGATAATTTTTAGAAAAAGCGTTTTCTAGTGATTTCTTTCACAAAAGTGATGAAGATCTTAAAATGATTAGTGTTTCTTCTATTGGTTCCTTTTTTAGTAAAGTTAAGATTGATGAAAAAGGTACTGGAGAAGATTCAACTTTAGGTAGAAGGCGTCCCAATATTTCGGAGGGTGAAAATCTTGTTAAGAAAATTGATGAAAGTGGGTTTGAAGAGGTCAAAACTTTAGCTAGTGATGTGCCCACTCTTTTGGATTACAAAGACTTTAATTATGATAGTTCCTATTTGATTGATTGTATTTCTTTGTTGCAATCCATGATAAATTCACCCCATGCCTATGAACAAAATAAAGCTTTTACTAAACATATTGTTGATGCTATGATGAAAGATTTTGAAGAAAAACTGGAATTAGAAGTTTCAATTCCTAGAAAATTGCATGATGAGTGAGAACATACTATCAAAGTCAAGATTAAAAATTATGAGTGCTTTTCTTTGTGTGACTTGGGTGCTACTGTTTCCACAATTCCGAAATCTTTATGTGATGTGCTTGGTCTTACTGATCTTGAAGTATGTTCTTTAAATTTGCACTTGGCGGATTCTACTATTAAAAAGCCTATGGGAAGAATTAATGATGTTCTTATTCTTGCAAATAGGAATTATGTGCCCATAGATTTTATTGTTCTTGATATTGATTGCAATCTGTCTTGTCCAATTATTCTTGGTAGACCATTTTTACGCACCATCGGTGCCGTGATTGATATGAATGAAGGCAATATTAAGTTCCAATTTCCTTTGAGGAACGGTATGAAACACTTCCCTAGAACAAGAATTAGTCCACCTTCTGAATCAATCATCAAGGCATCTTATGGATCTCGAAACAAAGATGACAAAACTTAGATCCTTACTTTATGCCTAGCTAAGGGCGTAAAACTATAGCGCTTGTTGGGAGGCAACCCAATGAATAAAATTTATTTTTTCTTTTTGCTTCCCGCTTTTGAGTGTTAGCACAATTATGCTACTGTTATGATTGTGTTTTAATTAGTGTTTGTGCCAAGTAAAGCATTTAGGATCTTCTTGGATGATAGTTGTTTGATCTTGCTGAAAAAACAGAAATTTTGCACTCGCGAAAATGATTCTCAGTTTTAACTAGAGAGTGATAAAATATCCATTCCTTTTGTAGTAGATCAATATACAATTTTCATAGGACTTCCTAATTTTTCAGGATTTTTGGAATTACAGAAGAATTCGAAACCTCCAGGTTGCTACAGACTATTCTGTTTTTGACAAATTCTATTTTTCTTTGCGTTGTCTGATTGTCTTGATGGCTCTGTGGTTTTATTTGATGAGTTTTTTCCATAGAAAAGTTGGAATACAGTAGATATAATGCAAGAACAAAATATTAACTAGTTTGATACAACACTTATAGTAGTGATTTATTTTCTTATACTAACGGATCTCACAAAGGTTTTGTTGAGTTTTGTGTGATTGAAGTTTTCAAGTTTTGGGTTATCTTACGGTGGATGAAGGAATAAGGAGTAAGACGAGCCTAAGCTTGGGGATGCCCCTGCATCCCCCGCTATTATCTAAAAGAGAGCAAGCAACTAAGCTTGGGGATGCCCCCGAGTGGCATCCCCTCTTTCTTCTAACGACCATCGGTATTTTACTCGAAGCTATATTTTTATTCGTCACATACTATGTGTTTTGCTTGGAACATCTTGTATGATATGAGTCTTTGCTTGTTTTATTTTGTGTTTTAAGTCTTGATTCCTTGCTGTACACACCTATTTGAGAGAGCCAAAATTATGGCATGACTTTTTAGAATTGCTCTCTATGCTTCACTTAAATTTTTATGACCTATGGACTTGCTCTAGTGCTTCACTTATATCTTTTTTAGGACGATATGCTTTAGTATTTTTGAAGAAATGGTCTCTTGCTTCACTTATATTTATTTGATATTTAGTAAAATTTTCAGGAAATTCTCTCTTCCTTCACTTAAATTAATTTGAGAGAAAGAAAAAAAATTATGCTCATGATTTTCACTTATATTTGTTTAAGCTTGTCAAAACCAACACATAAAAATTAGTCCCAAAGTGATAGATATACAAGAAGGATATAATAAAAAATTTCATGAAGATCATTGGACAAAATAAACTTGATTCTTAGTAATAGTTTTGAGATATGATGATGTGATATGTGAGTTATGTTGATGAGTACTTATGCTTCACTAAGAATATTGGTGTTAAGGTTTGTGATTCCCTATCCAAGCACGAAAGTCGACAATTATGCAATGAAATTATATCCCACTTGTGGTGAATTATTCGGTGTTAATTATGCTTAATGCTCAATTATGAGATTATCTGTTTCTAGGTTGGTCGCTTCTCAATCTTTTCCTAGCCTTCATTTTGCACTAAGTATGATCTCTACTTGTGCATCCAAAAACCTTTAACCCAGTTTTGCCACATGAGTCCACTATATCTACCTATATGCAGTAGTCTTTTGCCGTTCTAAGCAAATTTGTATGTGCCATCTCTAATTTTCAAAATAAACTTCTCTTTTGTGTGTTCGTTTCGCTTGCGGAGCGGTGAGGGGTGGCTAATATTTTCCATGCTAGATGTGTTATTCTCAAGATGAGTGTTTATTCACTTGTCATTGCATGAGAGTAAGGCAAAGGTATTAGGGATGCCCCGTCCCGAAATGGAAAATGAATTTAATTTATGTTGTCAAATAATAAATTCCTTGGAAAGTGTTGGTATGGAGGGCAACCGTGGATACAGCTAGCCATGGAAAGTGAAAGTATGGTTGAAAAAAGAATAAACTTTATTTTCCGTTTGGGAACCGTCTATGATATATCTAAGCATGGAAGTATTGGGAACTCTAAGTCGTTTTCGTTGGTGGGAATGATACACCTCCCAAAATGTTTTTACCTCTAAGTTTTTCGCTTTGAGCTCTGGCACCTCCACAAATCCCTACTTCCCTCTGCGAAGGACCTTTATTTTACTTTATGCAATTTTTCTTTTGAATTTGAGTCTCCATATTCTCTTATAAAAGCACCAACTAGGAGGCAATATGATCATACTTGAGTATTGGGTGTAGTTAATATGCGAGTGTGTTTCATGAATGGATCAATGGTTGAGCATGATGGGCTAGGGATAATTTATTTTAGCGTTGATATTTTGAAAGACATGGTTGCTTGTTGATATGCTTGAGTATTTAAATTATCATGTCAAAACTAGAGTATTGCTTTGAACAATATAAAAGTCCAAATGTCCATGCTATAAAGAGAAGAAATATGATATGACATGATAGGCAACATTCCACATAAAAAATTCTGTTTTTATCAGTTACCTACTCGAGGATGAGTAGGAGTTAAGCTTGGGGATGCTGATATGTGTCCAACGTACCTATAATTTTTTTATTGTTCCATGCTGTTATATTATCAATCTTGGATGTTTTATAATCATTTTGTATCATTTTTGGTACTAACCTATTGACACTGCCAAGTGCGAGTTGTTGTTTTTTCCATGTTTTTTACATCGCAGAAAATCAATACCAAACGGAGTCCAAATGCCATGAAAGTTTACAGAGATTTTTTATGGACCAGAAGACACGTAATGGGCCCTAGCTACACGTGGGGGTGCTCCGAGGAGAGCACAACCCACCAGGGCGCACCTGGAGGCCAAGGCACGCCCTGGTGGGTTGTGCCCACCTCGGGTGCCCCCATGACCGCCTCTTTGCTCTATAAATACCCCAATACTCCCAAAACCCTTGGGGAGTCGATGAAGTATTCATCCAGCCACCGCAGAGTCCAAAACCACCAGATCCAATCTGGACACCATGTCGGAAGGGGTACACCACCTCCATTGGTGCCTCTCCAATGATGCGTGAGTAGTTCTTTGTAGACCTTCTGGTCCATAGTTAGTAGCTAGATGGCTTCCTCTCTCTCTCTCTGAATTCTCAATACAATGGTCTCTTGGAGATCCGAATGATGTAACTCTTTTGCGGTGTGTTTGTTTGGATCGATGAACTTTGAGTTTATGATTTGATCTATCTTTTTATATCCATGAAAGTATTTGAGTTTCTTTGATCTCTTTTATGCATGATCTCTTATAACCTCGTAGTTCTTCTCTGATGTTTGCGTTTTGTTTTGCAAACTTGATCTATTTATCTTGCAATGGGAAGGGGTGCTTTGTAGTGGGTTCGATCTTACGGTGCTTGATCCCAGTGACAGAAAGGGAACTACCACGTATGTATCATTGCTACTAAGGATTAAACGATGGGGTCCACCTCTACATAGATAGATCTTGTCTACATCATGTCATCGTTCTTATTGCATTACTCCGTTTCTCCATGAAATTAATACACTAGATGCATGATGTATAGTGGTCGATGTGTGGAGTAATAGTAGTAGATGCAGGCAGGAGTCGGTCTACTAATCTTGGACGTGATGCCTATGTAATGATCATTGCCTAGATATCGTCATGATTATTTGAAATTCAGTCAATTGCCCAACAGTAATTTGTTCACCCACCATTTTCTATTTTTCTCGAGAGAAGCCATTAATGAAACCTACGCCCCTCGGGTCTCTTTCTCATATTATTTTCCTTTGCGGTCTATTTTATTTGCCTTTTATTTTCATATCTGTTAAACTAAAAACACAAAAATACATTGCCGCAATTTATTTCATTTTCTGTTCTATCTATCAATATTTACAACTTTCTCTCGTCAACGCACCAATTTCTAGCACCGTTACCCAAAAGGGATTGACAACCCCTTTAACACGTGGGGTTGCGAGTATTTGTTATTCGTGTGCAGGGGCTGTTTACGTTGTGTTTCTTGGTTCTCCTACTGGTTCTATAACCTTGGTTTCATATCTGAGGGAAATACCTACCGCCACTGTGTTGCATCATCCCTTCCTCTTCGGGGAAATACCGACGTAGCTTCAAGCGACATCAATACGTCTCCAACATATCTATAATTTTTGATTGTTCCATGCCATTATATTATCATTCTTGGATGTTTTATAATCATTTTATATCATTTTTTGGTACTAACCTATTGACATAGTGCCAAGTGCTAGTTGCTATTTTATGCATGTTTTTTACCTCGCGGGAAATCAATACCAAACGGAGTCCAAACGCAATGGAACTTTTTGTGGATTTTTTTGGACCAGAAGACATCCAATGGGCCGGAGAAGCGCCTGGGGGTGCTTCGAGGGGAGCACAACCCACCAGGGCGCGCCTGGAGGCCGAAACGTGCCCTGATGGGTTGTGCCCACCTCGGGTGCCCCCCTGAACCGACTCTTTGCTCTATAAATACCCCAATATTCCAGAAACCCCGGGGAGTCGACGAAAATCAATTCCAGCCGCCACAGAGTCCAGAACTAGTAGATCCAATCTAGACACCATCACAGAGGGGTTCATCACACCCATTGGTGCCTCTCTGATGATGCGTGAGTAGTCTTTTGTAGACCTTCGGGTCCGTAGTTAGTAGCTAGATGGTTTCCTCTCTCTTGTTTGATTCTCCATACAATGGTCTCTTGGAGATCCATATGATGTAATTCTTTTGCGGTGTGTTTGTTGGGATCCGGTGAACTTTGAGTTTGTGATAAGATCTATCTTTTTATCCATGAAAGTTTTTTGAGTCTTCTTTGAACTGTTATATGCATGATTGCTTATAGCCTCGTATTTCTTCTCCGATATTTGGGTTTTTTTGGCCAACTTGATCCATTTATCTTGCAATGGGAAGAGGTGCTTTGTGATGGGTTCGATCTTATGGTGCTTGATCCTAGTGGCAGAAGGGGAACCGACATGTATGTATCGTAGCTATCAAGGATAACAATATGGGGTCTATTTCTACATAAATACATATTGTCTACATCATGTCATCGTTCTTATTGCATTACTCCGTTTCTCCATGAACTTAATACACTAGATGCATGCTGGATAGCGGCCGATGTGTGGAGTAATAGTAGTAGATGGAGGCAGGAGTCGGTTTACTAATCTTGGACGTGATGCCTATATAATGATCATTGCCTGGATATTGTCATGATTATTTGAAGTTCTATCAATTGCCCAACAGTAATTCGTTTACCCACCGTTTGCTATTTTTCTCGAGAGAAGCCACTAGCAAAACCTATGGCCCCCCGGGGTCTCTTCTTTAATATATTTGCCTTTGCGATCTATTTTCCTTTGCTTTTATTTTCAGATCTATTAAGCCCAAAAATACAAAAATACCTTCCTGCAATTTATTTTATTCGACATCTATTTGTCCTATCTATCATAATTTTATCATGTCCGTTTGCAAATTTCTGGCGCCGTTACCCGAAAGGGATTGACAATCCCTTTAACACGTCGGGTTGCGAGTATTTGTTATTTGTGTGCATGTGTTGTTTACGTTGTGTTGCTTGATTCTCCTATTGGTTCGATAACCTTGGTCTCATCACTGAGTGAAATACCTATTGTTGTTGTGCTGCATCATCCCTTCCTCTTTGGGGAAATAACGCCACGATTGTATTGGGAAGCGGCGAGGCCTGCGGCGCAATAAGAGGTCCTTTGGTATTATGAATGCTTATAAAAGGGAAACAACCATCCTCATATGTGCACGCCTTCTTCTTCCTCTAGCCATTGCTTTCCCCATTTATAGAGATTTAGCGCCCCGTCCCATTCGCCCTCAAGAACTCCTCCCCAGCCTTTTCCTTAATTCGGTCATGGCCGGATCTGGTGCGGGAGGCAAGTGGGAGGCCTCGACCATCGCCAACAAAGATGTCGACGATCTGAAGCACGTTGGCTACCTTTTAGCCGTCGTCGTTCACTGAGCCCCAGAAGAGGGCCGGGTCATCCCCATACTGCGACCTGGCGAGAGGCTGGTTTTCATCCCCCACTTTTTCCGGGGACCGGGCTTCCCGCTCCACCCCTTCGTCCGAGGGGTGATGTTCTTTTGCGGGCAAGATTTTCATGATTTAGGCCCGAACTCTATCCTCCACATCTCGGTCTTCATCATCGTTTGTGAGGCCTTTCTTCGGGTCTAGCTGCGCTTCGGCTTATGGCTGAAAGTTTTTAATGTCAAGCCGAAGATCGTCGACGGCCAGCAAGCAGACTGCGAGGGGGCCATGGTTAGCAAGCTCGCCCACGTTGAGTGGCTAGAGGGTACGTTCATAGATACTGTCGATGTTTGGCAGATGGAGTAGTTCTACATTACAGAACCACGCAACGTAGCCTTGGTAGCGCCCCCCGAATTCAGATCCGGACAGCCCGCGAGGCTAACCTCATGGACCAAGAAGAGCCTCAACTGGGGGTTACCCGAAGAGGTAGAGTTGCTACAGAAGCGCATCGTCAGCATGAAGAAAGTGAGCGCCAAGCTGACCAACGTGATCCAGGTGATCCTATGTTGCTACCTTCTCCCTTGCCAGCAATGGGACGCCCCAATGTGGGCATATAAGTCCAAAGACCCTGTCACTGTCCACCACTTCCACGACACTACCCACGACAAGTTGTGGAAGATGCTATTCAATCCTCAAAAGGATTAGCCGACTAAAGAGGAGGACATCGGCCTTGATGCCGAGCACCCCCTAATAAGGTAATAAGGCTTACATCATCTCGTGTTTAGGTATTCTTTTCTTCAACGGGGGATCTGAATCCTTCTTCCCCTTCTTTGTAGGGTTGGCTTGACAAAGCCACGCTGATCAACATCCCAGCCCCACAACCCGAAGACCCCAGGCTTGCCCTCTTGGAGGAGATGCTGACAGTGGCGCCATACCAGGCGCCAGAAAGAAAAGAGAAGAGGAAGAATAGCAAGGTGAGGGAGATTAGAGAAGGTCTCCGCTCACGGGCACACCCGGACTCTAAGTCCAGGGAAACCCAAGCTCTCTCTTCCCCCGAGGGGGGGGGGGGCAGGGGGAGGACGAGGAGGAGAGCAGCTCCTCTCGTGCAAGGAAGAGGGCGGCGTTCAAAGACGCCGAGGAGGAGCAACCTCCTTGTGCCCCAAAGAAACATCGTAGGCCCAAGTTGGTATTGCTCAATGATAGCTCGGATTCCAACAAGGAATCCGCAAAGTCCGAGGAGGTTCCCAAGAGGAACCCCAGGGTCAAGCCCCCTGCTAAGAGGTATGAACTCTGATATTCTTTAGGCGTTTGTCTCATTAATCTTCTCTTGATAACACATGCCAATCTCATTTTGCATCCCACCGCGCGCCCACCCTGCTGACCAAACCTCAAAGGGGAATTCTCTGCCGGCCGAACTGGTGAAGAGTGGGTCTACATCGCGCTCTACGCCTCCTCCGGTCATCGGGGTGACCAGGGAGATGTTGTCCCGAAGGACCCCTCCCGGCCCGGACATGGGTGGTGGTGGTGACGAGATCATGGCCGAGGCTAACACCTCGGCCGCCAAAGACCAGGAGGATGGATCCCTCCTGGTGAACAGAAAGGGGAGCCCAGCCGGTCCGATCCCTCCCAAAAGATAATTCTGGAGCCCCCAAGGCCCTCAGAGGCATCAATTCCACCCTCCAATGAGGGGGGAGCCAGGGCCCCACCACCAGTGCCGAACATCGATGATCGGGCTGCGGTAGGGTGGCCGGATGTGATGGAGGAGGTGGTGGACAACTCTTCCATCGTTGAAGAACACCGCGCTCTGATGGGAGTGGTTTTGCAGAGTATTTGGTCTGTTAACATCGGACTGAAGGAAGCCTTCGGCGGCCTCCTGACGGGCTTCGAGGTAAGCCATGTAATCTTCTTTCCATAGAGCGGATTTGGCTAACAAAGATTGAGCAGTCCTTATATATAGCATCCCCCAAGACTTTGTTAGGATTGAGAATCCCGATGGAGGATCGAAAATCATTGAATCAAGAGTCTAAATGATGTGATTCTTTTCGTATTGCAGGCCTCATCTTTGGCAACGGCTGCTACTGCCGCGACGCTGGATGCAGGGGCGGAGCAAAGGGCGGACAAGCGGGGCCACGCCCCCCAACGGCCGCATCGTACAGAAAGTACCATGATCTACGCCAAGTAAATTAGGCTATGTTGTCACATCCCTAGTTCTGGTATGACCTAGACCAGCTAGCCATTTGTGCATCATGTTTAAATTCCATTTAAATTTGAAATGGGGATTGGTGACACCCTCGGAAATCATTTATGGAAGTAATCCAGATAAAAATTGCTCCAAAAAGGTCCAAGAAAATGTTCATGTCACTCTCTAAAAATATTGGTCAGAGATAAAAATCAAACCAATCTTTTTAGGAGCTCATAAGCATTTATTTTGGGCATTTGGAATTAATGCAGTAAATATTTGCTTTGGATAAATATTGTTATATATATACAATATTGTCCAGAAATTATGCCATTTGTTGAGGAGCTCTGCAATAATACCACTAGTTTCTACAAAAATTGGCATAAGGAAATAAAATGATTTAGTATTCTTATTAAATCAAACAAATGTCAGATAAACAGAAAAGAAAAAGAAATGGTAAAAACCCACCTATGCTTACCTGCGGCCTAGCTCCTGTGCTGGCCCAGCACTGTGCAGCCCAGCAGCAGCCCAGCCCACCTGTCTCCCTCCCCTGTCGTCTTCCTCCAGCCAGGAGGACAGCGCGTGTGGCCGCCGCGCGCGAGCACGCGCCTCGCCACCTCTTGCTTGCCGCCGAGCCCCTGGACGCATGGAGGCACGCCCCGGTGTCGTCCTGATCCGCCCGACCTCTCTCACTCTCCCCCTGCTCTCTCCCTCGTCGTTCCCCACCTCACCGAACGCACCCGCCGCCGCCGACGGGCACCAGCATGGCCACCGCCTCCCCCTCGCCCTCTCCCCGGGCTCAGAAGCTCCGCCACATCACCGGCTACCTCCCCGTCAAGACACGCACCTCGGGAGGCCCTGGAACGCCGCCTCACCGTCGTCTTCACTTCCGGCCGCCGGAGATCACCCTCGCCGTTCTGGATGCACCAAGCCTTTCCCGAGCTCGCCGACCCCGCCGTTGGATTCGCTGTGAGCCCTGTCGTCGAACCCCCCTCCCCCCTGCTCTTCTGGCGCCCTCTAGCCCCGTCTGCCACCACGGCCGTAGCACCTCGCCGCCGGCCATGGGGCCGCCGTGGCCAGAGGCCGAGCCAGCCGCTACCGCGCGCGTCACCTTGCTCCTGGTGACACCAGGAGGCCGTAGAGGCCCTCCGCATCCCCTACCGTGCACCGCAGCGCTGCGCCCGCATGCCACCGAACTCCAGCCGCCGCCTCGAGCTCCGCCGTGGCGAGCTCCAACCGTCCCCGCCTCTCCCACTTGCTCCAGATGACGCGGACGAGGCTCAGCTCCTCACCCGTGGTCTCCACTGCCCGAATGGTCGCCGGAGGGCAAT